>NC_090279.1:121980360-122332860 GCF_040414725.1 Anabrus simplex | reverse complement strand
ATATGTTGTTGGAGATTTGAGATGTTGAATAGGTATTGTGTAAGTAAATGATTGAAGGAAATAGGTGCGAATTTATGCTTAGCTACAGTTATGTTGTGATTGAAAATGAGGCAAGCAGTGGAATTAAGGCCTAAATACCTGAATATTAAGTGTAGCAATGAGGTTAAATGGTGAATTGGTCAAACTCAAATGAAATATGGAGATAGGTTGATCGTAATTTACATGTATTTGAAGTGCATATGGGAAAGAGATTTAGTCGCCTAGTAATATGTATTTGTCTCACATAGTGAATATACAATATTGGAACACGCGTTAACCTGAAAATGGTAAAATTAGAAGGCAGTAGAAGGAACCATTTTAATTGAAAATACACATAATAATTAATTGATCGGCACGATTCTGGCAGGTTATGACGGTTGAAGAACATGAAGATGGCACTCGTAAATGAAGATATTTAATTTTATTTTGGCACACATTTTTAATATATAAGGATGTTGGAATTAATATTTATGGTTAGGATTAATTTCTTTTAGATACTTAAAATGACATTTTGAAGCCATAATTGGAAAGAGTTACTTATCTCATGCCATAAACAAGTCAATACGCAAATTCCCAAACCAGTTCCAAAGAGTACTGCAAATAGACCTAAAGGAAAGAAAGACCACTCCCTCCTTTAATAAAGAGTAAATCCTAATTGTCCCATGATGAAATAAAATGATGAAATGTGGTCATGCAGCAAAATAATAATTGCCCAAATGAATTAAAGACTCCTGCCCAATTTTAATTATGTTAATTCATTAATTTGAGTTGTCAAGAAACATAATATGTGATATTCGAGTTTATTTTCCTCTATTACCAAAGATGATCATTATTTTGTTAATTATAGTATTGGCATGCTAACAAATTAGTTTTAAGATTATTTTAGCGTTTATTTTCAAAAGTAGAGATAGGAAGAGTAGTTATAGGATATATTTAGTCTGGTATTTCGGAATCATGATATTCAGAGGCTCATATTGATTCTACGGTAGGATTTTGGAGAAAATGAGTAACATATTGAAGTATACAACCTCTTCAACGGAACTTGCGAAGGTAAATATTATTTTTGAATATACATAGATGTTTTTACCCTGAGATATTGACTTAATATGGACATGCAACCACCGCACTTGATTGATATATCCATCCCCGATTTCGGATAGTTAATTAGCAACATTTAAGTGGAAAAATTGCACGGGCAACATCATATTAAATTAGCACTACAACTTGAGGTGAAGTATGAGGAAGTACAGCGCGATGGTGATACCTATATTTTTATCAGTCCAACCTGGAACTTGGTAAGAATTAGTACTACGAGGACACCAAAGGTTGCATTAGATTTATCACCGATTCGTGAGGCAAAATTGAAGAGAAAGGCACCGTAGGGCATGTTGCAGTACCAACAGTGACACCCAGAAATAGCCATTTTTGTAGATTATAAACTAAATACACAAATTTGAAGCTGTTAAGTTTTATGTACATTGTAAACAGTACAATAATTTTAAACCAACATAATTAGGTTCATTAATCAATATAATGATGCCTGAGTTCATTAGTGTGATAACTCAAAAATACAATTTTCAAGTATTTATTTGGATAGATTCCTTTCTAATGATCTTTTCTGTTCTCCTGTGTGTTAATTAAGATTCCTCCATTTGTAGATCCCAAAACAGATAAGTTGTAGTAGAAATGAAACGTTGAGGTCAGTTGTGCTACATCTTAGGTATCATAGTTTTCAAATAAAACGTCCACATTTTTGTAAGCAAAGGAAATTTGTGGCATTTAATTTATGTTTTTTCCAGTGTTGTGGTCACACTAGCTGATTGTTGCCAATTCCCACTTTTCATTTTAGTGCTCATTGCCAGTCAAGTGCTTGTAGCATGTTGATTGCAAACACATTCACACAATTAGTATAAACTAATAAAATGGACAGCTACAAGTTAACTATAAATTTGTGCAGGTTGCCTAAAAAATTCAGAATACTTCAAGTGAGTGAATTTATTATCTCCTAAAATTAGGTAAATAATAATGGAATGATATAATATTATTTCAAAATTGTAATTTTTATCACTGAGGTTAAAAAGTAGCACAAGTGTACATCCTGTTTTCAAACATTTAATGCAGTAGTTTGTTTGAACTGTAGGTGTGCCTTTGGACTATATGCTAATTAATTTTGTGCTGTCACACCTTTGTTCGTTACTGTGCGCAACGATCTTTGATAATACCTGGGAGATGATGGTATAATCTCGGATTGGTAATCTTAACTGAGCCTCTGTATCGGTAGGTCATGCAATGGCTAGTCATAACCTACGATTTGACTTCAGACCAGATTAGTGATGGAAACTATGAATTCTGAAAGGTTTATTTTATTTTCTGGGTGGTTAGAGTCTTCTTGACTGTTATATGACGCATTTATTTCTTCTTACTGTACATTTGCAACCAGTAGCAAAAAATATTCATTTCAGTCCTCAGAACTAGCCAGTACCAGCTTACATGCTTTCATTAGTCAGAGTAGAACCATGCACACAACTGAAGATCTCCCAAATACAACTCTTTGAGGAGGAAATTCTGCTGTTTCTTTGTAATTTTTATGTGACTGGACACAATAGGCTGTTAGAGAAAAATCATATATTATGGCCACCAATAAAAATGTTCCTTATGAATACTTTTCACATGCAAAATGCACATTTCTGTTTTTGGATGGAGTTTAAATAGCTTCCTTCTTCCTAAACATATCTTGTGCAGATGCAGTCTCGAACCAGCAAAGCGACAAGCATTTTGTGTGTATGCTTTTTCCTTGGTATATAAAGCTCTGAATGATTCAGTTGACCGGATCTTATCTACTGCATACCACTTTGTTTTATATCTCACCTCATGTGCTATGTTATCCTGACTCATTTCAGCATTCTACAAATATCAAGCAGCAACCTTAATGACTTCTTGCCTTGTCCGTTTGGTACTGATTTACATATGAACAGGTTTTAAGGTTCATAAAATTTCCTAATTCCTGACATGTGGAAAGGCACATGTTTATGAGCTTACCAATTACTGATGAGATTTCCTTCCATTTTTGGAACAACACATCACCCTGAAATAAATAATTATTAATGAGGCTAACTTAAGTTTGTGTAGACACATAGTCCTGAACTAAACATGTAGTGATGCGGTGTCCTTTCACTTGTAGATGTCGAGTGTCACAAGGCCCTGAGCCGACCTCTTTTTGTCTCTCCTCCATAGTCTTCATATTTATAGACGTGATTACGGTGAAAATAAATTATTATGATCGTCTGCTATCTATGACGGATGTCAGCAGAAATATGAATTGCAAAATTCCAATCAGGCTAGAATACACTGAAGGTTGTTGTTGTTACTCATAAAATTTCACCGGATATTCAAACTGTCACTCCCGATTAAAACAGATACTCCTGAATTTTTTATTTTGTTGAGCTATATATTATTCTTTATAATGCATTTATAGGAGTCACTTAAACACGTAATCCAGAGGTGTTCTGCAATTCAAACACCATTTTGTGGCATAGATATTAGACATATGCTTTTAGGGAGAAAATTTGAACATAGTAAGTTAAATGTTAGGATGTGCAAAATATCCATTGTATCCCATTTCTATAACAGATTATTCATCAACCTGCTTCTTGTTATTCTGCTCTTTTAATATTAGTCCTGCCTGGTGTTGTGATTCATTGTCTCCAGTTAGTTCGTCACGGGCCATGTTTCTATGTAGTCTCACAGCTTTCAGGTCATTTGTTCTATGCTGTCTTGTTTGTCCCCGGTATTCATGTTCGCTTCATTACAAAATCCATAATTTTACACAAAAATTTTAAAATTGTGTTAGTAGTTAACAGGAAGGTAAATGGAGACTGTTATACTATAGGATTGCCCACTTTATCATTTAACAAAATTTCACTTTTTTGAGACTATCTAGCAACTACAAAAATGCATTTATTATAATGTTTCTTTCGCCGAACTATCATCGTTAGTGTTCTTGATGTCTCCTACTAAATGTATTAGTTTATCACAATTTCACAAAGAATTATAACACCTTATTTCAAAAATTCCAAATTTCAAAAATAATTTTTTAATTTCTTCGTTCTCAGTTTTTGAACGGGGATATATTTTTTCTCAGTTCTAGTACAAGATATTCCTAAATTAATTATCATCAATTTGAGACCTTTTCGAGGTAGATATCCGATTTAGAACTCGACACATTGTTGTTTGAACCTGAAAAGAAAACATAGTTTTTAGTTTTGAGTATATTTAAAGGGTTGTATTATGATTAGACCTCTTTATTTTTTACCTGAAAGTATTAGAATTCTCTCGCTGCATAGGTGCGACCTTCCCCTTCAAGTTTCTTGTCCTATTTCAGCTTTCTTCATCCGCTGAGGTACCTCCTTCGTTGTCTTTGTTCATAAGTGTTCTGAGGCTGACCTATGCGTACACATGCCTCATCAGCTTGTGACACTCCTGATGCTGAGTACATATCAGGCACAACCTTAATTCTTCCTAAAACCTATATTTCAACCTTGTTTCCACAATTAAAGTGTAAAACTGCATCCATGACACCCAGTTTGAGAGTGGATAGCCCCACATATGTATCTTTTCTACATCTCTTCCATACCGTACCATTGCATGACTCATTGGTATTTTGAGTCAAACCATGAAGACATTTGAATAACATTTTTGGATTACAGAGCCTTCCATACCCAGGCTTCATTGCATGTGCCAACGGCCGTAGCCGTGTTGAAACACCGGATCCCGTGAGATCTCCGAAGTTAAGCAACATTGGGCGTGGTCAGGAGTTGGATGGGGTGCCACGCGCTGTTCGTGGGGGTAAGAGAATGGAGGAGCAGAAAGGAACTGGCCACCCTGCTGCATGTAAACTCCGGCTCAGTAACACCTCTGCCTTCGGGCAGAATAACTCTTACCTTACCATTGCATTAGGACTTCCAGTGGTATTCCTGCTTTATGGTTATAATTTTCAAGTAGATTGCCAGATGTGGCTCGTTGGTATAAACACCAGCTGTCTGTTCCTATAGGGCACCTGTGGTGGGGAGGCGCTTTATGGGCAGTCAAATGATACAATGTTGCCCATACAGCATTTGTCATATTTTTCATGAAACTGTAATTGGAACGCAAAGCAATTCCAAAATAATACTGACACTTGTCTATCAGTGTTCCAGTTAATTTGCCTCTACCGCCCATGGTTTGTTACGTTGTAAAATTTTTCTAAGAGCTGTTCCTATATGCTTTTTATAGTGGCCAACACATTCCAGTTTATTGACTTCTTTACCATTGTATGGATTGGAATCACACACTACCTTGTAACTTTTGGAATCCCCATCCCCATAGAAATCTACATACTCCAGACCTCTACTCTCACCCGAGCGAGAAAATATTTTTACTGTTCCATATTAAGCGAAGAACCACTGTAATTTTTGGCTAAGACTGCAGCATGATCCAGCTTTCCAACCTAAATAGAATGGGGAATGCTTATAATCATTTGAATGTTTCTTACATCCAATACAGTTTCTGGACATTATCTCAACAACGAATATACATCCAAAGGCACACAGGCAAACAGGCAACATGACAATACTTTTCACTAAAAGCACGCAGTTATGGAAACCATGGAAGCTCTCAATACCAAATAGTATTACTGTTGCATACAAAGAATACGCATGTGGAGCCGTCTATGGAGAGCTATTCTATAACAACGAGCGCCAAACTTGAATTAAATCGAAAGAAACCATGAAATTCTCCGTGAAGCGGAGCCACGCCCATCTTAGACCGAGACACGGGTGCACTCTTCCCTTTATATCAATTTTCTGAGCATATTTATGCACGAAATATGTAAGTACTATACATTTTCTTAAAGTAGAATAAATCTTTCATCAGGAAACAAAAATGAAAAAGTGAAAATTCTTTCTAAATGCGCCATTTCAAACGTTTATGAATACCTTAAACACGTAATCCAGAGGTGCTCTGTCATTCAAACACTATTTAGTTGAAATAGATATTAGACATAGGCTTTAAGGGAGAAAATTTGAACATAGTAAGTTAAATGTTAGGATGTGCAAAATATCCATTGTATCCCTTTTCTATAACAGATTATTCTTCAACCTGCTTCTTGTTATTCTGCTCTTTTAAAATTAGTCCTGCCTGGTGTTGTGATTCATTGTCTCCAGTTAGTTCGGTCACGGGCCATGTTTCTATGTAGTCTCACAGATTTCAGGTCATTCGTCTTATGCTGTCTAGTTTGTCCCTTGCGCCTCTTTTCACCTACTTTCTGTGTATACGGTCAATTTCCCAATATATCGTCCTCTGCACGCACATATACCCAAACCAGCGCACACGCATTTCCTAATTTTTCTTCTTTATCAGTGCAATGCCAGAACGTTTTCTAATAACATCATTTGAAATGTGATCGAGTCTAGTTATGTCAGCCGTTCACCTAAGCGTCTTCGTATCCATGATGCTTAGTTGGCGTTTACCTCCTCTTTAGCTGGCCAGCAATCGTTACCATAGAAAACGACAGGACGGATAACAGTTCAGAAGATATTAGATTTCAGGTGGTCCTTCATCCGACGGTCGCAAGGGCGCCCGTTGTCATTCTCAACTTCAGCCAGGGTTTGCTTATCCTTAAGTGGACTTCATCAGTAAGTCGGCCATCATCAGAGATTTTGGAACCAAGATACTTAAATTTCTCTTCTCGTACTATATTTTCGCCGTCATCATGCATGCTTCCAACTTCTCGGCGATGTAATGTCATGTATTCTCTATCATTTTTGTTGAGGCGTGGGACGTATTGCGCTAGTGGATTGTTCCAATCTTCCGTTTGGCGCTTATTCTCTGCACCATTTGCATACAGATGTGTCCATGGTACTGGAACGTGCAGGTCTTATGTAATGTTGTCCGTCAAAAGAATGAACAGCAGTGGTGATACGGAAGGGCATTGGTAGAATTGTACAGTTTCGCGGACGTCATCAGACGCTCCTGCGACAGCTTCAGCATAACTCCTCGGTTCTACATAGATCAATTATTCCCTCTCAACAAGTTGCTCTGTAATACCATGCTCTTGTAACGCTGACTGATTAGGTAATTATGTACCGGATGGAAGTCCTTCTCAGGGTCCAGAAAGTCGTGATGAAGCCTCTTATTCTTTTCGAAATACCTCTCACGTAACAGCCTTGCAGCGTGTGATGCTCCTGTTGCGCCACAATTTTACACAAAACCAGCTTGGCTTGTTGTGTGTTCGTTTAAATCGCTAATTCTTTTGTCGATGATTTGTTCGAAATGTGTCACTGCGTGGCTGAGAAGTATGATCGGACGGTAATTAGAAAAATAGGCAGGACTTCCCTTATTTTTGAATGAATACTCCGTCGTCAGTTTGTTGGTTCTTGACCTTCTTTGATGATCTGGTTGAAAAGCTTGCTTTAGCCACACTGCTGTATCCACCCATTGAGAGAAACAAAACTCTGCCGGAAGATAATCAGGACAGATGGCTTTCCCTGGTGTCACTTCTTTCAACATAGCCTGGACTTGGGTGACGTCAATTTCCTATATTGGACCTTCAATAGCGGCGGTGATTGGGATTGGTACGTACGGAAATTCCAAGATTGAAATTTTGTCAAAGTAGTTAAGCCAGTGTACTCGCGCTTTCCGCCAGTCGAGTAGAAAACCGTCTGTTTCCTAATTGATGATGTAGAACGTTCCGTGTTTCGATGCCCCGATTTGACTAGCCGTTAAATATTCCGCTCGTTTTAGCGCATGTCAAGTTTCATATATAGACCTGCTTACCGCTTTGCTTTTGTTACAGCGACAACCTCCTTCACTTTACTACTGGCTGCTTTGTAGGCATTCCAACGAGCAAGAAACTCGTTTTACAGCTGTTTCTTCAACCGTATTGCACACATAACATCGTCATTCCGAAACCACGTGTCATTGTTAATCCTTCATTGTCGTCGCCCTGACTTAGTTGTTCCAGGAATGGAGCGTGCGGCGCCTTTCAGTTTAGTCCAGCTCGCTTCTGATATGGTGACTTGTGGCACTGTAAAGTTTGCAACAATATTGACCTCCTTCTTCAGGCGTCACCGTTTGATCCAATTTGGTCCATTTCCTGCGAAGTATTGAGCTCTTGGTGACTATCCGCATCTTACAGATGACTGGTCGATGTTGCATCGCAACGGTTTCGTAAGGAACAACTGTTGTCTCTAGAACATCTTTGAGATTCCTTTGTCTGACAAGGATGTAGTCAATGTGCGTTGGATGGGAGCGATTGTAGTACGTGACTAGGTGAATATCACGCTTTTTGAACCGTGTGTTCGCGATGATCAATTTCTGCATAATCGGGAAATTGTTGGCAATCTTCTTTCTTCTGAACATATCCATGAAGGCTATGGACTGTGTGCTTCTTTTCTCCGTCCGACACGTGCATTCAGAGAAACCGGCCACGGTAAGATAGTAAGCAGTGTTCTAGTCAGGTAGTGCTCAGAAGGGATTTTGGATTCCTTGCCAAAACCATTAGTTGTTCTTCGGATTCCATTGTACATCAGTTAGTAATCGCACCCCGCTTCGCATGACTTTTCTCCCCTCAATATTTTTTTTTGCACCTTACAGATGCCTATATGCCTTCTCTCATGTGCTGTGGCTAATTTGCTAATTCATTCAGACATAGTTCAGTGATGGGTTACAGAATGGTGGTACTCGCTTGCCTAGCCACCACTGCCCGCGCGACGGTAACACTTGCATACGTTTCATGCTGACCGGGCCCTGCCAAAGCGCGTACATTCCAGAGGACGCCCGAACCTTGGTTCCGATTCCATGAGACATATTTCTGTAAACATGTGACAGTATTATTTTACGGCCGGCGTGTCTTGAAGCATTTTAGAGCTCATGACAGCAGGTAGTTACGCCGTTCCGGACATGGGGAACAGACACCTTGTGCAGCCCCTCATCTAGAGTTGAAACGCTATGCTCCATTCTGCAATAACTTCCAGAAAGGTAGAGTAACTCTTCTGCCAACTGCTCCGTACCGAACGTCTCCATCTCCTCCAAAATCGCCATTAGAGATTTTATGCGTGTTTCGTCCGCGAGAGCTATCATATTTTGCTCAATTCTGCCGGCAGGCAAGTAGGCAACCCGTGTCCATCTCTTGCGACGTGCCACATGTTCCAGCAATATAACTGATTCGTGGAGAATATTTATTAATGCAAAATGAAATACCATTTTACTGAAAAATTAATTGTTAACTTTATAAATCACTTGTCACAAAAATGCATTGTCACGTAAAGAAGAATGGCCTTTCTTTTGCACCTTTTACTTGGCGTGATATGCCACTGAACGTATGACATAAAATCCGGTGCCATATTGTTTGTGCCTTGTTGCCTAGTGGTATCAACATCAATATCCTGTGCGATAATTATGAGGTCTAGCATATCGTATCTGGAATCAATGTCCCCCTTTTATTTGTCCACTTATTTTCTCCTAAGAGTGCATTAACAACACGTCGTCGAGCATCCCATTACTTTGCTTGTGACGAAGTTATGCATTCGACAGAGCCTTGAGAATTCAGTGAATCCACCATGAGTTGAGAAGTACCAGTTCTTTTTACGATATGCTTTGGCATGCGTGATCGACTTTCCCCATGTGCATGTTGTAAACGGATCTGACCTTTAACCAAGAAATTTTTATTTCTCGCTCTTCTTTCATAGAATATGCGGTGGGAAGACAGGCTTAGACTTAGATGCTATCCAACTATGTCATCAAGACACTAAAATATTCACGTTGTCCGCGATCTTTTGAAATAAAAAGAATCCCATTCCTTCCTTTACATAGGAGCAATATCCGCTATGGTGCAATTCAACGTCTTGTCTTCACGAGTTTTGGCTCAAGCCTTGATTTGCATGTTCCTTCTAGCCGTAGTGTTAAAGGAACACTTGTAAGAATATTCAGACACGATAGCTTGAATTTGGTTTCAAATTTAGGATATCAGAACATAGTAATGAAACACTACCAAATCCATATTCATTGTTGACTGCATAATGTCTATGACAACAGTATCTGGAGGAGAAAAGGAAGCGTCAGTGTTAGGGAAAGAGCTGTCATGTGCTTGTTATATTTCATCTTTCACAGCACTTCATTAGGATGAGTGGTTTCCATTTTGTATATGGCCTCTGTTAAAGACATGGTAGTAAGTATGAACTTCCTTGTATAAACCTACCGTCCTATATGTGGGTTGGCTCTGTTTGATTGCACATCAGAGCTACGTAATTAGAAATGACCAGACTCTGAAGTATAGACTGCTACATTGATGTGATAACAATGTACAAATTCAATAAGTATGTTTTGCATGACAGTAAGTGACATTCATAGAAGATTAGCCCTGCTTCAGCAGATCTTGCTGACTGTCGGCAAAAAATGTTCTCAACTTTATTAATATCTACAACAGAGAGATTCTCCCAAACACCCTCAACAACAAGGGCTTTTACAAAAATTATTACTTGATTGCCACAAAGTGCAGAGCACTTGGACAAAATCAAAACTTCTAAGCTAATGCCGTCATTATGTAGGAGAACAGACATACACGGATTTCAGTTTATAAATGTGTGCCGGATTAAAGAGCTTGTTATCATCTTTTTAGAGTATACATCTTCTTATCGTTGATTTTTTTAAGTGAGGTTGTCTATGAATTTGTACATTCCCACATCGTCACAAGTTACTTGCGCGTGATATCGTAATCCGAGAGAAAAGACGCAACACATGTTCGTAACAAGTGAGAGAAATGTGATGTTCATGTGTAATGATATTCTCTGCGTGGGATACTAGTGAGTGGCATGTACAGTAGCATTTCCTTTGTATGAGCGTTCTGGTTGAGTTGGCTGTTAAACTATTCGTCATATGGTTTTAATTTGTCTATATAGATCAAGAGCCGAGATGAGCTATGCAGATCATCAACCTCCGTATGGTGGAGCAACCTGTTTTAGGTGCAAATTGTGTGGCAAGACATTCAGCAATAGATGCCCCCTTTTACGACATATTCAGACTCACATAGCCGAAAGGCCTAATGGGCGCATTGTATGTGGTAAGTTGTTCATCACGAAATCCTTCCTAGACTCTCACATGCAGACACACATAGGCGGGAAGCCAATCTAATGCAATATATGCTACAAGTCATTCGGTAGAAAATCCCACTTAGCACGTGACCTACAGACTCGCATGGACGACAAACCAAACCGCTGCCATCTATGTTGCAAATCCTTCACTCGAAGAGAAAACGTAGTCACATGCGATCTCACACGGTTGACGAGCCATAACGGTGTGATATCTGTTACAAATCCTTCAGCTGTAAATCTCGCCTAGGTTATCATGCTCGAATTCACACGGCTGAGACGCTACCCTGTTGCAATATGTGTGGGAAGCGATTCATCCACAAAAGTGGTCTCATGGTACATATGTGGACTCATACTGGCGAGAGGCCAAATTTAGGTAATATTTGTGGCAAATCTTTTAGCCAGGAAGTTGGGCTAACATAACACATACAGACTCATACGGGAGACAAGACACTGCAATGTAATGCGTGTGGCAAGTTATTCAGTAGAAAATGCCATTTAGCACGTCACATGAAAACACACACCACAGGCCGCACGAATGCAATGTGTGTGGAAAATCCTTCATATAAAAAGTACACCTAACACGGCATACGGTGAGTCATACGGGAAAAAAGCCACACTGTTGCAAGGTCTGCGGTGAATCCTTCAGCACGAAATCCTGCGTTGCTCGTCATAATCGGATTCATACCGGCGAGAAGCCATTCTGTTGTAATATCTGTGGTAAGCTCTTCACGCAACGAGGTGGACTCACGCAACATATGCGGACTCACAGGAACGAGAGGCCATACTGCTGTAATATGTGCGGCAAATCCTTCAGCGAGCAAGTCTTTCTAAAATATCATCTGCGGGCTCACATGGGCAATAAGCCAAATTCCTGTAATGTGTGTGGGAAATTATTCACCAGGAAATCACGAGTAACGGGTCACATGAGATCCTACACGTACAGGAAGACATTTTGTTGCACTGTATGTCGTAAGGCTTTCAGCAGTAGATCACACTTGGCACGTCACATACAGACACACACCAGTCGCCGTACAATTGCAGCATATGGGGCACGTCATTCATCACTAAATCCTGCCTGGTTTGTCATATGCGAACTCACACTGGTGAGATGCCATACTCATACAATATCTGTAGCAAGTCATTCCGTGTGCAATCCGCCTGTCACGTCACATGCTGACTCATACTGGCGAAGTTTGCAATTTCTGCGGCAAATCATTGAGCAGAAAATCCCAAATGGTACCTCACATACTAACTCACTCGAGAGAATAGCTACACCAAAGCAGTATCTGTAGTAAGCACTTCAACGGGAGAATCGAACTTCCAAAACGCTTACTGGCGAGAAGCCATGCCGTGAAATATCTGTCGCATATCTTCAGCCAGAAAATCAATCTAGCAGTTCAGATCCGAACACACACTGGTGTAAAAGCACACGTGTTCTCAGTAATATGATAATATGTTTAGAGATTCATGTAACTTAACGCTGCACATCTGAACCACACTCGAGAGATGCCGACCTGTGCCGTGTTTTGTGGCAAATCTTCGCTCGCAGCACCACGCTGTCGGTGCACGAGCGTCACGTCTCGCCGGGATGAAGCCGCACGTGATTTAATACTGTGGTTTTGTTTGAAGTCACACTAACTACTGAACGAATAGGACCATCTCAAATTCTGGAGATGTAGCCAGGCACATGCGTTCGCACACAATAGAGAAGTAATAAGTTCTTCAGCCACCACGGCGCCTCCTCGACACACCTCATGGTGTATACCGGAGAGCGGTCCATCCCTTTGTTTTTATCATGGCTTTTTATCATAATGCTTCGCTTTGTCCCATGTACTTTAATCTGGAATACTGATTTCTCGAAGTCCTTTTCTTGTAGATAATCCAATTATTCTTGCCTTTTAGCGAGGAGGCATACTTAAATATCTTTTTAGTTTGTCATTCATCAACCATTCTTTGAATATGGTCATCAAATTTCAATCGCCTATTTCCAATTGTGTCCGATATTTTCTCAATATGTTGGTATAATTCCGAAGACCTCCTATTCATCCACACCCTACTATGCATACCTGGCCAAACGTGTCCGTCAGGATATTTCCTTTTAGTTTTTCGATAATTTTAGATAGTGATCTTTCTCCAGTCTGATCAATGTTTCTGACATGCGTGATGTTTCAGACCTAATTACGTGTTATAATATATTAATTTAGCGTTCCAGGATATTAATTTTTGTACCTTTTCCATGTGATACTATGACCTACTTGTACTATAGAAAACTTTTTCTGTTTTCTTCGTGATTTAATGTTGATTGCTGGAGAATTTCCCCAACATTAGAAATTATTTACGTGAGGAATTTTGCCAAACTGAGTTACGCGGTTTTGTTTGTACGAGTAGATACTTCCGTGTATCGGGTTTTCTATTATGCAATTTGGATTCATTTTAGATGCAGTCTCATGAAGTTTTTCTAGGGACTAAATTTGTTGCCTATTGTTGGATAAATCTACTAGACAATATGTGATGGCCAAACATTTGATGTGAACTTTATCATTAACCAGGTTGCCAGGAAATGCCTTGAGGCAACCTCTAATGCTACATACCATAGTTATACTGCTGAGATAGATTAAAATCTAACTCTCCCCTGTCTTCAACATACTAGCGTGATAGAATCAATTATTGTTGTTAATAGTATGAAATCATTATTGTAAATATTAATTGATTTTAGTTATGGAGCCATACGCCAAATAAATAATTTTTATTACCATTATTGAAGTTTATAAATTACAAGTTGACCAAAGCTTTTCAATTTGTATACATAACTGATTGTACGTCTGTGCTCATGAAATCTCGCAAAATAACTTACTTAAAATTCCTCTAAATTTCACTGCTCTAATGCAAACACGTGCTTCATTACGTCTGAAAGAATTCGATGAGAAATGCACTAAATTTAACGTCCCATGCCGAATAATAATTTGACGAAATTTTCTAACGCACGCAAGCATCGTACTTTTCGCCTCGTATCCTCTCAACACAGATATTAATAAAATGTCATAATGTTCCATATTGAACTGTATCACAAATTAAATTGAAACAAGAAATTAAGTGGTTCAACCTATTCAATGCAAGTAAATAAGAAATGTAGTGTTACATACTTATTTGGTTGAAAACAGTGCCGGAAATTGCGTGTGTTATGCCACTCTTCAGGGATTTGCGCTTTGACACAAATAAGTGACTGTTCTTCGAGTTCATCTGGATTTTATGATTTAAAATCGGACAGTCCTAACCCCTATTGTCTTATAATGCTTCATGAACTGCTTTTGTGAAAGACATATCCTTTAATTTTTTGTTTCCCTGTTCATTGTTTTTATATTTTTAATTGGCTGATGATGACCCAGATTGGTGGTCGAAACCGGTACCTCTCTTAACCAAATAAGAATGTAACACTACATTTCTTATTTACTTGCATTGAATAGGTTGAACCACTTAATTTCTTGCTTCTATTTAATTTCAGAAATTAATAGTTGAAGCTGTGATAAACTTCTCCTAAAATAATACAAGGTCATATCAGCTCTACACATAGCAAAGTCACCGGACGACATTGTAGAAGTTACTGGAATAAACAGACCGAATTTAACTTTTGTCACCGCTCAATTTCTGCTCTTCGTCGTCCTCTGTATGTATGGATATACTGGTTTATTTTACGCACTTCTGCATAATAATATTTTGCAATTTCATTATTTTATTTCTATTAGTGACTGAATACCAAGAATCTGAAAAAGAACACAAAATATATACCCTCGCAATTTTCTCCGCACGCTAATAATATGCATTCAATAAACTCACCGAGACTAGAACCTTCGCCGTTCAAAAATCAAGGGCATGCGTTTAGTGGTTGAAGATCCTCAGTGCTATCCAACATCCAGATCCTCCCCCGTAATGACACTGAAACTCCCACAGTAGAGCTCAATTAACAAGCCATCAGATACTGTGTTTAGATTTGTGGAGCCTTCCGGCATCAATATGAGAATTTTGTGTTTGGTTATTTCAACAGTCAGAATACAATATGGGGCTACCCAGGTACCGACAAAAGAGAAGAGGCTGGCGTAGAATGGGCAGATTCGTGCGATCAAATTATACTGCATAACAAACTTCCAGCATCATTCAACAGTGCGAGATGGAACATGGATATAATCCAGATATTAACTTACAGTATCCGCGTAAGCAAACATATCTCAGTTATCAGCGAAATAAGTGGGGCAAAAATCCCTCATCGTTCTTCATTACAGACTGTTATGCCCTCCAGCGTTCAACCGTCTACCCTCTGTGAATTTACTAAACGCCCCCATAATCCTCTATTTGCAACCAGTTCTGTGGCTTCGTCTTAGATTCATACGTCTTAACTTTAAATCTTTAAAATGTGAGTTCCTCTTCGAAGAAGATATCATTTTATGAAGGCTGATTAGGAGAAATGTACCATTTCACTGGACGAGAACATTTTGAACGTAGAGCTTTTTAATGAATCATATGATTATTTTGCAAATATCGTGAAGCATTGTTCTCGTATCTCAATTCCCTGAGGCTGCACACTATATACAGAAACTAGGGGAATAATGTGAAACTATCTTGATCTCTTTGACAACGATCCTTTGAGCTCCGAACCCGTCCAAGCTGCGGAAGTTCCCTTAGAAGCGATATCTAATAACAGGAGAGATGGAGGAGACTGATATAAGGAAGAGCAGCCACAATGCCTGGAGGTTTATTAAGCATCTGAGTTGTAAATCTAACAGCTAGAGAGGGTCATGCGAATGTAACATCTAAAAATATTGTCCGCCACCTCGCTGAGAATGGTAAACCTCACAATCACACTTCAAAACTTTACGGTCAGAAGAGTTAGAGTTTAGTCACCTTATGCGGCTTTTCACCGAGCTCGATAGCTGCAGTCGCTTAAGTGCGGTCAGTATCCAGTATTCAGGAGTTAGTAGGTTCGGGCCGCACTGTCGGCAGCCCTGAAAATGGTTTTCCGTGGTTTCCCAATTTCACACCAGGCAAATGCTGGGGCTATACCTTCATTAAGGCCACGGCCGCTTCCTTCCCACTCCTAACCTTTTCCTGTCCCATTGTCGCCATAAGGCCTATCTGTGTCGGTGCGACGTAAAGCAACTAGAAAAAATATATGCGGCTTTTCTAGCGGTGAGCCGGGAGGGATAGACGATATCAGATTAAAGCAGATTAACCTCGAGCATACTACGCTGTCTTGATAACTCCAACATGGCGCGTCCCAGGTGGCAGATAGGGGGAGTCCTACCCGATTTTCCGGCCGACTTGAGCGAAATAAAATTTATCTCGCGGACCAAACACTTAAACCTCTGTGGGTGGGGGACGAGTCCAAGGGATGCTGAATTTCCTGGCTTATTTATTTATTTACTCGTGTCAGAATCATACTTAATCATACAGTAAAAGTAAAATAATTTCAAACTATTTACGAAAATTCCAAAAATTAACAAACATAGGAAATTGACCAAATTTACTGTACATCTAGATGGTGTTTTCAAAAACTCAGCCACACCTAGGGCATTGTAATCAGCAAGCATTAAATCATGGTTTGAGCATGAAAATGGGCTGAAAGGACATTGATACATATGGTTCACTTTTTTTCTTCACCGCAGTCGCACTTGCTGTCCTCTGATGTGAAGCCCCATAACTTAAGTGATTACTTCGCCCTGCTGACACCAGTTCTTAACTCTTTCGCTGCGGAAGTCGACTTTTGTCGACTTACTTCCCTATAGCATTCGCTGCGGAAATCGACTTTTGTCGACTTGGTACTTTCCTGCTATAGTTTCCACGCGCTTCTTTAATAAAGGCGCATAAATAATACAAACATCTATAGTCACGTATTGACTATGTAATAAGCATTGTTTTAAAACGTTGCCGCGAATACTGGACCCATATTTAATTGTTATTTTTCACCCACCCGCCCGCCAACATTCCTGTCAGCTGTCTGGCCGATAGCAGGCTTCACTCAGCAGCTATGAGCGAGCGGAAAAACATTAGTAATGACAGTGACGAAATCTTCAATCTTTTAGTGGGCGATTCTGATTCAGTCTGTTCAGTAAATTTGGACAAGTGAACAAGTGATGATGTGCATAGTGATTGTTCGGAAGAAAGTGCCAACGAGGAAGATCTTCATTTTGTTTCAGACTAGCAGGATATTAATGATGGCAATGACACTTCACTAATGAATGGAAGAATATTGTACAATAAGCTTCAAAAAAGGGCAATTAGTGCTCCTGACTTCAGAAGTTCTGTCATAATCGGACTTCTACGAGAGTATCAGTGCAGTCCGCCGGCAAAACGAGGAAGACCTTCTGATTACATACCTCAAGCGCGCCTGACGGAGACGCACTTTCTTGGGGAGCAGCAGGACAAGAGTCACAAACCTAATTGTTTTGTTTGTTCCATATTACCAGCAAAATGTTCAGAGAAAGGAAGGGACTGTGCAAGAGTAAATAGACAGTATTTTTTTTAAGAATTACCCAGGGTGGCCTGCAATGTGTCCGGTTCCATGTTCGGAGATGTGTCACAGTAATGTGTGTTTCAAGGTCAAAGGTCACTGCTAGTTTGCCAAAGTTGAGTTAAAAATTGTGCATTGGTGTTGAATGTCACTAACCTTTAACAAAAATTAAATTTCAGTTCATTTGGAAAATACAAAAAAAAATTACATTTTTCTATAAGTGTTCTGTATAAAAATAGCGCAGTGAAACAGTTCGGTTAAGGGACCTCCAAACACTCCAGTCTTCATTACACCCAGCCGGAAGATATTCACGTGGCCTCATCCATTATTGCTGCTTAGATTTCCATAAGGAATGTCTTGCCTTTTCTGGTGGTCCTTTCAAGGGCTTTGATGTCTGGAGGGAACTTTCCTGGATTTCAGCCTAGATTGAGATTGTTGATGACCAAACACCGGGTGAGCTTCAACATTCTCAATCTTTAGTCGTTCTTGATCAGCAGCGATTTCTCGACGATTACTTGGAGGTGCAACGCCAGCAAGTCAGTGTATCTTCTCAACAGGGGTAGGTTTCAGGCATCCTGTGATTAATCTACAAGCTTCATTCAGGGCAGGTCCACAGTCTTAGCGTGTGTTGATCTATACCACACAGCGGATGCGTATTCCGCAGCAGTGTAACACAGAACCAATGCAGTGGTTCTAAGAACTTGTGGCTTTGCATCCCAGTTTGTACCTCTCTGCTTCCTCAGGATGTTGTTTCTGGCATTGACTTTGTGATTGATGTTGAAACAGTGCTTTCTGAAAGTACGTGAGCGGTCCAGCGTTACGCCTAGGTACTTTGGGGTGAAAGAATGTTCCAGGAGGGTTCCATTCCAAGAGACGTATAATTTCCTTGATGCCTCTCTGTTCTTGAGGTGGAAAGCACAAAGCAGAGATTTTGACGGATTCGGCTTTAGGTGGTTAGCCTTGTATTATGTGAATAATTCCTTCCGAGCGCTGTCAAGTGTGAGTTCTACCTCTTCAAAAGTTGCACACTGGCAGGCTAGTGCAAGGTCGTCTGCATATATGAAACTTCTTGTTTTGTTAGGGAGTGGTTGGGCATTGGTATAACTAATAAATAGCAATGGAGCCAGTACACTTCCTTGGGGCAATCCATTTTTCTGTGATTTCCATCTGATTCTTTGTCCTTGAAAATAAAAAACTGCGGTTTTGCAACAAGGTTGACATCAGTCTGGTAAGTTTTGAATCTTTCGTGAGTGTAAAGATCTTCTGAAGCAGTATACGGTGGTTCACTCTTATCATATGCAGCACTGAGGTCAATGAAAGCTACCCCTCTAATTTATCGATTTTCAAAACCGTCCTAAATGTACTGCGTGAGGTTTGAACTTGTGCAACAGCATTCGTGCCTGGTCTAAAACCTTCCTCTTGTGGAATTAGGTTTTTGTTGATAGTCTGGATGAGTCTGTTGAGTATCATTCTTTCGAAAATATTATATCGGTGGCACAGAGGAGATATTGGTCTGTAGTTCCTGGGGTCTCTGTTGTCCTTTCCAGGTTTTAGACCAGCAATTACACGTGATTTACTCCACAATATTGGAATATTGGACATCTGTAAGCAGTTATTATAAAATTGTAGCAAGAATTCTTTTGTGTTTCTTCCAAAATTCTTTATTTTCTCAACTCGAAAATCATCCAAACCCGCAGCTTTACCTGATTTGCGCTTGATAATTGCATTTTCCAACTCAGTGAAATTGAAATGTTGCATGAGCTCAGATATTTCTTCATCCCTACCCGCAGGTACCTTCAACATAGCTCTCCGGGTTTTGGCTTCTTGTTTTATTTTGCCATTCATGAGAAGTTGGTGGGCAATCTGATTGGCTGTAACAAAAGAATGTGTGTTACTCATGGTTGGATCTCTGGTCAACTTCATTAGGGGTCTCCAGGCCTTTTGGCTGCTCAGCGTCGTAACCACCAGCTCTCTCTTTTCGATGAGGCTATTAGAGAAGTTAGGGCGTGTGCTGCTGTAATAGCTTCCTCACCTATTATTTTCTGTTTGAATAGCTTGTAGTAGTCATTTAGTTGCGAGACTGCATCCAGATTAAGACCTTCGATGTAACTAGTGCGACATCCACGGGGAATGGATTTATGAGAACTTTCCTTAACAGCCTAAAAGACCTGTTCATATGATTCAGGAATTGGTTTGATGTTTTGGACCGTATCATCCAGTAAAGCAGGGAATTTTGACCAATCTCCCTTTTTTGAAGTTGTATCTACGACGAAAGGGAACATACTGAGGTCGGATAGCGGAGTAAAACTGACAGGATTGGTCTGTGTTGAGACTTAGGTACTGGGTTGCAGACTCCCTTGCTGCATTGTTCTCCTAAGTTATTAGTGACGAAAATCAAATCTGGATGATATCCTCTTCTCCAATGGCCACTGTTAAAAGAAAGTGGCTGTTTGCCATCATGAATAAGAGAGAGTTCCGTAGCATCTGCCCATTGTTGTATTAGCTCGCCGTTGTCATAACGGTGTTCATATCCCCATTCGGAACTGTGACAGAATCTACGTATCTGGTGTTTACCTGTGATTAGTAGGCCTACTCACTATGTTAGGAATACCACGGGATAGTACGGGTCCCTGTGATTAGTACCTACTATGTTAGGAACGCCATTCTTGCATTGCGTATGATTGGGGCCCTTATGTGACGAACACCATAATTCTGCATTACCTGTGCGCAGTGAAGAACACCGTGAGTATACTTTACTTGTGATTAGTACCGCTATAGGATAAAGAACATGGTTCTGCTCTACTAGGAATACATACCATTATGAGGGGCCGTTGGCTTGTATTTTCAACAAAAATATCATCTATTCAGGGATGTGCTTTGGGAGCAGCACCGTGGTCAGTACATACCATTGTTTTAAGTTCATAATCATTGTTCGTCGTCGTGTTTTTTTAATTGTAATCGGAGTATTGATTTGAAATTATTTGTAAATTGTAATACTGTGAGCTGCTGATAATTTTTCCTTCGAATTCATTATTCATAATCAAGAATTAAATTGTGGTCGGTGGATGAATTTTTGGATTTGAAAATTTTTATTATATTTCGTACCATTGGGGGCCGATAACCTAGATTCTAGGCCACTATAAACAATAATAATAATAACCATCACTTCACGAAGAGATGGAATATACTTGACTAATTGCTACACAAGTTCTAGATCCATCATGAGGAAAGTAATCTATACTGCTCAGGAGATTTCTGGGCGTGGCTGTTGTATGTTGAGTGCCGTTTGAAGGATCTACACTTGGCCAAGTTGTCAACAGTCCCTCCTCTGTTACTCTGTTATACATAACGGACAGGCGAGGTAAGCTGAGCCCAGCTTGTAGGAACACGTCCATTCCACACGTCGGCCTCAAGCGTTGCCAGATCCTCACTTTCATGGCAGTTTCCATCAGCTACGTCTTCGGAGCTACACCAACAATGTGTTTTATGTTTCTTTTCAGATAAATTTCTTGCCACTTAGGGTTACTCTTCCATTTACTGGATGCCACACCTTGTGTACACTACTGACGTTCATACAGACCGGATTCCTGAGAATGCTGCGCTCAGTTTCCGGCGAAACATTGGCAGCTACTAACGCAATTCGAGCGCAGCATACAGTGAAGACACTGGCCGTGAAAGACTATACCGACAATCTCAAAGGGTTCCGGAAGCTCTCGAGCATTAGGAGCGGGCACTAGTGAAGTGATGACGCACATCACCAACGACATCTTAAAATATCTTCCTTGCAACACATTTACCCAAACTCTATATTCTCTTGGTCTCTTGCCTGTAGCTCTACATATCTTTTGCTAGTGTTCTCTGTCACTGGACCACCCAAAAGTTGCTTTAAATGATGAGATCCAAGTTCAATACAAAGTACAGGCCCATTTCGACCAAGACAGGTGTAAGGTTATTGCTGACCTAAGATCAGGCGGCATGAATGCCTACTATCATTGCCGCTGAGCTGGCTGTGGGTAGAGTTCCGGCCAAGGAATGTGGGAGTCATTAAATTAAGAAGACATCCTTCTGGTTCGGATTCCACATTAAACTAGAAACCCTTGGTCATGATCAAGGTATCTATGTTCAGGAAAGACAGCATGTTTCCTTTCACGAGAGAATGATTCGTCTTGGTGTTGCTTTATTTCCACTTGTCTAGATACTTTCTAGTTACCTCTTAAATTGACTACACTATATGATATTAGTCTGGATAAAAAAGACATACGAACCGTTGCCAACCTGTATTAAAATCAGTCCTCATCTGTTAAGGGACACTGGGATTGAGTTTTCTAATTTCTTTAGTTATTATCCTATTTTAATATAATTCGGTATACTACATGTGTGAGTTATTATATACCATACTGCAAAGTTTTGTACTCCTATCTTTAATAGCTTTTGAGATATTGATAAAATATTATTTGAAATACGCAACTTTTCAAAATACCCCCTGCATAATACTAAGAAAGTTAGTACAATTATTACATAATTTTCTGATGTGTTGTTGCTGTACAAATTAATGTAAGCATTCATTTTAACAGTTTTATATTACTGTGATATAGTAAATTTTCTGATACAACTTTTTTTTCTCAAAATAATAATATTTTTTGAAGTTTGAAATGTTTTTCTGAGCAATCCACTTGTTCAACAGCAAAACTAATGCTTGCAGTTGTAGAACATGAATCAAAGCACACACATAAGTATTTACAGCTCATTTGCACTAAAACTGGTCTGCAAGGAGGAAATTTTTTCTTCAAAAATAGAAATAGGAGAAAAATGCATTTTTATGAAAACAAGCAGTTTTTACACTATGTCAGCTTACCTTATCAACTAGAAATGTCCTGCACCATAAGTAACACCTTTCTTCTTCTTGTTTACAGCCTCCATTTTCAGTTTCTGAACCTTTGTCTTGCGGCGGGCTGTTTTTCTCTTTTGAGAGGCTGATCGGCCACATTCATAAATCCTGCGACTATCGCGTCTCTTCACAATTTCTTGTGTTGCATGAGGGACTTTTGCTGAGGACCTAAGTTCAGTTGCAGCAGTGCATCCCATATTAAATTCTGCTACTGCATTACAAACAGCAATACTCAGTCTTTTCTGCGAGATGAAAATCTCTTTCGGACACTTCCGCCAGATTAGAGAATGCAAACACTCATTTTGATTTTATGTTGCTCCTCGAACACATTGGGACAATAACTCATCAGATGCCAGCCTCTGATAGACTGGAATCATTTTTAGTACTAATGGGTCTGATAACTTGATGGACATTTTATCATGGCTCTGCGGCTTTATGCCTTGTGCCATACTTTCATTATAGAAGCACCAGGAATCAGAGCCTTTGGGACATTTGCTATGCTGTGGTTTCACATCTGTTGACATGTAATGACAGAGTGGCATATATGGCTCTTTTCATGTCTCCTACACTAGGAATATGATTAACATTTGCATTTCTGTAGTAGCTGGTAAGTTTTGTAATGACAGCATTGGTAAGAGCTCCTTTTCCATGACCACCTAGCTGTACCCCTTTTGTCTTCCATGGCTGCACGACCTGTCTCAAGCCTGTACCCATTCTCATTGCAACATGGTTGATACATTCCTCCTTCTTAAGTGTTACCTCACTACCATAAACATTTTCACTCACAAAATGATTGAAAGTTTTAGAGTCACCGTCTGAGAGCATTGTAGTATTATAGCGCATCTTACAATGAGAAATGGAACGCAAATCTATCAGAAGAGGGCGTTTAAAGGTCCATGCACCGGACATTTAAAACCTGTGATAGCCCTTTAAAAATGGTGGAGTGCCAAAAAAATATCACTAATCGTTCCGCAATGGTTAGAGGTGTATTTATAATAAAAATCAGAAAATCGATTTTTCGACAATTTTTGGATAAATTTCACTCCCCGTGTCCCTTAATGTTGATAACACCAACAACCATGCTATTGAAATAAAGCAAGGGATGAGGCAAGGCTCTGTTATAACTCAACTCCTCTTCAATATCTACTGTGAAAGGGTGTTTTTCTTAAGCACTGCAAGGAAAACAGGATATCATCATTGTTAATGGAATCGTAATAAATAATCTGCATAATGCATATGATACTTTTCTGTTTGCAATAAGTGCTGATGATCCGCAGATATTAGCAAACTGATTGGTCAAACAAAGTTCTGCGTTTAAACACAAAAAATACTAACTTAGTGATCGTGAGATAATATGTCTTTCAACCTATAAAAGTGACAGTACCTGGCACACCACTGGAGCATGTACAGTACTGTAGGTACTGCACTGCTCAGGACAAACTGATCCATTACCTTAGGTTTATAGCGACAACGAGAGCCGCAGGCACAATTTACCAGTGGGTGGTGGTGCGCAGAGATATCAATGTGGGCCTTGAAACTGAGGGTCGACGTGGTTCGAATGCTAGCCATTTCTTCAGAACATACTATTGCACATGTCCTGTGAGTGTGAATTCCTATCTCTAGTCTTTCAAGGTGATCTTGATTTTATGGATATGGGTGTATTTAAATCATTCACAAAACTTACCAGCACCAATAAGTAGATGAGAAGCGATAAGAATCTGTCACAGCACAAAACAGTAGAAAATATAATTTCAATAAATCATTCTGAAAAGGAAAATAATATTTAAAAAGGGTACTTAAATGTTTATGATGGAAGTTGATTAGGTCCTGACTTGCAATGTCTCACGATTGGTCCATTTAGCATCCTTTAGGTTGTGGTGGGATCTCCCCTTTTAGTTCCATATTCCAGAAAGGAATAGCCCTTGCAAGGTGCATCATGATGAAATTAGAGATTCTTCTTGCAAACTGCACAATGATTCCTTTGTTCCTAGTCTTGCAGGCTTCTCGTAACAGTAAGCTTTCTGACACGCGCATAGACATCCACCCACACACACAGGCACACACACTGAAAATAAATGGCATATTAATATGTGCTCCAACCATGCCTATTTAAATGTCAGTTGACACTTAACTTGCGGGTTCAGATGACTTATGCATACCACACGTGTTCCGGAATTAATATTATAGTGGTTATGTCTTATAGAAGACGAAATAAAGTGTTCCCTTTGTAAGACATCATGGCTAATAAACGTCGCTTGGCGTAGAATATCTTGTAGAATTGTAGTGGGAAAGCGAAGTGAAGTTGTGCTCTAAAGTAGAGCAGTACGAAAGCAGTAGAGTAAGAGCTGAGTAAGTTGAGCGTCGATTACACACCGCCTTTATCAGTTCTCGGCCTAGAAGGTGTGAATAATTGGAAACCAATCATAAATTTTATTCATTTCTTCTTAAATTATTATGGTTCGAAACTGGTCTTGTGAAGAGTTCTGAAAACTTTCCGGGCGGTGTTAGCCTTGAAAATGTTAACTGTAGGAAAATAGGCGCCATCATTGGTGTCCACTTCACATTTGGCCGTTGGGACGCCTGTTTTGTGTCATTATGATATGCTGTAATGATCAGTTAAGAAGAGAATGATATTAAAACCAAAAGTTACTTCCGGAACATTCGTCAGTATAGTAATGCACTTTCATTTGCTTCCGTTCAAGTGGATATCATAAATGTAAAAAGAGATTATATTAAGTGGTAAGTACGACTGTCGAATATTGTACTGATTTGTGTATTCCTTAGTTCACCAGGGGCTACTCCACTGCATACTTTTATAAACATGCGATATTTCTCGCACGAGTCCCCTAGTTCTACATTATTAACAATTAACTTTCCTGAGATGACCAGCTATCTTTACGATGTTAATTTTTATACTGTAATTGGTTTCAGAGTAAAATAATGATAATCATTAAATTTACTATTTGTTCATTTATAATTCACCCAAGTGTTATTGAAATGTGTTTGATCCAACCTGATCTCTTCCTTTTGGAGGTAAATTGACCCATGACCGTTTATCTATGCCCAGATACCTTTGATCCATGATTCCGTTTACAGCATATACCCTGCAATTTACTAGTGTTTTCTTACACTTCTCTTAGTATTAGCTTCGAAATATTCCATGGGGTAATTCTGGACGTCGGTTTATCTTCAAACAAGTGTACACTTTGTTTCTTAATATGTATAGATCTGTGTTGATATAGGACAGTCGAAGTTCATAGAACTATTGTGATAAAACTATTTCTTGATTCCTGTCTCTTTCTCTCTGTCTCTCAGTGAGAGAATTTATTTCTTGTCTGGTGTGGTACTGCATGTTCACATTGTCAACAAATGTTACTTGAAGTGCATTGTTTTCGAGTGTTTTACTGTAACTGAAGTTCTGTTAGGATCAACTTGCATAAGCTTGATAACCTCAAGAATCATGTCTTTCGCAGTTTTTCTGAGTAGGGTTCATTCGCGGGGTTACTTCGGACTGTGCTGCAAGAATATAATCTTAAACTTGGAGGCAGGGTCTGTCGTAATTTACAATGCCGATAAGCTTGATAAGTCTCTTAAATGGATTCTTGGTGAAGGACATGCGTAGAAGCTGCAAAGAAGTAAGGGCTACCTCGATCCTAGAACCGAAGAGCATAGGTAGGCAGCCCATATTGACTTCAACGGAGGCAAGCATGCTCTGCACAGAATTTTAAAAGATGCATTTGTGATAGTATTTTACTCTTTACTTTTCCAAAATAACCTCATGTATCGTCAAATTTCGGACATACATATGAAAACTTATGTCCGAAGTGCATGCAAATCTGGGTAACTCTAACACAGAATTTTAAAATTAAAAACACACTTTTAACGTATTGTTTGAAATTAAATAACAAGATACATTCACAATAAGTATTGTAAGAGAAGGAATTCAAGCAATTGCTTCTTTGTGGTACTATACAACTGGCCGTGTACGTATCGGCCTGCATTTGGGAGATGCTGGGTTCGAACTCATTGTCGACAGCCTTGAAGTGCATGTTGTCCACGGTTTCACATTTCCACAGCGTACAAATGGTACGGCTGTACCTTAACTAAGGCCACAGTTGCTTCCTTCCAACTCCTAGCCATTTTCTAGCTCACCGTCGCCATACGACCTGTGATGGTGTGAAAGAGAAATAGCAGAAATTATTAAAAAACAATATGCCGTATGGTATGTTGAATTAACATTCGTTACTAGGGCTTAAATTTATGATATTAACTGGCCACTATTCTTTGACTGATAATTTCATTCAAACTTTTCACCTTTTATTCTCTTTCATAAACCAAGGAAACTAAATGTTATGTACATAGTAATTGAAAATTTACAGGCTCATAAGCTCCATAGATACATAGCTTAGAATATTTGTTATGTCAGTTAAACTATTGTAAGTAGGATACAACTAAATGTTGCTTAGAATTATTGTAGTGTGATTCTTTTATTAGTAAATATCATTCTTGCTTCATTATTATACAATATTTTCATTGTAGTGGAGATATGTCCCTAGACATTTAGCTCTCACTAGAATTCAACTGTTTCAGACAGCCTGTTGTAATTAGGATAATGTAAGTCCGGTTTAGAATTGAAGAGTAGCTATGTTAATTAGATAGTAAGTTGCATGCTTTGGAAAGGCCAGAAATCTCGTGACGTTAGAGATGTCTATGAACTTATCTACCAGGTTACATCTAGCAGGAATGGTGTTGATTTTATTGTGTGCGCAAGCCTATAAGATTGAATTGCTGAGGTTCAGTGCTATCCAGACAGACAATTACAATCGACATTGCATCTGCTCGAACTTGTGCTTTCTCTGTCACAATCTGGCTGTGATGACCTACATAAGGAACAGCATTGGCAGGAGCTACGACATCATGTTTCAGCGTGTCCTGAAGATGAGTTCCCACTTCTCCGTGGCGAACTTAATGCGCATGTTGGTCACACCAATTATGGTTATAGCTGCCATGGTGTAATACCTTCGGTATCTGAAATTATGATGGAACTCATATTTTGGTTTTCACCGAGGCAATTGATTTGGTTTTAGTGGTTATGCATTCTTCAAAAGTGCACCAATCACCTCATCACCTGTACTTGTGGTGACTGCAGCAACCAAATTGACCTGGTCTTTGATCGGCGCCGTGATATCCGACTAAGAAAAGATGTGAATGTCATGTCATCTATGTACCAACTCAGCATAACTTGTCATAGAGGATTTAATGCATCGTACAGGTGGAAGGATAAATGCCCCCCGAGAAGGTCAAGTGGTGGAAGCTTGAAGACTAGAAGGAGACCTTAGCAGAGACCATAAATTTTACTCTCGTTGACCTGAATGCAATTGGAAACATGTGGACTCATTCTACAGATCTTTCACTGCAACAGTCACAGTAAACTTGGGTACGAAATAACCTAGTTCCTATTGCATTGAAAATCAAACATTCTTATGGATGATTCCGATCCAAGAAGAGCTGTAGAAAAAGACAAAGGCATACTGTATATAAACTGGGTTTCAAATAGACTCCAGAACACAGGGAAAGTATTGTCTTTGCCGAACGTGTGGCTAAGAAATCTGTCGCCACTCACTGTAATGACCTGTGTACAAGGTGTATCAGAACTATACTGACAAAGAAATCAGGCATACTCTTCGTGTGATATTGAGAGTGATGATGAATTTGGATTTCCGATTAAATGTATATTTTTGAGGAAATTATGTAACCTTGTTACTTCCGGGCGTGCAGTTCAAATTGACGAATTTGTTGTTAGTGCTATGCCAGAGAGTCAGCCGCTGAGCGTGAGAAGAGGGAGGGGAGGGGAAGTGAAAGGAACTGGACAGTGTACAGTTTGTTCTAAAGAAATTGACTACCATGTGAACCCCACAGAAAGAGAAGACATACTTGTACCAAGAATGCAGACAGCTTTCCAAGCCGTTCGCCACGCACTACACATCCTGGGCAGAGTCCAAAGGTCACTCACTACTACACCATTGTGAACTATGCACCAACGTAGGAGGGGGCCATATTGAACATCTACTGTAATCAAACCATTCGGCGTGTTGATCCCTCGTTCAGTATTTCAATAAATTTACAATGTTGTGGGTGAAGGAATACACAATCGCGACGCGGCAGCTTTGCATCTTTGAGCATGTTAATTAATATAGAATATTACTGCGACAAACAGGTGAGAGGAGAAACAATCTGGTGCTTTTCTTGTCTTCCCTAAAACACGGCAGAAGCTCGTCAATCTGAATCGCGCACCCTGAAGTAACAATTTAACCTATTTTTCTCAAAAATAACAATTTTCCCCGCCAGTCTGATTTAACCATTATTCTGAACATAACACGAAGAGCATCCTTGATTTTTTGTAGGTGCAGTTTTGACAAACACTGTACATTACTGAACTCAAAAGAAGGAGAAAAGAACTATTTTTCAGCTGACCAAAATAGACACAAGTATTGAGCACTCTGTGTGCATTAGAGGCAAAATTTACCAGTGATTACAGGACAAACAAGAAATCATCGAACATTAGCAACAATATTTGTAGAGATTTCCTGCATTGAATTCCCGCATCACCCTATTGCAGATGCTAAGTCCTATCTTATCGATCACATCAAAGGATGTCGACAGTCCCAGTAGGAGTATGAAAAACCAAAAACCGCCAAAACCAGATGACCTTCCAGAAACATCTGGAGTTTGTAGCAATTTTAAGATCTCATTATCAACTGAGAACCTTGTTCAGTGCCAGTGTTGACTCTGGCTCTGTTCCCAGTCATTGGGCTACAAATATCCTTGTGCTATTTTTGAGCAAAATGACGATCCAGCAGAATGTGCACATTACCGTCCAAATTGCCCCCAATTGTATACGAGAAAATATTTGAGAGTATCCATCATTATTGACTGCTTGAAATCGTCGACATTATTGCTAACCAGTGCATATTCATTAAGAATGCTAACTGAAAAGCAGTGAAAGCTTCAGCAGGCAGTGTACATTACCTTCCGAATTGACTTTCCACCGTGTTCCATATCGTGTGATCTGGTCTGCTCTCGTGACCATGGCGTACCAGAAATGCTTATAAAACCGGAAGTTGTGTATGTTGCGCTGCCAACGTCTCTGAGGGCTTCTTAGTTAAAGTTGGCGTGTACACCAATGTACCACTCCGTCCCCACTGCTCTTTGTCCTCAGCAAGGACACGACTACACGGGACCTGAAAAGGAATGTTCCTAGGACTCTCGTATATGCAGATGATGTTGCACTTGCTGATAAAGCCAGAATGGGACTGCGGCATCAAGATGAATATTGGTATACCTGTTTCTCACAATACAACCTTAGAATGAACAAAAAGAAGAGTGAATACGTGGAGTCGTCCGAATAATCTAATGGCTCCATCCAAGTTGATTCACGTATCTAGGATCTTGCCTACAGACTGGTAGTGGGGTAGTTGTTGAAGTGCAAATTATGAAAAGGGCAGCATGGATGAGATGATGGGAAGTCGGAGGCACACACTGTGGCTGGAGTATGCCACTACATCTGAAGTCCAGGATGTACTGCATGGTACTCCGTCTTGTTGCTGTGTACGGTGTTCAATGTCGACAGACTGAGAAAGATATGGAATAGCAATTATACAACATGTGAAAGTGTATACTCCATTAGTCGATGGGCATCACAGTCCTGCATCCCGTAAAAAAAGACACCGTTCACCAGCAAATGGGCATCGCACCCGTCACTCGTGAGGCATCTGGCGCAGTTGACAATTTCAACCAATCCTTTGACATTACTTCGCAATGTTCACATGGACGTAAGATAAAAAGACATTGAAAATAAGAAACAAATATTTCAAACAAGAAATGTTGCTGGGATTGGTAACATTTCTAGGCATATACCAAAGTCAATTCGTTGAGATATAGAACCAAATCTCTAGTGCTTAATTGGTTTGTGTATATATTAAGCAACTACACCAGATGAAAGAGGAATTAATGTAATAGCACCCTGTGAATAAAGAAAATATATTAGATGGAGGAGGTCAAATATATCACGATTGACATATCTTAGGATGTTGATAGGGTAGATCTTGGGAGACTATTGAAAAAATAGTGCAGGTGGGCTAAATAAAATAGTGGCTGAATCGGTGACTATAAACACGTGGCCACATTATTAGAGTAAACATTAAAACATTGAGAATTTAACATATAAGATGTTACCAGTTTTTAAGTTGATGACTGGTACTTGGTACTTAGCTTTCATGAGTGACTTGATTCGACTGGGCATACCCTCAGTCAGTATTTTTCACTGACTCTTTAAATCGTCATCATGAAACCATATCTCAACGAGCTTCTCAATCATGCCAATTTTTTGTTATATTAGTTTTTCGGATTTTTCTTCGCTATCGCCCAAAGATTTTCCATGGGGTTCATGTCTGGACTGTTTTAGGCCTATCAAGCACATTCATATTGTTTTCCCTTAAAATTCCATTACTTCTTTCGCTTTATGGCAAGGCATAAGAATAATTTCACTTTGGCCACACCACTCTTGAACCCGAGGTAGCAAACGGGTTCTTAGTACTGTACTGTTCACGTCTCATACTTCCTTTGACAATATATAATCGTCCACCTCCATACTTGAAAGCACATTCCAGACCATCGCTGATATAGGATGCTTCACTCTCTGCTTCACCAATTTGGATGGAATTATTCTCCTCCTTTCCTTCTGACATACTGACTTGTCTCTTCTTCAAGAGTAATTCCGATTCGTAACTAAAACAAACCGGAAGTAAATAAAACAAATAAGCCTAGCATTCAATGCAATAAGCTGTACCGTTTCAAAGAAAAAATAATACTTGTACTGTGCTGTACGGTTACATCAGTTAAAATGGGTAAAAAATGGAATAATGAATGATAATTTTGGAATTACAGTAATTTTTATGGACTTGCCTGTTTCCAGTCACCAGATGATCAATTCTGGAGAGTCTTGGCCCACTTAACCTCTTTGCAGCCATAGCACGAGTAATCCTCGCTTTTCTTTGATGTCGTCTTGCTCTCATTCTAGCAAAAAACAACTCTCGCCTCACAGTCCTGGCTGGTATCAGTGACCCATACTCTTCTAGTTTCTTACATAAATCCGAACTAGTAACCTTGCGATTGTTTACTGGCAAATTAATCAGTTTTGCGTACTCCTTTGGGTTAGTATCTTCTTCGCCCGCAATTTTCGGTACGACGTTGACATTTTGTCTTCCCCTTGTCTTCACATTTTAAAATTCCACTAAAAGACTGCTGTGATATTTGCAATATAGAAGCTATCTCTTGCGGTGAGTAACGTTTCCATACCTGCCAACATTTACTGTTTACCCGTAGAATTTACGGAAATTGCAGCATTTTACGGTTTTACGGATGGACGGTGTAATTTAACGACTTCGAGGACAAAAATTTGAAACGTTAACATTCGATAATCACTCCACTACCGACAATCGATTGTTTGCGTGGGTCGAAGCACGCTCGGTCTTGGTCGAAGGCATATCCATGATTGCCGATAACTCATTCTTTGATATGATTAGTAATTTTAACCATGTGATGTTTGTGTCGGTAATGGAATTGAATTTAAAGCCGTGTTAACAGTTCTTCCGTGTGAATGTTAGGTGTCGACAGACTCTGCTCCGCAAATTCTTTGTTCCGCTCCGTTCGCTTGTTGTGATTTAATGTATATACTTTGACCACGTGGTTGTTGTTGTTTGTTGGCCTTTTACTGTTATGGCATATTTTAATGAAGTGTTCGAGTTTTTGTGTTATAACTTAGTGCTTCGAAGTTTCCTATATTCGTTGACTAATTACATTCGCTCCAGTGATTGGATATACCGCTATTAGCACAGCCGGTTAAATTATAAACAAGAAGAATAATTACATTTGTTCCACGTGTGTATGTTTTTTTTTACCATGTGCATATTCTTCGTTCACGCGGTTGGCGTCGTGTTCATTTAATGGTTTAAGACTTTGTGAGCTTTGCCATGTTTTTATGAAGTGTTTGACTGCCGTGAGTGTTTATGTTATCATTTTATGTGACGTTCAGTGATCCAGGTTTCTTTCGATGTTTCAAGAGATATAGAGACATTTTTCTCGGACATTTTCATACGCTATACTTCTATTGTAGATTATCTTGAATAAATCCAACATTAGCTGCCTCTGTGGATCAGTGGTAGAGTGTCCCCTCCGGATCCCAAGATAGCGGGTTCAAACCCGACAGAGGTAGTCGGATTTTTGAAGGCCGGAGAAAAGTCCATTCGACACTCCATGTTGTACGATGTCGGCATGTAAAAGATCTCTGGTGACTGTGACGTAAGTTGCACATTGAATTATTATGTGTGGGATGGCAATGGTGAATAAATAGATTGATGACGAACATATAAAAATAAAACTAAGATTGTAGAACATTCGTTGTAACCAAGCATCAATACGGCACGTAGTATAGAAAAGTATGTAGTATAGTGTGACACTGGTCTGACCAGTGTGGTAGCGTAAACAAACGCGAGCGAAGCGAGGTATGGCACACAGTGAAAAGGATTACTGTCCTTCACCAAAATAGGCGTGCCCCGCTATAACCAAAGTTCACTTTTCAAATACAAGGTGGAAGCAAGTAAGCAGAGTGCGCGAAGAAGCTTTTTGCTGAGACCATTTCCAAAGGTGTGCGTGGTAAGTACAGCTTGGGAAGGAGTATTGGAATAGGCGAAACAGTTATCAGGGAACCAGAACCAACCGTATTTTCATAATAGACATGTATTGTAATGACAACAAAAGTGGTCAAACGAAAACAAGGTAAAATAATCAATTGAAATGAATGACTATATTCAGCAGTAAACAATCGAACTATGAACGGTATCACCATAAAATAGGGCAACAAATTGATTATGAAAACCAAATAGATTATCAATATTAAGTAGTTTGACAGAAAATAAGGGATTAGATACCAAAAGATTGACTAGAATTTAACAACAAGAATCGTAGCGATATATTACCACAAATTTTTAAAAGGAATTTAAAGATACCAAGGCCACTGTACAATATCAAAAAAGAAACCTGCAAGATAGGATGAAAGGAAACACAACGGATGAAGGGAGGAGAAAATAGTATCCTAGGGCTGGCAAAGGGAAAAGAAAAGTACAGCCTGCAAATAATTTTTTTAAGTAGTGAGCTCGCACCAAAAACTAGGCGTAAATGAGAGATTCGAAAAAGTCACAGATAATACAGTCTATTTCTTGCGTCTGTTCAGAGAAATGTTTATGCTTTCTGGTTCACTTTTCTTCCTTTCAGTGCTAATTGGGGAATTAAATTTAGAAAATCCAAGTATGATCTTGAGATAGAACACGAATGTCTACAGCTTTGTCTTGCAACCAGAGCAATTATAAAGTTACATTTCCAGCCAGAAGGGCATACTGGAAAAGGAAAATAGTTTCATGTGAAAATACGAAGTAGAAAGCGGAAAGGGATTAAAACTCGCTCACCCAGCCAGCGGTCTTGAGTTCGGATCTTGAGCAGTAGACGAAGTAAACATCGCATACGGGCCAGCCGTAAATGCGAATAAAAGAAGTCCTCCCTCCACACAGTTTGTTGCACAAAGTCGGACTCGCTGCTCGAGGCCAGAGTAGGCCTATTTATATCGTAAAAGAAGAGTCCAGAAGGAGCAGAGCGCGTGGTGACGACACAAGCAGCGTGCAGAGGGGAGGGGACGGAGGGAGAGCAGTAGTGAAGCACAGAGCTGGCTGAGCGAGCGAGGTTAGAAGCCGCAGTAGACCAGTTGAAAAGGTAGAATCGTAGAGATAGGGGAGCACGTTGCATGACACATTTGGTGTTCACGCGACAAAATTCATTAAATCTCAGCCATAGACGACCAAGAGAGTTTCGGTTTACTAGGTCAGCTATCTAGTGGGCCTACAGTAAAACGGAACGTCGAAATTGACGAGCAGACAGCCAGATGGCGTCAAATGAAATGTCTGCACACGGAAGCTTAGGCCATACGATTATTATTATTATTATTATTATTATTATTATAATTATTATTATTATTATTATTATTATTATTATTATTATTATTATTATTATTATTATTATTATTATTATTATTATCGAGACATTTCAAGAATCATATTCTGTTGATTTTCCGTGCATACGAAAATCAAGAAAGGGAGAATTTGCCTTTTGCACTGTATGTGGGTGTGATATTAATAGTGGACATACTGGAAGAAACGATTTAAGTAATCATGTGAAGTGCGGTAAACACCTACGTTACGTTAAATCTAAGGAAGATAACAAGAAAATCAACACATTTTTTGCCAAGTCTGGAGACGTTGACAGTGACGTAATTAGGGTCGAGTGTCTGTTTACTTCCTTTTTGGTGGAATACAATGTTCCTTTAAGTGCGGTTATCATGCTGGTGCTTTATTTAAGATGCTTCCCACATCAGAAGTTGAAAGGAAATACAGTTGTGGTCGCACGAAAACGACATGCATTGTAAATAAAATGGCAAAAAGTTTAAGTGCATTCAGAACGGTCCATTTTCTTTGGCAACTGATGGAAGCAATGATACGAATGCCAAGTTGTATCCTATTGTTGTTACATTCTAACAGCTGAATTCTCATAACATACCAACTGAAAACTGTGTGCTCGGATAATGCTGATGTTATGATAGGATAAAAAAATGGGGTTTCAGTAGTACTGTAGGAAGTTCAGCCAGGTATTGCCGTTATAGGTTGCACTTGCCACGTGATTAACCTAGCAGCTGAAAAGGTGCTTTAAGATTACCAGTTAAAGTGGGTGAGATCTTTGTTGATATATTTTATTTCCTAGAGAAGAATGGCAAAAGGAAAGAACGCCTTCAGAAATTTCAGAACTTGCACAATAAAGAGGCAAAGAAATTTCTGAAGCACGTATGTACTAGGTGGTTATCTTTAGGCAGATGTTAGGAAATACTACTGGACCAGTGGTATCCCCTTCCTTATGTCTTTTTGTCTTCAAGGAGGAAGTAATATTATGTACCCAAAACATTTCCACAAGCTTGACATCTTTCAGGGTACCTACAGTTGAACAAAGCGGATCCAAGGAATATCAGAAGAAGAGAATTCTTCATTATGCTACTACACATGCCCCTAAAAGAATAGCATATTTTTCCAAACGTGACGAACCCATCCGAAAAAGCAAGACTTATGCTACAACACGTGTGGAAGAATTGTTTATGTTCCTATCCTCCAACTTGAACAAGGCCTTTTGCACTTTCCTTCATGTGACTATTCCTTTATTTGACAAATTCAATGTTGCCCTTCAGACTTAACCCCACAAGTTCACTTTTTATTAGAACTTCTAATGGATTTGCTAAAGCAGTTCTTCACCAAGTTTGTTAAGCCCATAATTGTCCAAAGCTCCTCATTGCTAGAAGTTGAGTTCAACTTGATTCAAAATCAAAGAAGTGATGATGAGTTAGTTATTGGCATTCAGAATTCGAACATAGTGAATGATCTCCAGTATACAGATAAATCCCTTTTCTTGCCATCACTGAGAAACTACTTTTGTACTGCCTGTGACTACATCATCAAGGAGTTTCTACTCAAGGATGATGTGTTAAGGCATGCTCAAGTTCCTAGGTTAGACAAAATTGAAGATGCACAGTTTTCTTCCATTCGTTTTTTTCTTGGAAAAGAAAGGAAGAAAGTGAAACCACAGATGAAATGGTGAATGAGCTTCAGAGGCAGTTCACAGCTCTTCAGGTAGATGACACTATCGTTGCAAATCAAGATGCTGCGAGTGGTTCCAGCTGGGTACAAATATCAAGAATTCGTGGAGCCGATTGACTTCTTAAGTATAACCGAATTTCTAGGGTAATGCTCTCTATTCTCGCCATTCCCCATAGCAATGTAGAATGTGAACGTGTTTTCAAACTTGTGAAGAAAAATAGAACAGAGTTCAGATCATCCATGTCCAATGAATTTCTGGAGTCTATTTCTATTTTGAAAACCAGGAGTTCTGGTCCCTATTATGACAAAATATTTTCTCGAGACTTTTCCCAGGAAGCTAAAAATGCCACAACTATGGCTCTAAAGTCGAACTAGCGTGTGATTTGCAGTGTGTATTATATTATTTCTTGCCTGTGTTACGTTAAACAAGTTTAATTGTGTAAAGCCTTTTTCAGTTATCATATATCTGCTTAATTTTTCAGGGAAGTCCTGGTATGTATGATCCAAACTTATATTCACCACGCCTGCTGCTGTTTAACAGGGATATCTTCTTGATTGTTATCTTCTACAAATCATTGGTCCATGATATAAGTGGATTTGATTTCATTGGAATGTCCTGTTTAAAGAATGAATTATTGTATCTTGTAGCCCAGAACTATTATTGTTTTCGTCAAGCCGGGGTATGTCGAAAATCCTTAGATGTTTTCGTCACGCGTGAGTTTTACTGATAGCCCTTTTCAAAAGTTGGCAGGTATTCGTTTCTCAACAAGCAGCTCTCTGACAAAGTCTTTATTGGCGAAGGGTCCTTTCATCTTCCCATAACCTCGAAATTTGACAGTTCTCTAGAACCACTCTTAAAAAAATATCAACTGAACTCGTGAATAGTACCAGTAATGCATGTAACTTATAGAATGCACAGTCTTAATTATTTAAATCAATACACCAACAACATGCAGATATAGACGATGAACTACAGAACATGAGCACTAACAAAAATGACACAAAACCATTTGAATAATGAAATTACATTGTGGTTCTCACTGTAGCCACTATATGAGAAAAAACATTAATGAGGACAGGGATATCCCAAGGGGTAACTTTACCACCAAACAAGTTCAAGGATGAAGCTATAGAGGTCGATACTTTACATAAAGATAGAAATATATCTTTTACCCTAATAATTTGGCCACGTCTTGTGTATTTCTAGAAAATAGAACTCAGAGCTTTAGAGTAGGTGAAGCTTTATTTTATCCTGTAACAGTGATGGGATTGGGTCCCACAGTGCAGTATTGTAAGAACATTATTTTCTGATATATATAAATAGTGAACTAAAATAAGGGGTAAGGCTCTTTATAATAAATAAGTTTCAGGATTGTGAGTAACTGGAAAACGACCTTGACAATATTGTAAGATGGATTTCGGGCAATGTTACGTTGGTAAATGGGGTGAAAAGTCAAGTTGTGTGTATCACAAATCGAAAGAGCCCTCTCCGCTTTAATTATTGTGTTGATGGGGTGAAAGTTCACCATGGGAATCTCTGTAAGTATCTAGGTATTCATAATAATAACAACAGATCTTCATTGTGGTAATCACATAAACAGGACTGATAATGAAATTTACAGATCTCTTTATATGATTTGAGGTTATTTAGGGGTTGTAGAGGAGAGGGCATATAAATTTCCAGCAAGGCCACAATGAGAGTATGAGACCATAACATTATTCGATCAGAGAAAGGAAATAATCTACAAAAAGTGCTCCGTTTGTTCTGGGGGATTTCTGACAAAAGAGTTGTTTTTTACAGAGATATTGCGAAGTTTAGGCTGGGAAGACTTGGAGAAAGGAAACAAGCTGTTCGATTAATGCCACGTTTAAAACATTGATACCAATTACTGTGTACAGTACACTACTGTCATTCACCCGAACGTACCTCCAACAAGTCAACCTTCTTCTTAGAGAACCTTTCGCACACTACACAGTGGTGATGTCATATCGTTCTGTTCCAGTACAGACCTTCAGAGGCGAGGGGTGTATTGGGTAGCGTAATGGGTCGGCTTACACTGACCGTTACAGTAACCTTGTTGTACGAATTATGTACATTCTGAAGTAGTACAATACAGAGTACTGCACTGTACTGTGTAGGTAAATAAAACACGCAACAGAGAAACCGTTATTTACACATTCTTTTGCTGTAGCAGGAAACCCTTCTCTTATTTTCATCCATCGTAATAAAAGTGCAAATAGCATTAAGTACAGCGCTTGTCGCAATCTAGTACGGCAATTATATCGCGAGTAAGATAACCGTGAGGTTCGCACGGGAATCTCGGGATGTGCAACTGCTGCACGTTTCGTTTATCTCAAGCGTCAACTTCACGTTGCAATATCTCGGGATGTAATTGACCTATTGCGATGAAGCAAACGCCATTACTTATGTGATTTTTAGTGTTAACGACAGCGCAAAAAATAATCCGGAGTGTCTGTTTGATGAAACGTAAGTTTATGTTGAAAATACTATTTTCCTACGTTTTGGACTGGTCATATTAATTACTTTAATTAGCCCCTTCCCTGCCTTCATGCCCGTGAAAGTCATTTTTCAATATCTCTTATTGTTCCAGATTTATATGCGGTGAAAGGTTTTAGTGGGTCACTCTGTAGTAACCTGAGTAATTCACTCAACAGCGGGGTCCTGGGTTAAGTGTATTTAGTGAGAACCGTTAAGAGGCAGAATTGGTTGCTAGAGGAAAGTCATTACAAGAACACTAAGCAAGTGAAAACACACTTGGGCAACTTTGATAACTATATACGTAGATCGTCAGCCATTATATAGAAAGGAAGGGCGACCGATAATCTATACGTAAAAGACGTATGTTCATGCAGAGAGAATCAGAACACACGAGTTTTCTACGTCCAGATTCAGAGCCACGGCGAGCTCGTGCCAAGCCTCCCCAATTTACGAATATTGTTCTTCCTTGAACGAGAAGGCTTTGAGCACTAACCAGGACGATGCAGCGTGCAGATAAACAAAAGCAGCAATAGGATGATCCCTTGTAACCCCTGAAAGATGCGGGAAGATGTGTGGAATCTTACAGAACTCGTGACAGGGTATCGCAAAAGACACCAGCACTGCCCATTGCAGTGTGCACGAGATCACCGTTATAAGTAAACAAACGATATTGAGTGTTAAGGAACCACGGGCCGCTTCTTGGAGCAATGAAGACATGTTCAGAGGAAGTAAGGGATTCACTATGCGTGAGATGAGACCAGCTCTTAGCCAAGAGATATCAGACAAGAAGACTGGAAATATTGTCTGGCCCAGGTCGGGACCCAGTGGTTGCTATCCTGCTCTAGACATAGCTGTATTACAAAGCTCATCCTCTTTAAATGCAGTAAAAAGGGACAGACCGAGCAGAATGACTTTGTGCGCGGTCATAAGAAGGGACTTAAAGGGGGCGCCTAACTCTATGTGTCACCAAGTTATCTGATTAGTGATGCGACATGTTGAACTGGTACGGGACAGCTGTAGAACAAATCGTCCACCTTTGAATCACGTAATCCTAAGTAAGAGAAAGAAGATGTAACCTCTCCTTGACTCTAAACTTGGTGACCACGGAACTCGTAGCTGGGTCTGACACACTATCCAGTTATTTGTGTGAGCCTGCTAACTTTCTATTCACTCTCCGACCTTTCTTGGTCAACTGTTAATCTTTTCCGACTGTGACGCTATTAGTTTTGTATGTTCCCTTAATTGTATCGATAGCTTCACCCCTTCTCTGATTGGTGTTAAGAGAGGAAGGTGTTGATCAGTTCTGTAATAATATGTCCCTGATCCCCTGGTGGTCTGCCATAAGCATAACTGTCTCTTCCTCTCGTTCTATTACTTGACTGATAGCGAAAATCTTGTGCTCCCACCCCACCCACTGCCTGTGACTGATCAACGTAAAACCTTCCCTCCAGCTCCCTTGCTCATGGATTGTTGTTCGCTAGAGAACCTCTTATCAAACGGTCAGTATTAAGTGCATGATCCGAATGAGTGTTTCCCTTCTTCGTCTCAGAAGTGCTTATAGTCGAGTAATATAACACGAAAATAAACAATGTGGACCATTACGGGAGTTACAAGTAATTCATTATATCCTAAGTGGTTAAAACAAGCAATTGTCGTAACTGCTCAATGTCCGCTGTGCTATGAATATCTTGTTATTGTTTTCATTGTGATGTATGACTGCTGCTTTCAAAAGATGAGCAGCTCGTGCGGTAAAAATGTACCAGAAGTTGTAGTTTCTTCAACGTTTGTTTGATGAATATATCTGGATATACTTGGTAGTTCTTATTCCTCTCACGGTAAAAACGGATCTACACACATTTCTTATGTACTTTGTTATTACTGGTACCGTAATTTCAGAGACTTTAAGAGGTTCAATCACACCCGCGGTGTGGAACTGTTTATTACAATCGCCTTTCTTACGACCACCCTGAGGATATTCTGTAAAATAACTGTTTGCTCTTGTAACTGCTAAACGTGCAGAGTAAAGTTAAAAATTCGTTCAAGGTCAAATTACGACGAATAAAATGCAGTTTCCGTGTCTATGAACAACCGTGTTGCCCTTTAGTCACGTGTATTAAGGCGCCCAACACGTGGATATATCTCGTTGGTCGACCGAGAGAGGTAGAAATATTCTGAATTTGTACCAGACCGTCACCTGTCTTCACACAATTCAAACAAGGGCTACATAGCCGAGGTGGCAAAAATGTCTTCGATTCTCCTGGAGGTCCGTGGGTTTGAGAAATGTGAGAAAAGAGATTTCAACTTCTGGAGCGACACATGGCCCAGCGGTACACACAGCCTGCTCCATAAATGAGTACCAGGTTAATTCGTCAGCCCAAAGTGATTCCGTTCTTCCTCGTAGCTGTATTAAGGAATGAACCCTGTGTTTTGTTCACCTGTAGCCAAATTTCTCTCACTGGTGATGGATGACATTTATACTCGTATCTCAACGAACAGGAATCTTTTGAAAGCACTTGAATTCTCATTGAAAGAGAACTTAGGTGTTATCTCGACTGAAATTAATATACAATTTATTCAACGCATTACCCAAATGCAGAGACTCAACACTGGTGAAGTGTAAATGGCATTGTTCACTTCTTAGCGCGACAATGTTTACCTTTCCATGGAACTTCCGGTAAGTTGTACGTTCCTGGTAACGGCTAGACTTGATAACGTTACTGAGAGTTCCTCGTTCTACTGCTAGTACCGTAGTAACCAGATCGAGCTGAGTTCTCGCATCGCAGGACTCAGTTCTTGTAGTGGACACCAAAGTTCTACTGCTAGTAGTCAGTTCTTGTGGTACACACCAAAGTTCTACTATTAGTAGTTATCAGAACGAACTGAGTTCTCTCATCTCTGTAGTCAGTTCCTGAGGTGGACACCAAAGTTCTACTGCTAGTAGTCACTTCTTGTGGTACACAGCAAAGTTCTACTGTTAGTAGTTATCAGAAAGAACTGAGTTCTCTCATCTCTAGAGTCAGTTCCTGTGGTGGACAGCAAAGTTCTCCTGATGTAAGTCAAGCTGAGAAATTGGCACTAACTCAGTCGGTCATCTGGAAAACAGGGCACGTCCACAAAGTTACATTTAACAGGAGAGACACAAAATGGAATGAACGTTGAAATTATCGAAGTTGCATATAAATAGTAAAAGCCCATTTACTCCTATAATACGGATTTCAGATTCCATCCCTGAAAGTAAGAAAAATCAAAGTTTGTTTTCTTGATGCGTACAGTTTTCCAATTGAACTGAATTTGCATAGAAAATAAAAAAGGAAATTTCCATACCTGTCCTTTAATTTTGTTTTTTACTCGATTTAATTATTACAATGTCTCTTTTCAGTCAACCTATAACATTCCGAAATTAGAGAATTACGAAGTGATCCCAAACAGGGCACATATTGTAATTCTGACAAATAATAATTAGTAATCATGTTCATGTTCATTCCCTCTTACAGGATATTATATGGCTTGTGTGGAGATGATTTTGCTTTTTGCTTTGTAAATACATGTTTATTGTGTTTGTTTATTCATACTCCCTGCTTTGTAATTCAGTGACCATGGAATGGCTCTTGATGTTGTACATTATATTTACTTTATTGCATACGTTCGTTGTAGTTGTTATTATTATTATTATTATTATTATTATTATTATTATTATTATTATTATTATTATTATTATTATTATTATTATTATTATTATTATTATTATTACTACGCAGCTCTTAAAATGTAAATAAACTAATATTCAATATAGTAAATTATGCTTATCTCTTTGAATTCATGTATTTTATTGCATATTTTTATTGCTATGGCAACAAGACTTCTTTATGATGTAGATACAGAATAAAAGTATTTCTTCCCAAATAGATATGTTATACACACCCTGTTGGTGAGGGACGCAGATGAAGAATACACCTACGCTATATCCTGCTGTTGTAAGAGGCGACTAAAAGGAGCGACCAAGGTATGTTAGTGTTAGAGCCATGAAACTAATTGTGGTTAGTACCATCATGCGGGGAACTCCATGGGTCACCTCTACTTGCGAGTAGTACCGCTATGTTAGGTACACAACAGGTTTGTGTTTAGTAGCAATATCTGTTGAGTCTATGTATGGATTTTCTAGTGCCCGTGATTAGTACCATTATGAGAAACACCACGGTTCTGGGAGTTGTCTGTGATTAGCACCACTATATCAGCGACACCGTGGGTCTGCGTTGCCTGTAATTAGTACCCACTACATGAAGAACACCACGGGAATAGCGGCGCCCGTGATTATTACACCTAAGTGAGGGACACCATGGGTTTGCGTTGCATATGAGTAGCACCATAATGTGAGAAACACCATAGGTCTGCGTTACCTGTGGGAAGTAAAATACTTGTGTGTAGTACCATAATGTGTGGAACACCGTGAGTCTACGCTATTTTTGATTAGTACAGTAAGATGACAAGTACTATGATCGTTTATCGTACTATTGTTTATAATAGTTTCTGGGTCGGATCCACCGATTGATTTAAATGCATATCCACCCATTTATTCTTCATCATCACGCTTTTTATTCTGGTCAGTGAGTAGTATAATACAGGGATTCGGCGGCCACCTCCACCTCAGGCTCCCAGAGGCCACCTCCACCTCCACCTCAGCCAGAGGCCTCCCAGATGCCTCCTCCACCTCAGCCAGAGGCCTCTTCCAGTGCTGCTAACTTAAACTAACTAGCGCGAAATTTGAATTTGTAAACAAAGCCACGTGCTTTCTGACAGCTGTCATCGACAACAACGCATCGCTAACCTCAGTACTGCCATCGTGACGGGCCTAAACCTCAGTAGTGCCAACTTAACCTAACCAGTGCGAGGTAAACAAAGCCAGGTGTTTTTTGACAGCCACGTGCTTTTTGACAGACAACAACGCACCGCTAACCTCAGTACTGCCATCTTGACGGGCCTAAACCTTAGTGGTACCAACTTAACCTAACTAGCGTGTGGTAAACAAAGCCACGTGCTTTTTTGACAGCTGTCATCCGCCATCTTTAAACCACAGAGCACTGTGCTGCCCTCTTTATCGTAGTAGATGGAAAATTCGTCACCTGTCATCGGCAGTGCTGCCATCTTGGCGGGTCTAAACCTTAGTGCTACCAACTTAACCTCACTAGCTCGAGATAAACAAATCCACGTGCTTTTTGACAGCCACGTGCTTTTTTGACAGCTGTCATCCGCCATCTTTAAACCACAGAGCACTGTGCCGCCCTCTTTATCGTAGTAGATGTAAAATTCGTCACCTGTCATCGGCAGTGCTGTCATCTTGACGGGTCTAAACCTTAGTGCTACCAACTTAACCTCACTAGCGTGAGATAAACAAATCCACGTGCTTTTTGACAGCCACGTGCTCTTTTGACAGCTGTCATCCACCATCTTTAAACCACAGAGCACTGTGCCGCCCTCTTTATCGTAGTAGATGGAAAATTCGTCACCTGTCATCGGCAGTACTGCCATCTTGACGGGTCTAAACCTTAGTGCTACCAACTTAACCTCACTAGCTCGAGATAAACAAATCCACGTGCTTTTTTGACAGCTGTCATCCGCTATCTTTAAACTACAGAGCAATGTGCCGCCCTCTTTATCGTAGTAGATGTAAATTCGTCACCTGTCATCGGCAGTGCTGCTATCTTGGCGGGCCTAAACCTTAGTGCTACCAACTTAACCTCACTAGCGTGTAGTAAACAAAGCCACGTGCAGCTGTCAACCGCCATCTTTAATCACCGTGCTGCCCTCTATGTGGTGGCGGTAAATTCTACGTGCTTTACAAACCCATGTGATTTTCTGACAGCTGTCATCCGCCATCTTTAATCCAGAGAGAACAGTGCTGCCCTCTATGTGGTGGGGGCAAATTCCACGTGCTCTTATTTGGAAACAAATCAACATGCTTTTTTTTGACAGCTGTCAACCGCCATCTTTAATCACCGTGCTGCCCTCTATGTGGTGGCGGTAAATTCCACGTGCTTTACAAACCTATATGCTTTTCTGACAGCTGTCATCCGCCCAGCAATTCTCTTTCTATATAATAATTTCGTGTGGCTATTTCTAGCCAAGTGCAGTCTAAAAAAATAAATCATAGTCTTGTTGTATCAGGAAGGGTACCTGGCTAAATCCCGGTCTTTCAGCGTCAGGAACGGCAACTAGCCATACCGTGAAACAATAGTGTATGATGTAAGAGGCTAGATTCTGCTTTGTGCATCTAGCTGTAAAACCCCGATTCTTGTGTTAGAAGTTGTAAAACAAATTCTTAATCCCAGTTATTTGACGTCAGGAAGGGCAACCGGTCGAAAACAATAGTGTATGATGTAAGAGGCTAGATACTGCTAGTTTTGTATCAGGAAGGGCAACTAGTCTTAAAACAAATTCTCTCGATTTAAAATCTTAGTTTTGCGTCAGGAAGGGCATCCGGCTGTAAAACAATAGTTCATGATACAGGGATTTAAAATCTAAGAAGAGCATCTAGCTGTAAATCCCCGATTCTCGTGTTAGAAGTTGTAAAACAGATTCTTAATCCGAGTTCTTTGACATCAGGAAGGGCAACCGGTCGAAAACAATAGTGTATGATGTAAGAGGCTAGATACTGCTAGTTTTGCGTCAGGAAGGGCAACTAGTCTTAAAACAAATTCTTGCGATTTAAAATCTTAGTTTTGCGTCAGGAAGGGCATCCGGCTGTAAAACAATAGTTTGTGATACAGCGATTTAAAATCTAAGAAGTGCATCTAGCTGTAAAACCCCGATTCTCGTGTTAGAAGTTGTAAAACAGATTCTTAATCCGAGTTCTTTGACGTCAGGAAGGGCAACCGGTCGAAAACAATAGTGTATGATGTAAGAGGCTAGATACTGCCAGTTTTGCGTCAGGAAGGGCAACTAGTCTTAAAAATAAATTCTTGCGATTTAAAATCTTAGTTTTGCGTCAGGAAGGGCATCCAGCTGTAAAACAATAGTTCGTGGTACAGCGATTTAAAATCCAAGAAGTGCATCTTGCTGTAAATCCCCGATTCTCGTGTTAGAAGTTGTCAAACGGATTCTTAATCCGAGTTCTTTGACGTCAGTAAGGGCAACCGGTCGAAAACAATAGTGTATGATGTAAGAGCTTAGATACTACCAGTTTTGCGTCAGGAAGGGCAACCGGTCGAAAACCATAGCGTATGATGTAAGAGGCTAGATACTGCTAGTTTTGCGTCAGGAAGGGTAACTAGTCTTAAAACAAATTCTTGCGATTTAAAATCTATAAAACACATTTTTATTCCCAAGAGAATCGAACCCGAGACTGCCGGGTGAGAGGCATGCACACTAAACTAAACTGTAGGCTATGGGTTACTTTTTTTTTGTTCTACAGTCTTTGAAGTATCGGCGCAGACATTCAGAGCGAGTCGCGGAATGCATGTGTTAGCTGAAATTGTACACGTATCTTCCGGCTTGTGTAACCTTGAACGAAGACACGGTGTGCTGATAAGCGACTTGTAACTCACGAACGTCTTCTTAGCTGAGTAGCATTCAGCCAATGTAAGCTCCTAACATATTATGATTGTACGGAGAGGTTAAAACACAGTACCTGCATATAGCCCACTCCTATCGAAAGAGCCTGCACGGTGCCGGCATGTAGGCTACCCCTGTTGAAGGAGCCTGTTTAACACCCCTCCATCAACAGCCCTTACTTAATGCTGGCTTTTTTGCACGCCCTCGAAACTACCTAAGAATGTAATATACTACCGTAGGGAGAGGGTAAAACCCGGTGCCAGCACATAGCCTACTCCTACCGAAGAAGCCTGCACAAGGCTTAACGCCTCCATCCGACAGATGAATCACCCTCAACACTCTTGTACTCACAATCATTTTCGAAGGAGTCTGCACAAGGTTTATCGCCCCCTATCAACAGCCCTTACTTATTGCTGGCTTTTTTACACACCCCACCTCTTAGATCATACACCATAGTTTTACGACCAGTTGCCCTTCCTGACTAGGATTTTAAATCGCAGTATACGTGATAAATTTGTTATAGCGGGTTTTATAACTAGATATCCCGGTACCGGCACATAGCCTACTCCTACCGAAGAAGCCTGCACAAGGCTTAACGCCTCCATCCGACAGATGAATCACCCTCAACACTCTCGTACTCAAAATCATTTTCGGAGGAGTCTGCACAAGGTTTAACGCCCCTTATCAACAGCCCTTACTTATTGCTGGCTTTTTTGCACACCCCACCTCTTAGATCATACACCATAGTTTTACGACCGGTTGCCCTTCCCGACTAGGATTTTAAATCGCAGTATACGCGATAAATTTGTTATAGCGGGTTTTATAACTAGATATCCCGGTACCGGCACATAGCCTACTCCTACCGAAGAAGCCTGCACAAGGCTTATTGCCTCCATCCGACAGATGAATCACCCTCAACACTCTTGTACTCAAAATCATTTTCGAAGGAGCCTGCACAAGGTTTAACGCCCCCATCAACAGCCCTTACTTATTGCTGGCTTTTTTTGCACACACCGCCTCTTAGATCATACACCATAGTTTTATACGACCGGTTACCCTTCCTGACTAGGATTTTAAATCGTTAACTAGATGTCCCGGTACCGGCACATAGCTTACTCCTACCGAAGAAGCCTGCACATAGCTTAACACCTCCATCCGACAAATGAATCACCCTCAACACTCTTCAATCATTCTCGCTACTTCGGAAGATAGCGGGTTCGAACTAGAAGCCGTAAAAAATAGCAAATGCTAGGCGAGGGGCCTGCGCGATCGTCATTACATGATCTAGCTAAATGCAGTTTTAGCTCAATACCTTTAAGTGCCTACAGGTAAGGAATACCGCGGATGTAGCTTAGTACCCTCCCGTTTAAGTCCAGAAGTCGAGGATCGCGCGCTAACTTTCCAAGGCTCGATCCGCTGCAGAACTCTTAAATTCTGACACCTCGGCATCAACAGGAGGTTCGATTCCGGCTTAAATACGTCAGCCTGCGGGACTACAGGAGAACTCTTGTTGCATAAACACTTCGTCCCGCCTGTACTGCAGTTGTCAGCGATTTTCACATCCGCTTGGTAACAAGCAGCATATTGACTCGCTGCAGTCTGCGTGAAGCGCTCACAGTTCTCTGTATGCGTTTATCACGTACACATCTCCCGTCTAAGTACTGTCTGCTGTGAATATTATTCTTCAGCCTTTATCTTAAGGTAAGCTAGAACTGTTAGTTACTGTTTGCAAAGCAACTTCTACGCTAGGTAATAGACATCTACATTCATATATGTTTGTTCTTTTCTTTTTTAGGTACCGTTCGAGTTACAGGCTTGAAAGTACGCATTTTATTCATCCGAGTAACAGTCTGCAGCACGTGCATATTTTTTAAGGTATGTTTTCGAACTTTGAGTTGTAAAGATAACTAGGCTAGCTGATACACCCTACACTACATTCATATATGTTTGTTCTTTTCTTTTTTTTTAGGTACCGTTCGAGTTTCAGGATTGAATGTACGCATTTTATTTATCCGAGTAACAGTCTGCAGCACATTCATTTTTAAGGTATGTTTTCGAACTTTGAGTTGTAAAGGTAACTAGGCTAGCTGATGTACCCTACACTACATTCATATATGTTTGTTCTTTTCTTTAGGTACGACCAGAATATTATCATTCGAGTTACGGGCTTGAAAGTACGCATTTTATTCATCCGAGTAACAGTCTGCAGCACGTGCATTTTTAAGGTATGTTTTCGAGCTTTGAGTTGTAAAGATAGCTAGGTTAACTGATGTACCCTACACTACATTCATATATGTTTGTTCTTTTCTTTTTAGATGCGGCCAGAATATTATCATTCGAGTTACAGGCTTGAACGCACGCATTTTATTCATCCGAGTAACAGTCTGCAGCGCGAAGATTTTAAGGTATGTCTGACCTCTATTCGTTGAAACTTGGTTTCTTCCGAACATCGTAACTTTTAGCTAATCATAAATAGTCATTTTCTTTAATCCTCATGCTATAGACGAGGTTAAATTTCTAATTTCAAACACGCACATAGCTATGTCTGACCTCAACAGGCTGAAACTTGGTTTCTTCTAAAACACCGTAACTTTAGTAGTTCTCTTCAATCCTCATGCTATAGAGAGGTTAATTTTATAATTTCAAACACACACATAGCTATGTCTGACCTCAGCAGGCTGAAACTTGGTTTCTTCTAAAACATCGTAACTTTAATCTATCGACAAATAGTTATTTTCTTTAATCTGCATGTCATAGAAGAGGTAAATCTTATAATTTCAAACTCACAGCAATGTCCGACCTCTATACGTTGAAACTTGGTTTCTTCTAAAACATCGTAACTTTAGTCTATTGATAAATAATCATTTTCTTTAATCCTCATGCTATAGACAAGGTTAAATTTATAATTTCAAACACGCACATAGCTATGTCTGACCTCAGCAGGCTGAAACTTGGTTTCTTCTAAAACATCGTAACTTTAGTCTATTGATAAATATTCGTTCTCTTCAATCCTCATGCTATTGACGAGGTTAATTTTATAATTTCAAACACACACATAGCTATGTCTGACCTCAGCAGGCTGAAACTTGGTTTCTTCTAAAACATCGTAACTTCAGTCTATTGACAAATAGTTATTTTCTTTAATCTGCATATCATAGAAGAGGTTAATCTTATAATTTCAAACTCACAGCAATGTCTGACCTCTATTCGTTGAAACTTGGTTTCTTCTAAAACATCGTAACTTTAGTCTATTGATAAATAGTCATTTTCTTTAATCCTCATACAATAGACGAGGTCAATTTTATAATTTCAAACACACACATAGCTATGTCTGACCTCAGCAGGCTGAAACTTGGTTTCTTCTAAAACATCGTAACTTTAGTCTATTGATAAATAGTCGTTCTCTTCAATCCTCATGATATACACGAGGTTAATCTTATAATTTCAAACTCACAGCAATGTCTGACCTCTATTCGTTGAAACTTGGTTTCTTCTAAAACATCGTAACTTTAGTCTATTGATAAATAGTCGTTCTCTTCAATCCACGTGCTATAGACGAGGTTAAATTTCAAACACACACATAGCTATGTCTGACCTCAGCAGGCTGAAACTTGGTTTCTTCTAAAACATCGTAACTTTAGTCTATTGATAAATAGTCGTTCTCTTCAATCCACGTGCTATAGACGAGGTTAATTTTATAATTTCAAACACACACATAGCTATGTCTGACCTCAGCAGGCTGAAACTTGGTTTCTTCTAAAACATCGTAACGTTAGTCTATTGATAAATAGTTATTTTCTTTAATCCGCATGCCATAGAAGAGGTTAATCGTATAATTTCAAACTCACAGTCATGTCCGACCTCTATAGGTTGAACATCGCAACTTTAGGCTAATCTCTATTGCTCGCAGTGTGATGTAACTTTTACAAGAAGAGATGCCCTTACACGACATTTAAAAATGAAACATGGAGAAGCTTCTACTACGTTCACCTGCGAGCAGTGTGAGGCATCGTTTACAAGGCGAGATAACTTCATGCGCCATATGAAATCAAAACACCCTAGCATAACATCTGCTTTATGTGATGTTTGCGGGCTGTACTTCGCTAATGTAGAGCAATACCAGGCTCACTTAGCAGAGGTACATCAAATATCTACTTGCCCTCAGGTAGTAGTAGGGAAAAAGCGTGCAGCTACTGATGTAGCTGTAGAAAGTACTAGTAGTAAAAAACCTAGGAAAAATGAACTTCAAACTATTCACTGCGAGCACTGTAACACTGATGTACCATCTTCGCATTTTCAGGGACACTTACGGAGTAATGCGCATAAAAATAATGCGTGTAGAAGTGGTAGTAACGCAAACATCGAGGAAATTAATACAGCATTTAAAAGTAGGATTGCTAGTTACAGAATTCGCACCAGTCAAAAGTTTCAGAGCACTTCAAACTTTTTAAATTGTGTTCAACCGGATGTACAACAGCTTCTTGCTAAATCTTTGTCCAATCATAGTTTATTTAAAGTTAATTTTGAACTTTTCGCCTTGTACATTAAAAGCACGGATGAATCCGAAATAACGGACATTAAATCATTTAATACGAAGAATTTTGTCATAAGTGAGTCGACTAAATTTGGTGAGGTACTTAGGGATGTCTCTAACATTATTTCAACTAAGAGCGAGGAATTTCAGGAAAAGGAATCAGGGTGGGCTTTAGTTGAAATAATGTATCTAGAAGTTAACATCAATAAGTACAATCCTATGCGAGGATCTTCACACATCGAGCTGCCGACATGGATTCAGCGAAAAGAAGCTGTTGTAAACATCCAAAACAATGACGAAGCATGTTTTGCATGGGTGGTGATGTCGGCTTTAAATCCTGCGAAATCAGACGTAGCTAAGAGAACATCATCGTATCCACACTATTCAACGCAACTAAATTTCGATAGTATAGAATTTCCTGTGCAGATAAAGGATATTAAGCGCTTTGAGGAATTAAATAACATTAGCATTAATGTGTATGGTGTAGATAAAAATCTGTAGTAGGTCCTCTGTATTATACATGTCATAAGAAGAGTACTCATGTTAATTTACTCTATATTGAAAACAGTGAGAATAGCCACTTTTGCTGGATTAAAAATCTGAGTAGACTTGTTGGTAGTCAGTTGTCTAAAGAAAGGTGTAAAAAGTGGCTATGTGATGGATGCTTGCAGTATTTTAGAACTGAAGATCAGTTAACGAAGCATTCCAAGAATGACTGCAATCATGTACGTACAGAGATACCTACTACAGGCAATAATGTTTTAAAATTTACAAATTTTCACAAGCAGATGTGGGTACCGTTCGTGATTTATGCAGACTTTGAAGCCATCCTCACGCCATGCAACACATGCTCACCTAATCCTGACAACACTTTCACTAATACTACGCACATGCATGTCCCGTATAGCTTCGCGTATTACATCAAGTGTAGTTACGATAGTACGCTTAACAAGTTAGAGCTGTATCGAGGACATGATGCTGCTAAAGTATTTTTAGAAAGACTTGAAAGTGATGCAGTTCATCTTGGTCGTATTCTAAATAGTAATATTCCTATGAAGCCACTCACCGAAATTCAGTTAAATGATCATGAACGTGCTACAAAGTGTAGCATTTGTGATGGGGAATTTTCCGAAAATGACCCTAAAGTTTTTGTTCATGATCATTTAACTGGTTTCTACAGATGTGCCGCTCATTATAGCTGTAATCTTAAGTATAGAGTTCCTAAATTTATCCCTGTAATTTTTCATAACTTATCTGGTTACGACTCTCATTTCATCATTTCACAATTTGGAGCTTCAGATGAAAAAGTAGATATAATCCCTCAGAATAAAGAGCGGTACATTGCGTTTGCAAAGTCTGTAAAAGTAGATGCTGAGCATTCTGTAAAACTGAGATTCCTTGACTCGTTTCGCTTTATGGCGAGTAGCCTCGATAAACTTTCTACTCATTTACAGCCGGAACAATTTACGGAAATTCGACGCGTTTTTCCCGAAGAAGCGCAGTTTAATTTACTTCAGCGTAAGGGTGTTTTTTGTTATGAATATCTCGACTGCTTAGAACGCCTCGAAGAACGTGCTTTACCATCGAAACAATCCTTTTACAGCTCGCTGAATTCAGCGGATATTAGTGATGATGACTATTTACATGCACAACATATCTGGGAGCAGTTCCACATTCAAACGCTGGGTGAATACTCCGATTTATATTTAAAGACAGATGTACTTTTGTTAGCTGATGTTTTTGAAAATTTTCGCTGTGTTTGCAAGAAAACCTACAGCCTTGACCCATGTCAGTATTTCACCGCACCTGGGTTAAGTTGGGACGCGATGTTAAAATACACGCAGGTGAATTTGGAACTGCTAACTGATATTGATATGGTGCACTTTATAAAATCATCTATTCGAGGCGGTCTAAGTCAGTGCAGTGGGCGGTATCCGAAGGCAAATAATAAGTACATGCCGAGTTTCGATTCTAGTCAGGAATCTCAGTATATCGTTTATCTCGATGCTAATAATCAGTATGGGTGGGCGATGAGTCAGCATCTACCGGTGAGTGGTTTCCGCTGGCTAACGCAGTGCGAAATTGATGCTTTACAGCTGTACGCCCTAGGCGATGAAGCTGATAAAGGCTATTTCCTCGAAGTTGACTTACAGTATCGTAAAGAGTTACACACTTCTCATAATGACCTACCGTTCTGCCCTGAAAATATGAAGCCCCCGTACATCACATCAACGACGAAAATGCTCATTGCTAATTTATGTGATAAATCTAAGTATATCATTCATTACCGAAATTTAAAACAGTGTTTGCAGCATGGTTTGAAGTTATCCAAAATTCATCGCGTAGTAGAATTTAATCAGTCACCGTGGCTAAAGCCATATATGGATCTGAACAATAATTTAAGAACGAATGCGGTTAACGAGTTTGAAAAAGATTTCTACAAGCTCATGAATAGCAGTGTGTTTGGTAAGACTATGGAAAATGTTGACAAACGCGTTGATGTAAAATTGATTACAAACTGGGAAAATATTAAGAAAAGGTTTGGTGCTAACTATTTAATAAGTAAACCAAATTTCCACAGCTGCACCATCATACATGAGAATTTAGTTATTATACAGATGAATCGTGTTAAGGTAAAGTATGACAAACCTACCTACGTCGGCTTTGCAGTACTTGAATTGGCTAAAACACTCATGTATGAATTCCATTACTATTATATGATGGAGAAGTACGCGCATAATGCGCAATTGCTCTACACAGATACCGATTCGTTTATTTACCAAATCAAAACTGATGACTATTACAATGATATAAAGCCAGACTTGGGTAGGTTTGATACAAGTAACTATCCTGCAAATAATCAATATCATCTACCGCTAGTGAACAAAAAGGTTCTAGGTAAAATGAAAGATGAATGTGCTGGGAATATTATCGATTCATTTGTAGGTACTAAATCCAAGTCATATTGCATAAAACTCTTAAATGAATTACAAATAAAGAGATTGAAGGGGGTTAAAAAGAATGTCGTTCAGAATCAGCTAAGTTTTGAAAACTATAACAATTGCATTAAAAGTAATCCACCTGTTTTGCATAAGCAAATGTCTGTCAGAAGCAAGAAGCACCAGTTGTACACTCATTTAATTAGTAAGGTAGCCCTTAGTAATGTTGATTGCAAACGGTTTGTCATTCCAAATTCTACCAACACGCTAGCTTGGGGGCATAGTAGTATTGATCGGTACTACTTTACATAAAGCAGATGTAAACATTATGTTAGAGGTGTGTACTTACGTTACGCTGTCTTACATCACAATTCACTGTACATATTGTAGGGAGAGGTACGCTGAGAGAGTAGTACGGCAAGTTTAAACTTGTACATTCAAGAATTGCATCGAGAAGTACGCAAACATCACTACGGTAAAATGATTCAAGATAAAACTTGTACATACAAGATGTAAATAAATAATGTAGAATTGGCATATTCTTTTATTTTAGGTTAGGTATTACCTTCCTCCCGCTCCTTATTTGCAAGATAGAGTGTTTGTTTATTACTCATAGAAGGAAAGCAAGAAAGAAAGTGACGAGCAGATTCGTAAGTATAGTATCGTCTAGTTCGGTAAGTATGTCGAGAGCAGAATTTTTTACCTCAAACGTGTTTGATTCTAGTCTTGCAATGCAGTGTTCTACAATATCGAACTATGAACAGCAGTATGCGTTCAAGTATAAACATGTAGGTACGCGATATGTGCAAGATTGCGTTGTATGTTCGATAAAGCTATGCCTTAAACACGAGAATCGGGGTTTTACAGCTAGATGCTCAAAGCAGTATCTAGCCTCTTACATCATACACTATTGTCTTCGACCGGTTGCCCTTCCTGACGCTGAAAGACCGGGATTTAGCCAGTTACCCTTCCTGATACAACAAGACTAGGATTTATTTTTTTAGACTGCACTTGGCTAGAAATAGCCACACGAAATTATTATATAGAAAGAGAATTGCTGGGCGGATGACAGCTGTCAGAAAAGCATATAGGTTTGTAAAGCACGTGGAATTTACCGCCACCACGTAGAGGGCAGCACGGTGATTAAAGATGGCGGTTGACAGCTGTAAAAAAAAGCATGTTGATTTGTTTCCAAACAAGAGCACGTGGAATTTGCCGCCACCACATAGAGGGCAGCAATGTTCTCTCTGGATTAAAGATGGCGGATGACAGCTGTCAGAGAATCACATGGGTTTGTAAAGCACGTAGAATTTACCGCCACCACATAGAGGGCAGCACGGTGATTAAAGATGGCGGTTGACAGCTGCACGTGGCTTTGTTTACTACACGCTAGTGAGGTTAAGTTGGTAGCACTAAGGTTTAGGCCCGCCAAGATAGCAGCACTGCCAATGACAGGTGACGAATTTACATCTACTACGATAAAGAGGGCGGCACATTGCTCTGTAGTTTAAAGATAGCGGATGACAGCTGTCAAAAAAGCACGTGGATTTGTTTATCTCGAGCTAGTGAGGTTAAGTTGGTAGCACTAAGGTTTAGACCCGTCAAGATGGCAGTACTGCCGATGACAGGTGACGAATTTTCCATCTACTACGATAAAGAGGGCGGCACAGTGCTCTGTGGTTTAAAGATGGTGGATGACAGCTGTCAAAAAAGCACGTGGCTGTCAAAAAGCACGTGGCTCTCAAAAAGCACGTGGATTTGTTTATCTCACGCTAGTGAGGTTAAGTTGGTAGCACTAAGGTTTAGACCCGTCAAGATGGCAGCACTGCCGATGACAGGTGACGAATTTTACATCTACTACGATAAAGAGGGCGGCACAGTGCTCTGTGGTTTAAAGATGGCGGATGACAGCTGTCAAAAAAGCACGTGGCTTTGTTTACCACACGCTAGTTAGGTTAGGTTGGTACCACTAAGGTTTAGGCCCGTCAAGATGGCAGTACTGAGGTTAGCGGTGCGTTGTTGTCTGTCAAAAAGGACGTGGCTGTCAAAAAACACGTGGCTTTGTTTACCTCGCACTAGTTAGGTTAGGTTGGCACTACTGAGGTTTAGGCAAGTCAAGATGGCAGTACTGAGGTTAGCGATGCGTTGTTGTCAATGACAGCTGTCAAAAAGCACGTGGCTTTGTTTACAAATTCAAATTTCGCGCTAGTTAGTTTAAGTTAGCAGCACTGGAAGAGGCCTCTGGCTGAGGTGGAGGAGGCATCTGGGAGGCCTCTGGCTGAGGTGGAGGTGGAGGTGGCCGCCGAATCCCTGTATTATACTACTTCAGTGGATGATTTTGAACTTTTGAATTGTCATTACACTTCGTCTAATTTCATAACATTAGGGACTGGTGACCTAGATATTAAGCCGCTTAAAACAAAAAGCATCATCAGGGTTATTATACTTGCACCAATCCGACTACAGACTAGGGAAGTATCTTTCATTACAGTACGATATGTTCTTACTTACATGTATAATTGAAGAACTGAAGATCCATATACAGGTATAAATGGTAATTTGGGAGAGAGTAAGCCCATGCGGTATTGCGCGTCAGAAGAAACTGAGTGAATTGGCTCTGCAGTTCGAACACATTGATGTGAGATTGATTTCGCGGGGTGGTTGATTCGAAACCCTCAGGTCGGTAGATCTGAAGTTCTTTTTGTTTCTCCGTGGTTGCCTCGCTATCACTATTGGCAAATTCTGTGGCTGTACCTTTATTAAGGCAAAGACCGCTTTCTTTCATTTAAGTCCCAGCCCTCTTTCCTATGCCATTCTTGCCGTACAACCTTTCTTCAATCAGTGTGATTTAAGCCAATATATATAAAAATCTGGTAATTGTGATTGACTCATTAGTGCCCCTGTAGATTTTCTGGGTTTCCCTAATGTGAAAAGCTTGAGATACACCAACTTGCAAGCTAAAAATATGTTTAAAATGATCCCCCGTCCCCTACTTCTTATTGAAGAAAGAAGAAGACTAAAGTAGCATCCAGGCAAAAGGAAGGACAGATAAGTCCTACGTGGTACGCCCTTGAACTTACGGAAATTGCAATAAAATATACAAACTAGATCTCTCTCCCTTTCTCCTTCCTCCGCCCTCCCTTTGAGAATACGGTTATAATAATGCGTACACCAAAATAAAGGCAGAAAATATTTAAATTTAATTTAAGCTGGTGAAGGAGAGAATGTATGACTAGCTCGGGTTGGCGGGTTCGAGTCCGGCGGTATTTGAGGGTGCTCAAATACGCCAATCTCATGTCCGCAGACCTACCGGTACGTAAAAGAATTCTTGCGGGACGAAATTCTCGCTCCTCGGCGATTATGGAAGCCTTAGAAGTAGTTAGTATAAATTATAACATTATTATTCTCAATTCAGCAGTGAGCTTGAAAACGACCTAATTTCTGTTCACATAGCTGAGCACATTAGTTCTCCTCTATGTTTCCTGGATAAGCTTGAAGTTATAACCAGATATAATCAAACTGATAATATGTTCAATAATCTCTCTCCTTTACTTGTATTTGAAGGGCGAAAGAAACTGAAAAAGTCGAAAGAAAAGCAGCTTGAATTGTTCTTGGTGATATCCGGCAAAAGAATAGCGTTACAAAAATGTTGCAAAGTTTGGGCTGGGAAGACTTGGGATAAAGGAGACGAGCTGCTCGACTATGTGGTATGTTCCGAGCAGACAGCGGGGAGATGGCGTGGAGTGACATCAATAGACAAATAAGTTTGAGTGGTGTCTCTAAAAGTAGGAAAGATTAAAATATGGAGATAAGGCTGGAATTCAAGAGGACAAATTGGAGCAAATTTTCGCTTATAGGTAGAGGAGTCAGGGATTGGAATAACTTACCAAGGGAGATGTTCAATATATTTCCAGTTTCCATTAAAATGTTGCAGGCTGAAAATAAATTGCTTGTGGATAGTGACAGGGAAGTGGTGATCTATTCCAAAGTAGTGTAGAGAGGTGGTTTGAAGTGTCCATCATTGATGGTCATGTCCTGTGTTGTAAACTGTTCAGAATTTTCTATGTGTTAATTGGTTACTGTTACAAACCCGAATTTCCTAAGTTACAGAATCTAACAGAGGCAGTGGTAGTGTTATGATTTCTGCTAATTGAGAGCAGTTTTTGTAACCTTGATAAGTGTCATTGCAGTATGAATTTGAAATCGATGATTGAAATGTGCATTAAGGTGTTAGCAAATTGTTTATCAATAATTATGATTTTCTTATAAATACACTGTAATTGTGTATTTCAAGTATCACTAGGCTGGTGAATGTGTATTTGTTGGGAATGTTATTTCATTGTCCTATGTAATTTTTGTTTTTCTTATAATATGATGTGCATTGATGTGATTTACCAACGAATCTTGGTTTAATTGTGTCATTTTCAAAAGTGGTGCTACTGCAGTTGTTAATGTATGGGGACAACACTTTAGATCAAAACAACCGTCTAGACAAACAGTTTACGACGTACGAAATAGTTTTGAAGAACATGGATCTGTTATGGATGCACCAGGACCTGACCGCCCAAGAACAGTCACAATTGAGGAAAATGAATTGCGTGTAAGTTTAGCTATGACCCAAAGTCCGCGAAAATCAACCAGGCGATTAGCAAGTGAGCTGGATTTATCACGAATGTCAGTGCAAGGAATGTTACACAAACATAAGTTTAAAATTAACATACCACGTTCACGACATGAGTTACTTGAAGACGATCCATATCGTCTTAAGTTTTGTGAATTGATTCTTGGCGAACAAAATGATGGTCCTAACCTATTCAATAGCATTCTGTAGTCTGATGAGGCCAATTTTAAGTTAACGGACATAAATGCACGTACTGGTATACTGAGAATAAGCATCTTTTCTTAGAAGAGTAAGTAAATCAACCTGGTGTGAGTGTCTGGGGGCAATATCATTATTTGGCGTATTTGGACCATGTCTTTTGACGGAACAGTTACAGGCGATAAGTATTTGGACATGTTTCAGAATTACTTGGTACCAGGACTTGTGCTGAAAACTTTCAAGAAAATTACTTTCAACGTGATGGGGCACCACCACATTATGTCACTGCCGTCCGCGATTATTTACATGAAACATTCCAAAGAAAAGTGATTGGTCGAAGGGTGACATGCCTCCACGTTCACCAGATATCACGTGTGTGGACTTTTCCTGCGTGATGTCTTTAAGGACCATTGCTGAAATAAAAGACTACATACACGACGCATTTCATGATTTGGACAGTGATACCACACTATGGCATACAGTATGTAAGACTTGAAAGATGTATTCATGCAGACGGAATACAGTTAGCATTGTTTGTGTTTGTAATGAAACATAAATTCAATCTTTTGTTTAAATCAGTGTCCAGTGACTTTTGCGCCACCCTGTATAGGGTATTTCTTTCGAACTCTTCAGAATTGAATGAGGAATGGTATTTTGTGTGAATCTAAAACATACTTATTTTAGTAGTGGTGTTTAAATAACATTTAAAATATCTTTTTTGTGGGGCATAATTTCTGGATAACATAACCATTGGTTGATTACCAAGGAGGTCAGGATTTAAATTCTGAGCGATGAAAAGTGGTTTCCTCAAGAAAGAAGAATTTTCACAGCTTATGGAACGAGATGTGTTATGTAAACTTGCGAGATCTTGATTGTTTTGTGACACAGAGATTATGTGATTTTGTGCTAATCTTAGTTCATTTTGTATTTTAGAGATGCCATGAGTAGAATTTTTCTTCTGTTTCTTTTATATGTTGCAAATTAATAGTAATAAACATGAATTGAAGGAGTGTTATTGTCTAAATCACAAAATGTATGACGCATTCTCCTTTCTCAGTCCTAGCCAAACCCCCTTTGCTTTTTCGGATCAACATCTGTGATTTTCCATACTTCTGCACTGATATGACTGGTGATCAACACGATCATGATCGTGTAGAGGAATGTTTCCCTTGCGATGTGTTGTGTCTCAATATGGCTAATGTGTTCTTGGGAAGCCACAAATGTCTACCTTCTCATGAAACAGCTCTCACTCTTGGAGTCTCAGCTTTCCAGTGTGAACTAAAACTCTTGATACCGTATTCCACATACCGGATCAAGTCACCAATAGCACATGTGAGGCCTGTACCTCCTCATCTAGACCTCAGCAACTCCAAGTGAAACTTCTGGGAAATGCAAACTTCTCGATAACTCACCTGCTCTTCTGGCCCTAGTCATCCAAGACCAATAGCTTTCTAATCTGCACAGGGGAGTGTACCGTCACAAGCCAATAAAAGTGAAGATTGCCCAATGTTGTCGAACGGTGAACGCAGGTCAGTGCTCACCCAGGTCTCATGGGAGACGTTGCCGTTAAGCCAATATTGAATAGCTCTAGTTATATGCTTTGTCACTGTGCACTAGGGATAGGTAACAAGATTCTCGAGAACTTCTCAATGCTTTTCTCACAAAAAGCATGCCTCATGAGACTCTCGAGGACATAAGCACGCACCTTACACCACAGTTACGTGGGTCACTGAGAACGACAGGCTTTGACATCGCGCGCAACGGGACAATAGGTTGTGTCATGAATGGAAGTTTGGCCATCTATTCACGGGGAATGATACACTAACGAGCTGTAAGTAGGTATGCAGCATCACACTTAACCTACGAGTAAAAGTCAGTCATTTAATTTAAGCCTAATCATTTGACTGTCGTTAAAGCGATGCATTTCTTAGAGTGCATATTGATAGCTACCAAGAGGAAATCATGGGCCCGTGAATATTTCAGGGACAACTCAGAAAATAAACTGCAATGTCATGTTAAAGAAGTTTATGTTCGTGTTACTTTCATTACATCCTGTATTTAGAATTACGTTATTAACAATCTAACACGTTCGACAAAACTTGACTCTGGTAGTCGCAGTTCAGTGACAGCAAGATCACGTTGCCTGCTTCGTCGAGCACATATAGATATATAGATATGTGTATATATCTGTGAAGTGAATAATTTACAATGAATGGGGGATAGTGGGAGTCTCTTCGACATCTGATTCTATGACTTCTGCTCCAGAAATACATACTAAGTAATTACCGTTGCGTATGTTCGAGAAGTTTACATTTCATAATAAATATTACGTCTTTAAAATAATGTAAAAAGGTCTTCCACTATTTTACAGCCCATGGAACCATTGCGAGAGTTTGGAGTGGTCTATTTGATTTTAATTTTTTTGTTCATTTCTTAAGACCATCTAGAGTAAGTTATTTTCTATGTCATTCCTTTATGTGTTCATATAAACTTAAATATAAGAGTAAAATAATTATTCCAAGTGTTCCAGGGCAGATCAACAAAGAATGCCGTTGTTTAAAATAACCCGCATGCTGCACTTTGAGCAAGAAGTTCTAACACCAACATTTTGTTGCAGTGGCGCTCAAGGAATGTGGCACTATTCAATTTCTTTCGAGATGCTTTGAGATTCTCCAGATTTTAGCCATTTTTCTCTAAACTCCCGAGGAAAAGGAATTCTCGTCCGTACTGTGCACAGCTTGGCAAGACTGGGGTATGTGCTGGCGTGAAAGGTGCCTAATTAGCTGTGCAGTCGGCTTTTGTATGTCGAGTGTTGAACTGTCTTTTAGCTGACGCCGTTCATTGAATGTATCGTATTCCTTCGGAAGTGTATTGTCTCCATATGTTAGGTGATGGCATGTCCTAAAAAAAAGTTGTTTATAGGGAGTGTAATTGATTTTCGTGGTTTAGAAAAGGGTTCAATTTCCTTTAGCTTTCTTTCAAGCAAGTAAACGAGCTTCAGTGGTAAGGAAACATCAGCCATTTATTAAGAAAATCAGAAGGGAGGTGATAATGGGTTGAAGCTATCCACTCTGGGTTAAAAGGGAGTAGTGAATAAGGAAATTGTACTAGGTGATACAGGCAAGTGCATCATCAGACGGAACAAGGCGATCTGCAGTTTATAAATCTCATATTCGCTGTTCTGTATCGACACCAGTACGCATTGGTATTGAATAAGGTGGATGCAGGATAATTCCCTTTCAAGGTTGCTGTATTACAAGGTGAGTCGCAAACATCTGAGATAAGTATTGCTCTCAATAGGCTTTAAATTTAAGAAGTGTGAAGAACATGGAAGAAACTAAATTCTGATTAAGACATTGGTGTACCTGAGAACTTCAGCAGAGAAAGACAAGAGATCGGTCCTACTTTTAGATGAAACATTTTTCCGTCCATCCTATACGAGGTTTGTCCGGAAAATACGTATAAAAGTTGAATAATAACTTTATTTGACAATTATTCAGGTATTACAATATGGTCTCTTTCAAACTACTCTCCCTGAGACAAGATGCACTTCTGCCAACGCTGTTTCCACTGTTGATAACATTGTTGAAAGTCTTCAGTTGTGATGCTGTTCAGTTGCCGTGTCGTTTCTCCCTTGATGGCTTCCACATCACCCAAGTGCCGCCCCCGAAGCACCATTTTGCATTTCGGGAACAGGAAGAAGTCACAAGGGGCTAAATCGGGTGAATAAGGCGGGTGGTCTGTCACGGTGATTGAGCTTCGGGCCAAAAACTCACGCACAACGAGCGACGTGTGAGCGGGCGCATTGTCGTGATGAAGGATCCACCTGCCCCCTTGTGCCAAATCCGGTCGAACTCGGGCCACACGAGCTCTGAGACTTGATGTTGATGCGCTGTTCCTCAATCAGAGAGAGCTCCATACCGACGGCAGGTGAAAACGGGTAACTTTCAACAAGCAGCCGCACACTGCTACTGACACGCAGAGCTCTCCGACTCGAACTGAGCGTTGAGAAGATTGGCGACAACAGCAGTGCCACCTGGCGGCGCCTCCACGATACGTGATACGTCACCCCGACGGATTTATACGTATTTTCCGGACAAACCTCGTACTGTAATGAAGTTTTGGGAGTATAATTCATCTTTGGACAGTGCAGGTCAGCAAAAGATCAAATGCAGGTAGTTAGAAACGGTTTGTACCCTGCGGACTCTGCATGTTCAAATTGAAAACTAAATGTTTTTACCATGGTGAAATAAAGGTATATAACTTCATAACTTGACTTAAAACAGCTGGTACCACACATATCAAGTGTGACATAGTGATGGACAATGTGATACACTACACCCATCAGATTAATGAAGTACCTTCAACATCTGGCAGTAAATACGAATTAAGAGAACTGGCTAATCACAAATTGGAGTACTGTGAAGCACCTAACTGCTGACAAAAATATGTACCAGCTACTCAGGGATAAAGAGTGCATCACCACAGTGTTCTTCCTTTGCAGCCGTTACAAGTGAGGAATGGAATGAGTATGAATTTGTATACAAGTTAAGAGTTGAGTACCATAAAATGGGGTGAATAGAAACAATTTTAATTTTTGAAATTGTCTGGACAACGTTCTACGAAAGATACATGAATTTTTTTTGTGGCAATATATGGATGTAGGTCAAATTATCAACTGGCCAAATTATCATGGTCTTAGCCGTTACCATTAACAAAATATTTTTATAAAACGTGTCTGTTTCTATTTACCCGCCAGTGGGGTGAATGGAAACATAATGTTGCTATTGGGGGATTGGAAACAGTCTGCTATAAGTGGGGTAGAATAATAACATAAACATCCCTTCTCAACTGTTATGTGTATTAGTCAATAAAATCAGTACAAAATTAGTAGGTTAAATTGAATAAAAGTTTACAACATTCAGATATATTTAAAAAATTTACACATTTTCAATGTCAAACGGTATTTCTGATCATAGAATGCCTACTAAAACATATATGTCTGTCCTGTATAAAAAGCAAAAATTGAAAACAAAAGCACACACGGAGTTATAAATAACGCCAGTCGAGTTTCAATTTGAGAAGACCTCTGCTATACGTTTCAGGACTCTCCACTTTAGTTTTCAATTGACTGTATTCGCAATCATATTCATCAGGGACGTCTGGATACCGGCAGATATATCCATTGAAATTTTTGGTTGAATTGCCACAAATAAATTGACCAGAAAACATGTTATTTGTCTTCTTAACAACCTTGCCAATGCACAAGCCATCCTTTTCCTTGTTTGAAGTTGCTTTGGACGTGTCACATGGGAAGGAAACTAGCAGCCAGTCACCTTCTTCAATATCATTCTTGGAAAAGCATGGACCATCAGCTACACTGAAAGCTGAAATTAGAGTGGACGGACTTTCACTGTCTGGTTCCTCATGTTCAGTGTACTGGTATGAAACAGAATCTTCATCAGAACCAATGACATGTTCTGACTCATCTACCTCGTCTGAAGACTCGTTGAAGCTGAGACACTTACCTGGCTCAACACGAAGCTGCTTCTGAATTCGTCTGGGCATTGAAGAGTCGCCATATCCAAGGTTTTCTAAAATTACCACAAAGCTCCTGTCTAGAGCATCACTGTTTGGGGAGGCGGTTCCTTCTTCATTTCTTGCTGGTATCAATTTCAGAACTTTCTCTGGGTTTAGGGGCACGATACCACATTTACTGAAACCAGACTTTGTTTTCGGACTTGCTTAGTTATATTTTCTCAAGAAGCTTCAGGAGGCGATGGGGAAAGACATCCTTCGGCACACTTGTCTCCTTCCTACCAGGGACTTTTTTTCCACGATTCCAATACTCATCTCCAAGCATTTTTCAATGGTCTGAAGAAGGCAACGCCTAGGGGTTGCGTTAAATGCGTTGAATTACTCGGTAAGAATATGAAGCTGATATTATGGTCTGCACACATTTTTATCGACTCAACTGAAAGGTGTAACGAGAGATTATCTCCAATCAGTATTTTCTTTCCTTGAATACAGAATAGTTTATTTTATGTCTCTTGCTTGCGTCCCTATAGCTCAGGCCATTGTTTTTGATGGCATTCACTGCTGCCTGGATCGCTTCTTGGCTGTGTTTGTGATAGCACTTGCTCCTAGGATCGCGTTTATAAGTTCGGGGCATGATGAAGTTCTTGTTTCTATTCACCCCACAAATCGACCATTTGTGCTGAAAAATAAATTGAGGTTAGATATACAAACACTTGTAGAAATATAATAATGCTATATTTATGCTATTGTTTATTAAACATAAGGCTAAGTATTTCATAAAATAAGATTAACGTATGCCAACATTTTACCTGCTGTCTGAATGAAGTTTTACCGCACCAATTTCCTCGTGATAATTTGTCTCCAATTTACTTGACAATGGCTTCCACAGAACAGTGTGGACAACCTTTGAAACATGAATTTTTCTTTCAGTATATGTTATTTTACAAATATATCCAACACATTTTAAATTGCAACAATTAGAGTGTTATTTACAGCAAATTATTAAACTTTCCTGGTTTTTGTTTCTATTCACCCCATTTTACGGTACTGGAAGAGGAATGTGTAGCTCGGAGAACTCCTCGTACATGTTGGTAGTGACAGGAATAGCGATTCAAACTCTGAACATGATAGTTCAGTGCACAATGGTAGAGAGTTCTATTCTGCTGGCAACTTAATTGCATTGTGAGATCACATATGAACTGGGTATTCATTGTTTAATATGGTTAGCTGGAATCATTGCTTTTAAAAGTGTATTTGTTCTGTAAATTTTTCTCATATAATATTAACAGCCGGCTATAGCTGTTGCGCTTCACTACATCGGTAACGGCGCGTTCACAGCATCCCCTCTGATACTCGCCCTGCTGTCACACTAGCACTTACATCACTTGGCTTCAACTTATGCTATACATGGCACGTAGCCAATTTTACATCACGAAACACACTGCTGGGGAAATATCAGGTGATTTTCCCTTGCCTGCTAAATCCTATGTGACTGGCGAAATGTATATACAGTTCATCTGTCTGTGATGGCATTTCCTCACCCTTAAACATAGTGAGGAGTAGGATAACATTTTTGTAAGGTTCTCCTAAAACGGAAAGTCAGATGCCTTGTAATCGTACACGCAGAGTAGAAATTCGTTCACGCAGAGTAGTTCGACTACTCTGTCAGGGAGTCGGATTATTTTCCACTACCCGACACTAGGCGTAGAGTTGAAGGCGGTATGGTCTATTCCATTACCCCTCTCATCTCGTGCGTATGAAATGGTTATGAAATTTAAAATATTATGGTATGGAAATGAATCAAATATACACCAAAGAAAATGGAAATTGCAACACCCAGAAGGAGTGGTGCTACATTGCTGCAATTGAACATGCAGGACGAGTGTTCGGTTGTGATTCGATGATTATACTTCCAGACCCCTCTGACGGAAAGTTTGGACAACAATCATTACAGGATCTACCCACCACGAGCTGCAATACATTGATGAATTCGTCGTGGCATGGAGCATGGCCAGACTATACTAAAGGCCGTGACACTGAAACTTGGCAACACTGTACTGTTACTCCTTGGATTCTTACTTGTAACATATGGGAAGTTAACCCTCAATGATGTTTTCTCAAATAAAACGTTGCTGGAAGAGAGGTTTTCATTGGATACATATAAATCGAGGTGAAAATTGAAATAAATACGTCAAGGTAAAGATGAGAATGGCTACAACTAGAAAAAACAATACAATCCTTTATCTTTTATGGTATGGGTGACGGACGTGCGTAAGACCGGCTCCTCAGTTTAAGTGAATTAGGAAGTATTATTCTAAAGGTAGCTATATAATAAGTGGTACACGAGTGTGTGATACAGTGTTGAGTCAAACCAGCGAGTATCAGTCATTGTAACAATCAGTTCACCAAAATTAAGTAGCTATTTCTCAGGCAATATGGGCTGCAGAAAGCGCAACACCAGTGACCCGAGCAGTAGTGCCAACCGCAGCGGTGCCAACCCTGTTGAAGAGGCAGTCACCAGGATACTAAACGAAACCATCAGCTCTTGTAAGTTTCTTGAAAAGATAGTACCCGCCATATCGGAGCGTGTGACAGAACTCGTCATAAAGGAATTAGAAAAATATCTCCAGTTCAATGCTGAAATTGTGGCAGAATTGAACGCAAAACTCGAGAGCAGGGATAAAGAAATCCGCGAGATGAGGGAAGACTTTGCTGCAAGATGTGACTCACTGGAACAATACAGTAGAAGAGCTAACGTTAGAATTTTGGGGGTACAGGAAAGTGTAAGTGAAAATACGGATGAACTTGCAGTAAATGTTTTTAGGGAGATAGGTGTGAATGTGAATTTGCAAGACATTGATAGGAGTCACCGAGTCGGACCTAAATTTCCAGGGAAACCTCGGCCAATCATTGTCAAATTCACATCATATCGAACAAGGCAGGAAGTGTTTCGCAATAAGCGAAAATTGAAAGGTACCCCAGTAACTATTCGCGAGGATCTAACCTCCACCAGACTGTCAATCCTTAAGGCTGCTATTCTCCGCCTTAATCAGAGCAATTGTTGGACCTCGAGTGGGGACATCATTATTAAGAAACCAGATGGCAGTAAAATTAGAATTAACCGGCTGAGTGACATTCCTTAGGACAGTGACAGCAGCTAAATGTAACAATTCACTGAACTGAGTGTTTATATTCCTAGATTAGTCCATATTTATTTCTCTCAAGATCGTTAAATTTTATCTTAGAATAGTTTAGTGAATTATCATTTATTTTCGTTTAGCTTAGTTAAAATTTCTTTTGCTACTATTTATCTATATATTTTACTAAATAATTGAATTTGCTTTCTTATTTCTTTATGATTAATTATTCATTTAACAACTATCGTTTTTAAATACTTTAATTTTTGTTTTATTTACTTAGACACAACACCCTTAATTTAGTCGCACTTGAAAATAATAGATAATTCTAGGCACAGTTGATTATATTCCTGCACCTCACTACTTCAGTTAACGTTAAATTCCTCCTAGCTCTTTGTGTTTATCTGTACGTGTTGTTAACTCTCATCGTTCCAAGTTGGCAAGAGTTACAAGTGACAAAACAAATTCCTCTGACGTCACTAGTCGATTTCAACAGAAACCTCATGTCGCCTCAGACCAGCTACCCTCTCCCGTCCTTCCGCTCTCCCCACTCCCCTCACTCTCTGGTGCAAACCGTGACCAAAGTACCGCTAGTATCCTCAAGAATTTCGTCTCGCAACATCCCAGAGCTCTACACGTCTGTCATATAAACGCGCAAAGTATATTAGCAGCCAACCGAATGGACGAGATTGTAGACATATTCACTCCATCTGTTTTCCATGTCCTGCTAGTGTCTGAGTCATGGTTAACAGATAATAGCCAGTCTTCGTTGTGTCATCTTGAAGGCTACTCGCTTCTGAGAAATGACCGCACTCACAAACGGGGTGGAGGGGTATGTGGCTATAACTAACTAGCCTCAAACCTAAGTTGTTAGGTCATTCACCAGGCAGGTATGAGAGAAAACCAGAATACATGTTCGTAGAAATAACAACGAACGGGATTAAAACCCTTGTAGGAGCAGTTACAAACCTCCGAATACAGGTCACTTAGAAGATTTTGAAGCTGACTTTACTTAACTACTGCCAGACTACCCTTACACAATAATTTTGGGAGACTTCAATACGGACTTAACTGACGCAACTTCTTCCGAATCCACACGACTCAGAACATTGTTTCAAGCCTATAATATGGAAATCTTACCTCTCTTTCCGACTCACCATACATCTCATTCGCACACACTATTAGATCTTATAGTTACTAACAACTCAGACAGAGTTCTTAATGTTGGTCAAACCTCTGTACCTGGTATATCTGCACACGACGCAATATACATCTCGTATAACCCCCGGCCAACGAAACATTCCCAGAAATTTATCACCTATCGACTACTGAAAAACATAAATAAAGATAGATTCTTAGAGGACGCAGGCAAAATACCCTGGCATGACATAACGAACTATAACAATCTAGACGACAAAGTTACCTTCTTTAATAGCAAAGTAACGGAACTATCTGACAACCATGCCCCAAAGCGGTGAGCGAGAATATTGAAAGCACCCTCCGCGTGGTTAAATGACGAAATTAGACAACTAATGAAACAAAGAGACTGCGCTCACAGACAGTACAAAAATGACCCTACCGTACAAAACTTTGACGAATATAGGAAGTTACGAAATAAGACAACACAGCAAATACGAAATGCTAAACTGAGAAACGCTTACAGTTTAATCACGCCTGACGGTAGAACATCAACGACATTTTGGAAATCTATTAATAAGCTTTGACTTACGAAGAACGAGAACAGAGAAGAAATTACAGTACCTCTCGAGACTCTTAACGAGTACTTTACTGCTAATTGCTCCGCAGTACGACCTGACGACAAACAGAGACTTATGAATTATTACGATACACAGCCTACCCCTGACAGAGAGAAATTCTATTTCAGTCACGTGACGCCCTTCCAAGTCATAAAAGCAGTCCTCAGAATAAGCACGAAAGCAAAAGGAATTGATGAGATTGGGACTGACATGGTCAAACTAATTCTTGATTGTATATTACCAACCTTAACTCTCTCTTCTATACTCCACATATCCAACTCTCTGGATGAAGGATATTGTGCTACCTCTTCCGAAAAGTCAAACGCCTTCGAACGAGGGAGACTATCGTCCAATCTGTATTTTATCAGCTTTATCTAAAATCTTAGAATATGTAGTCCATACACAAATGTCTGAGTACCTTGGAACGCACAATCTCCTTAATCCTCTCCAGTCCGGTTTCCGACAAGGACATAGTACAACTACAGCCTTACTTAAAGTGACTGAGGATGTTAGACAAGCAATAGACAGAGGACGATTCACAGTTCTGGTACTACTAGATTACAGTAAAGCTTTCGACAGCGTAGACATTGACATTTTACTTGTAAAACTGAAAGCTCTATATTTTTCTCGGAATACGATTGCTTGGATGCATTCTTATCTTCACGGTCGTCAACAATGTGTGTAAGGTAATAATGGAATCGTTTCCACGTGGCGCCACGTGAATAGAGGAGTCCCTCAAGGCTCTGTACTTGGTTCTCTTCTTTTCGCACTCTTTGTGAATGACGTATCATCGAATTTAAAACACTGCAACTACCATATGTACGCTGACGATCTTCAACTCTACACAGACTCTAGAGCACGAGAATTCCAGGAAAATATCGACTTACTAAACATTGACTTACAGGCTGTTAGTGATTGGTCTGTTGCGCACGGCCTGAAATTGAACCCTACAAAGTCGCAAGTTATCCTTCTTGGCCCTCAAAGTCAAATAACTAGTATAACTAAACGTCCGTTGTCAAGAGTAATCCTTCAGGATTTTCCAATTCCTTTTGTATCACAAGTGAAGAATCTCGGTGTTATCATGGACGAACGCATGACTTGGTCTCCACATGTCTTACATATATGTCAAAACGTTTACTCAGCTTTACATTTTTATATAAATATAAACATATTTTCCCAATAAAGCTTAAAAAGAAATTAATTGAAGCTCTTGTAATGCCACATATTGTCTATTGTGGTGTTGTTTTCAATGACGCGGGGCCGCAATTTTCCCTAAGGCTGCAGCGCGCTCAAAATGCGTGTGTGTGATATATATGCAATTTAAGAAAATATAACCACGTGTCACCATCTTTCCTAAAATTTGAGTGGTCGCGACTCCATGTTCGTCGTAACCATCATACTTTGTCTCTCCTCCATCGAGTTCTTACTATATCTTCCCCATCTTATCTTTCTTCGTGTTTCCATTACTTCTCAAAGGTTCATGACAGACATACAAGGGTTCAAACATCCAACCTGCTCATCAACCCTCACCATCGAACTGCCGCATATAACAGCTCATTCTCGGTGTTTGCCGCATGAGAATGGAATCGTTTACCAAACGACGTCAGAGGAATACCAACTACAGTGTCACTTAAAAGAGCGTTAAGAGGTACAGCAGGATGCGAGTGACCTGTGCATTTCTGGTCGTCACTGATAGTGCTACTACAATACCATTACTAGCTATTATTATTATTGTTATTATTATTATTATTATTATTATTACTGTTGTATGTATGTCTCACTGTGGTGGAATTTTATTTCAGTTATATTTTGATTATGTGTAAATTGTGTCTTCTACTATTAATTACGGTAGTATTACTTATGACTTTAATGTATAGTAATTGGTTTAGTGTCAGAGAAGGCCTAATGGCCTTAACTACGCCAATAAAGACGTTTATCTATCTATCTATCTATCTATCTATCTATCTATCTATCTATCTATCTATCTATCTATGTCCATCAAACTACATTTCTAACATTGGGAATCAAGTTACTCCAGGGTCATCAGTTTCCTTTCCTTGCCAGAACTCTTAACCATGGCATCACCATCAATAACATGTTTCGTGTAGTTGTTGATCAAAATATTTGCAGAATAGGGCAAAGGTAGGCAGATAAGTTAATATAGAGGTTTTTCACAATATCAGCAGAACTCCCTTGTATCACTTACACTTTGCCTAGCAAGCTGAATCCATACGAATTTCTGAAGAATGTTACTTCATATTCCTGAGAGATTAAAATCTGCATGATCTTATATATACTTGTACACACATTTAAGAGCAATTTTGATAGGACCGATAATCCACCTCTGTTTAAGCTATTAAACATGCCATTTTCCACTGCTTCATTTGATATGTTCGAGATACAGTACCTGCAGTTAAGTTTACTGGCTAGCTTAAAGCTACATAACTTGAAACGTAAATGACAGGAAACATGTTATCAACGTCTACTTCTATTTCACTTAGTTTCACTAGCACACTGGAAAATTCACTGCGTATATCTGTTTCGTCACTTATGTTCAATGAATCGGAATCTAATTCAAACATGTCCTTGCTTAAATATATTTCTTTATATTTTGCAGACCTTAATCCTAGCAAACACTGCACTCTTATCTTCTTCTCAGCTTCAAAAACTTGTAAAACAGATATATTATAATTGGCACCACACAACTGTCTATTAGAATCATAGTTGCTGGAGCACGAAGGAACACAGCAATGCCTTGGCATCTGAAATTAAGCCTAGCTTTAGTTGTTATACTTGTGCAATGTAAAATAAAATAACACAATCATTCTGCTCTTTCTAACTACTCAATTTTAAAAATACAAACACAGAATGGCTTAAAACAACGGTGTGGATTGTCACTCTTATACATACTGCAACATGAGAAAGTTCACCTTTGCCGTAAAGTAATGCCGTTCCAGGATGAAAAATAGCGTGTAGATTAATATTTTAAACTATGGCACATAAAATACCTTCAGTATTCTTTGAATTTTAAACAGCGCCATCAAGTTAATTCACGCTCAACACAGAATATAATGATACACCACGTTAGACTTGTTTACAAATTACGAACACAGAAGTCATATGCTTGACTCCAAGCGACGTTGTCGGATCTCCAATGTCACGGCTTTAATAAAGTCCGGCCATGATGGATGGCCAGACAGTGTCACCTAGTAACCGTGCAGGTTTGATCTAAGGTATGGATGGATGGCCAGAAATTGTTACCAAGAAATTGTACAGGCTGTGATATGGAGGTTAGATTAATCGCCAGACAATGTTTTCATACAACCGAGCAGTCTGTGATATAATATAAGAATGGATGCCCAGACCATGTTTCCTAGTAACAGTGCAGGGTGAGGATGTAAACTCTGGATGGGTAATAGCCTGACAAAGTTACATTGTAATCGTACATGCTGTGATGTAATGTGTGGGTGGGTGGTCTGACAAAGTTACATTGTAACTCTGCTTACTGTGATGTAATGTGTGGGTGGCTGGCCTGACAAAGTTATATTGTAACCGTGCATGCTGTGATGTAATGTGTGGATGGATGGTCAGACAAAGTTACATTGTAACTCTGCATGATGTGATGTAATGTGTGGGTGGGTGGTCAGATAAAGTTACATTGTAACTCTGCATGCTGTGATGTAATGTGTGGGTGGGTGGCCTGACAAAGTTACATTGCAACCGTACATATTGTGACGTACTGTGTGGATGTGTAGCCTGACAATGTTACATATGCACAGTGCAGGTGTCAGTGTCAATACTGGTAAGTATGGGTTTTAAGGGCCACTCTAACGTCCACACGTCGCACAATACACGGACACCTTACATACCATACCTCAGTACGGTAGCATAGCAGCCTTCCTCTCAGGCCTACCAGCAAGTGCTTAACGCCTCACAGCTAGAACATTTATCTCAGTCAGTCACGAGACTAACGTGAATCTGGGCAACCGATAATGGATAGCCGTGACTGAGAGATATATAGAACGAAACTTTTATTTTCCTACATAGAAACGTGACACCATTTTAAAAGAATTTGTAGGCAGAATGCTCAACATATGTGTACCTCATTACAAACAGATCTATTATTAGTTCTGTTTGCTATTTAGCGAAAAAGCAACTTAGGACCTGTCTGCTGTTTATATATTCTCTCTTACTGCGGCGGACGAAGTTGGACTCATATAAATTGTTTCCGTTTAAATAGAAATATTTGACAATCCACCACAGCGACACAACTCAGCATGTTACAAAGACTCCAGATGTTATAGATAATATTGTGCAAAACGAAAATGAGGGCTAAAGTACGAGACCGCAGCCCTGAGGAGCGGCTCACCAGACCGCCACCAGGAGTCGCACAGTAGATCCATACAATTATTCTCTCTTCAGAATATCGCAGTTGTTTCTGGGGTCGCTGGAGACCCCAAGGAAAATTTTTGCTTTTGGCCGGAGATTTACGGTCGGATGCCCTTCCAGACTACACGTGCATTTCGAGATTAAAATATCAACCGATAGTAGACCGGGATTCGAACCTCACCTTTCGGGAACCCTCGTGGATGTGGGCCATAGAATGATTGAATAGGCAGGGAAGAAGTTGAAGTTGATCCTGGTGCTGCGCAAAGCAAGATCATCTCCGTGTCTTCCAGTAGGAGGCGCGTCAAGACCTACAATATTATAGACGATCCCGCTAGGAAACAGCTGGGTAGCACGCGGCCATGCTGTGTTCCACTGAGAGTAACAAGAGTCCTTGATTTCTAAGAGACTAATGGTTCACGGCTATTTCTCACAAGCTTTTGAACCCAGGACCACATAGTTAATATTTTGTTTAATTGTAAGTATTCCTGTGTGTGTAACTATTCCCATCCATCTCCATGATCCCGATATTACCGATCTGTCATCTGTAGTGCACATGTTATAGCCGATAATAAGATACCGTTATGTTCTCGCGACTACTGTAAACACAAAACAGCGAAACATGAGCGAGCAAGAGGCCATGAGCATCCCAGTTGTGATGAAGGCGGAGCGCTAATATCACTACCTGTGTTAGACAGTGATGTGATGTGTCACCAACACACAGCCGTGTCGTCTTTGCTGGGAATACTGAAAATGGCAGACTCGGACAAAATCGGATATTCCAGTAGGTACAGTGAAGAAACTGAAAAGGCAACAGAGTGAGATTCGCGACGTGACTGTAAATAAATTAGAAACTGCTTCCGAAAACAATGATGAGAAGGTGATATCTTTCATATAGAAGTCACTGCCTTCGGACAGAAGTTAAAGTGAAATATCCGTCAGATACCGAGTTTAGTGGCTTTTTAAACCTCTGCCCGAAATGTGTCCAAGATCACAGTTCCCCGCAAAACAACCCTAAAGCTCTACATTGGCATCTGCTCAAGAGAAACCATTATGGTGGTGGTGGTGGTGGTGGAGGTAATAATTTAACCACCCTCTATTAACACTAAACAGAAGTTAAACAGATGATGTCGAAAATGAAGGTATCAGCGAAAGAAAGACACGGGCCACGAAGGCCTTGAAAATGAAAGACACCGCAGGCCCCGATACCTAATACCTAAGGGGTCAGAAAAGAACTAGTGTTGACCAAGGAAGGTCGGGTAAGACAGAGGAAAGTGAGGAGCTTTCCTCAAGTAAGTTGAAGCAGTGCCAGAACTCAGCTAAGTGTGCATTGGTCGCCAAACAACGATCCCAAATCAAGAACCTCTACGGCTCCTTTTAGACGTCTCTTGCGAAAGGCAGAACTTAACTTGGTTGTTTTCAATCGCCTCCACCCACAGGGGGTGTGACCCAACCAGGCCGTTAACTCTGCCATTTGACTATTGCTATGCCAATAAAAATTGAAGAGTGTCCTTTTGGTGTCAGACGTAGATTGTCCCGCAGAAGCTCAAGAGGCTGTAGGAAAGCTGCAGAGTGGAAGTCTGTTAGCTTACTGATAGAGAACCATCCTAAACCCAGCAATGTTCAATATCAGAAAACACGTGGATTTGTTTACCTATTCAAATCTCGCGCTAGTTAGGTTAACTTGGTACCACTGAGGTTTAGGCCCGTCAAGATGGCAGCAGTGAGGTTAGCGATGCGTTGTTGTCGATGACAGCTGTCAAAAAGCACGTGGCTTTGTTTACCAATTCAAATTTCCCGCGGGAGGCGGAGGCCTCTGGGAGGGCCACCCTGAGGCGGAGGGGGCCTCTGGGAGCCCTGAGGCAGAGGCGGCCGCAGAACCCGCCTATTATACTACTTACATGTCAGCAGAAAAAAAAGAATGACTTTGCGAGCTAAGTTGTATTTTTCCTATCTGGCGTTGTAATGAAATGCGACAGTGTGTTATGACCCAAGAGACCTGACTTGAGAAAACTTGGAGTCTTCAGCTACAGGTCAAAGCTTGTTCGTGGTGACGTCACTACAGCTCTTGCTTCTATGATGACGTCACTCCATTCAGATCCTCATTTTTATGACTTGAAGTGGAGGGGTAGAATTGCATCAATGGTGTACTGCCAGTCGTAAGGGTGACTAATAGGGAGGGCTAACTCAGGGGAGAGCTCTGCTAGGACACAGGGGTAAATAGACATACACAGAGCCTTATAGAGGCAATTCCTTAATTCCTTCTTCTACTTCTTCCTCTTCTTCTTCTGCTTCTTTATCTGTTTACCCTCCAGGGTCGGTTTTTCCATTGGACTTACCGAGGGATCCTACAGCTAACTCCTCAAGGGCAGTGTCCTGTAGCTACAGACTCTGGGGGTCGAGGGATACGACTGAGGAGGATGACCAGTACATCAGCCCGCCTCACCCACACGTTAACATCTCAAGACCTAATTGCTGACGTGATTATGGTCAAAAGTGCTAGGTTAACCCATGCGTTTGACGCCAGGCTTAACTTTACAAGGGCGTTACAGTCTCAAGTTTGAGATTCGACTTTGATGCTGAGATTTGTGGAAGCTGATGGCTACACATAGGACTAGGGATATGGTGCAATACAAATGTTTTATTCATACGGGGCGTAATATTGGGAAGCATCTTGGAAATTCTAGAAACGGTGAACCTAGGATGCACATATCAGCCAAAAAATAACTGCTCGTGCAATTTGACTAGTTTGGATGTATATGTTGACACATGGAATACAAAGTTCATTTTTTCTACAAGTTCGCAACTTAGGTACAATCACGCAGGAAGACCTAAACTATATTTGTACTGAATACCCAATATAATAGGTAAAAATAATGTAGTGCCGAAATTATCTCTGCAGGATTTCGCGTATTATCAGAATTCCCGAATACAGAATAAAATCCCTACCTACACTTCACGTTCGATGCTCCTGCAAGCCTAACGTCGCGTTGGCCACGCGTTAACCTCCTAGGACTTGACATGGTACTAGGGAGATGGTGTAAGTCTTAATACACAATGTGCTTTATTCATTGAGGCTTAACGCTGAAAAGCGACCTTAGGTCTTGGGGAGTGGAGCGACCGCGCAAGGTATCAGCCAAAGAAGGACAAGAGCTACGAAAGGCGTGGAAATTAAAGACTCCTTAGCCCTCGTAAACCTAATAGCGTGGGGGTTGGAAAAGGACAGGAGTTACCCGAGGAAGGTCGGATAGGATAGATAAAAGTGAGTGGCCTGACACAAGTAAGAAGAAGCACGCATATACATGGGCTCTTACGACATTAACCGGCGGAGGCTGTGCTAGGGCTTTTTTCACGTATTACCCTAATTCGAGGTTCTATCCTCCCAACCGGATGCCCTTCCTAACTTGCGTCTCTCGGTGGAGTGATGTAACATAGGCAGGAGGGGGATGGAATACTGTTGTAAGAAACGACTAAAAAGGGGTGTTATGAGCTCTTAGCTTCCGTGCGTGGTATTAGCGGCTAGAGGATCTCAAGCTGAGTCTGGCATTAATTATAGTTGTTTAACTTTCTTTGAATAGGGAATCGAGGGTTGCTATTACTTTGAAAGGATGAACTATTCCGTAGACAAACTGAGCTGCCAAAAAACCTAAGACAGAATATTCGAATTTTTAATTAAAAATATATTAACTTTACAACTAAAATTAAAAAGTGAAGAATATAAATTTCTCTCACAGCAAAGAAATCCCCAAAAATTCACATCATAGATAATTTACAGGCCGTGACAATCCTAGAAGTAAAAATTCAACCGTGAACATTGAGAAATACAGGTAGTTTAATATAAAACGTGTGGCAGGTGAGGGCTCTACATTGCAAATAAATTCAGTGTTTAAATCATCCTTTTAGCGTGCAATTTATTATTTTTTTCTTTGTTGGCAACCTGGCTACAGTGCCACTCAGCTGACGAAGTAGGTTTCTAGAACATTATAATAGGGTTGCTATGTCTGCAGCACTTCGTAACTTAATAAATTTCCTTTCAGGTAATTCTCATGATGGTCAGTTTCATTAACATGATCCCATGTAAACCGGCTCTAAGGAGGACTATCTGTCAATTTGTGGTGTTTGTGTGTTCCAGACTCGGTGCGACTGTGTGCGGCACTCCATGTGTCACTGGCGGAACATGTGGAGATTAGGGAATTGCAGCTGGAAGATGACACCAGAGTGGTGGAAGAATTGGTGAGAACCCCTAAGGAGACAGAGAACAGCACGAGTTCATGGGAAGATGTGCTGAAAATGAGGGAGATGGTGATAGAACAGAGGGAGGAGGCATTTTAGAAGAAAGCAAAGGATGTGGAGGAAGCACGTAAGGAGAGAGAAGAGGAGTTGGGGAGAGCATGTAAAAAGAGAGAGGAGGAAAAGGAAAGAGCATGTAAGGACAGAGAGAAGGTTGTTGAGAAGAGAGAGCTGGCTTGCGAGATGAGAAAGAAACCTCCTCTCCAGAGAGAGAGGATTGGCGGAAAAGAGAGGAAGGTCCAAGGTGGCGGGAACTGCTCGTCCAGTACGAACCAGGTCACGAAATCCTTCAGCAAATTCTATATTGTTCCGCTGATCAGGGATATATCAATGTGGTGAATTTCCTTCTTGCAAGAAATCCCTGTGTGGACTGGAAACGTACCGATTTGAACCATGCTGCAGAAGGGGACAGCTGCATGTTGTGGAGGCACTGGTAGGAAAAGAGAAAATCGAGGTCGAGAGGACTGTCCTTTGGAAGGAGTGTCATTGATGTGAACATTGGTACCCACAGACAAGGAGTGCCTGCACTTTCCTTGTCAGCCGTACAGGGCCACGTGGAGGTGGTGATGTACCTAATCCTTGCCACACGGAGGAGGGTAAGGCACCATGAGGTGGTACGCTTCCTAGAGCAGTGCTCATTGAATAAGTAAGTTACTTGGACACACAACAGTAATCTAGTGTGTCTCCCTCTATCCGTAGTACGATCCTTACCTGCGCCTTGGAGGTGAGGAGGAGCCCTTCCTCCTCTCAGGAGGTTCAGTGCTACAACAGTGAGGGATTCTGCCGGTAACAAAGAACTCTGTGTTGTGCCGTTGCCTGGAAGCGAATGGTATTCTATGCTAAGGTTTGTACCAATGTAAATAAATTGTTTCAAGGTAGTAAAACTGTTAAATATGAGTTAGTGCTGGCCCCAGCCCCATCTTACTTGTGATTAAATTAGCAGCTCTCTGCCTCCTTTGTTCCCGAGGGGTGCAGACCATATGCCGCTCTCTAATTGGGAGTTGAGTAGAGTAATAAACAGTATCGTCCAATTAAGTGGTTGAAGCCGCTCTGCAGTGTGGGTAGTCAGCACCATAGATCATCCAGGTATGTGACCTCGAGGAACGTTACCGTTGAAGACGCTGGCAATGAAATATGTAGCTTGATCTCACTTAGGTAGGTAGCCTCCAGATATGGCACAGATGGGAAACTTGAAGTATTGTACGTAATTTTCCCATCACACAAATGACAAGCACATCAGTCATCTTAAAATGTTCATGTTTTCCCTCTTCACCACTACATTTACGCTTTCAGTAGTTCCTGCATTGATCCCTGAAGAAGTATTTGAATTACTTTTTAAACAGGGGTGAAAGTGAGAAGCGATGCAAGTGGCTGTGTCAGCGGAGAATAAGGCAGACTAATGATCCACTTATCCCAGTGCTTGAAATGTGATTTTACTAGGGTATAAAATCAGGCTTGAAATTAGAAACCATATTTTGATATTAATTACATAGTATTTATCAAAATAATAAGGAATGATCTCAATTAACTCATGACGATAAAAATATATTTTGCATTGAATATTTGGTTTGAAAAGCTGTTGGCTAAGTAAACTCGCGTCCTCACACTGAATTATTGCAGCTAATTTCAGATGCACCCCCCAATGGAGCCGCACATAACTTTTTAATCACTTAACTGGAATCGAACCCAAGCTAAATGTTATGCTGCCGTAGTTTCATTGAAATGGCAGAATGGGTTTGAACATAACACAGGTTGAAAGGAGGGAGCTGACGGCTGTCATACTGAGCTATGCACAGGGGGAGAACGTCCAATGACATAAGAGGCCTGTCGCTACAAAGAAACTATTGATCCCATAGGAAGCTTCAGTGTGTCACTAGTTGCACTATGCGATATTATGCATTTCAATCTAAACATTTTAACTCTTACTTCCAACAAATCCTTTGCGAATCTTCCCCCAAGAAATGCCTCATTTGATTCCTTGATGCGTTTATGAATAACCGTGGTATTGGAACAGGAGGGTGCAACTTTCAGACAGTCGCCACTGATCTGCATTTAGGGCAGTCACCAGGTGGCAGGTTCACTATTAGATGTTCACCCAGTATTTTCTCAAACCGACGTGCACAGGTCTTACGGTGACCATGCGATACGGAAAGAAGTTACTCTGGACTTAGTTTGCCTGGTGTGCAATTTGGAAACCACAGAAATCAATATTGAAGTTTGCTGAGGTGGGGTTTGATCCAATTTTCTCCCGACAGTGATGTGGTCACTAGCTCTGTGGAAACATATTAGTTATGCTGTAACTAAGCTGTGATGGGAAAAGTGCAAAAAAAAACGTGATTGGGTTCAATTAATTACCCGAGCGGAAATTAATTTCTGAATGTAATCAGTAAAGCTACAATAATCGTAGGACGCGAGTCTTCAGAGAACCACTGAGTTTTTTACATGGGTATGCCAGAAGGAAATGCATTAGTCTGTTTTGTACCTTTTAGTACAAGGACATTAAGTGGCTATCATCGCTGCGTGAGACTAAACAGACATTCAAAATGATAGCTCCCGAGCGAAAATAGAGTGTCACTTTCGAGTTTTCAGGGTAACTTATTCAAATATGAGAGTGAAAGTGCCTTAACCCGTTCACCGTCACGTGTTTATACCGGCTCTATTCTCCACAACGTGGGGGCGGTATGAGGCGACTTTAAGGGACACCAAGGACTGTCAACTTGGGAGTGTCGTTTGGTGCCCACGGTCCCGCTAGCTGAGTCTGGTATGAGGCTCCTCCACGGTTTGTGAGTCCTCCCTCTATTTTGCCGATACCTTCACTTCTCCTCCATTTTACCTCTGATTAGTGTTAATAGAAGATGGTTGCTCAGTTGTACTTCCTTTTAGAACAATAATCACCACCACCGTCTCACGATTACCTAAATATCAACAACGTGTGATTAAATGAACGAGTGCTGAGCTTCCAAAGTTAGCAAGCTCTCGATGAGATGTATATCGATTACTACAATGTATCGATTACAATTTTATTTTCAGAAGTAAATTACGAATAAAAGTTACCAAGAAAGTAGCCGTTACAAGTAATTCAATTACTTGCCAACTCTATAAGTAAGATATTTGAGCTCATGACACAAGCTCGTATTACTACGTGTTAACGGTACTGATGTCGGACCAGAGTACAGTTTACTGTGTTGTTACATCCTGATTGTTACAGAGCACTTCATAGGCAAGTAATACCTGCTAGCGCTTGTCCCGCAATGGAGCAGGGTCTGCTGTTTCTTCAAGCCAATCTTCACTTGGTTCTATAAGAGCATCATTTGAAACAAGATGAACGTCCCTCATGTCTTCTTGAAGGTGATCAAGCCAGTGTTTCTAGGACCGACCACGTGGCCTGTCTTCAGATGTTGTGATGCGAACTGCGCTCTGTACGCATTACATGGCCACACTAAGTAGGATATAAAGATAATAGCAGAAACACTCTCGAAAGTGCAGCCACTACCACCATCTAGCGGCTCGTAGTGTAAAAACGAACAGCTATCGACTGCCCCTTGCGGCTGCTATGACATAATACCTGAACCAGAGGTCTCGAAATTTCACCTGCACACGAAAATATATTGGTTTTAAGTTTTAGACGAATTATGGAATAGCTCTCTAAGTACAAAATGTTTGATCTGCTGTTATAACATTTTAGTAGTCACGAAATACCCTGAGGCATGAAAAGTAACATCCGTTTTAGGCCTACACCTAGACCAAAACTACTGGATTTTTCATGTGGTAGTCTACTGTCTAAAATTTTCACATACCATGTCATATTCATTCAAAAATAAATTATTCTTCCGTTCACATGCTATTTTCTACAAATTGAAGATTAGTCATGACAAATTTCTGTAACAATTTGCATACAACTACAGGCCAGGCAACCATTTATACTGACAACTATGCACATACCATAATTATATATATATATATACTATCTTATGTACATCCCAATGCACTTGGATATGAAATTACATATGCGTTACTTTCTGTAATTTGGCATTTTTCTTTATATACTGAGATGTGTAGAAACCATTTGTTTTATTTACAAAAGCTTTATTGAGGACTGTAAAGTATTTATGGGCCAACAAGGAATAACAGTTGTCACAAACACCTTCTACACTAACATATTCATCCATGAAGGTCTTCACTAACTTGTCTCTGATATCTTGAGTGCCCAACCAATGACATAATTGTCTGCCTTTGCCTGTGTGGTTTGCACATTACAGTCGACGATCTCATTTTCTTCATTACAATTAGGTCTCTTATCACTAATATTCAATATTTCATTCACTGTGTAACTTAGTTTCAATAATTGTGTTTGCTTAGGGATACTGCAACATCAGCCTCACAATTGCTACCTTGTGATGGGGATAGTAAGTTATTTATCTAACAGTTCTTAATGCACTGTGAAAATTAGATGCATCTGGAGCGATATTATTGCCCTCTTTACCCCTGACAATGGGAAATGAATTTTCCAGACAATCCTGTGCCTGTCTTTTAGTGAATAGAAATTGAAAATCTATTGCTTCAATAATTCTGACCACAAACTCTTAAGAGCAGTGACATTATCTACCCAACATTGATACCACCTCTGTTTAACACAATGATCTGCCTTAGATATTTTCAATTTCTACCAATTTTCCTAAATTATTATATTTACTGCAAAGGTGTTTTCAATACTGTTTAGGGCCTGTGGTACTACATTTTGAGGAATTGAAGATGTCAAATAGTATGTCACATATTTCAATTAAATCAGCTCTAATAGCTGCAGAAGGTGGTAGTGAATTAAACTGAACAAGCACCTTTATACCACAAGCAACAGATTGACTCACAGTCTGAACAGCTAAACACACTCTCATTGGTGAAAAGGAGGGAAGAGAAATACATTTTTGGTTAAGTTTGGGGCTAGTCTGGGAACAATGGTTGAATCTTTGTTATAAAATTCTTCAGTATGAGACTAGCTATAAATTTCCCCTCCTACATTTAAATCATACTTCTTTAGATAGTTTTTGAGTGATTTAATCAAGTGAGGGTCATCATAGATAAAGTATATTTTTTCAACATTTATTCCTGTTACTGGGATACCATGGTAGACAGAGGGGAAACAAGGTCGCTCAGCAACGGAGGAAGGTTTCAGGTACAGAAGTAGCTTGGTAGCTTAGATATGTACAATCTTCCGAGAGCACCTTTTGCTCTACAACGTTACCGCCTTCCAAAAGGCACCATTCAATATTTACACTAACACCTCTACAAGAATAGAAAGAACATCTATGCCCTATGAATATATCTAGGAGGCTGCGCTCCGAACCTTATACCCTTACTGCCTTCTCAAGGCAACCTGCAACTTTCATATTTACAACGAGAGGATCTTTGCTCAATAAAATTAACACTTTCCAGGCCTCTCGAGGCACAACCTACATTTTACAATTCAAACCGTATTCACTGTCTTACACACTCAACAGTCTTAACATAAGTAATCAATTTTACAGAAGTATGGAATACCCATTCTACCGGAACTTGGTGGGAGAAGACACACAGATAAAAGTTACTGGCCCAAAAATCAAAATGATGTGGAGGCGGACACTTGCACTCCTTGAAATTTGCACTCAAAACATCAAAACCCTATTTGGACTTCGGCCCGAAGTTACAGAGGCTGAGCCTACACTACTGAGGTGACTAGATGGGGAAAATTAATGTTACGAAAGCTACAGACAGAAAACGGTTACAAAGTCATAGTCACCTCTAAGTCAAGTTGATAGGGAACTCAAGAGGTGTCACTCTCTCTAGTCCCGAATTTTAACTAAGTGCTTTTCGGCTCGTTTAAAATTTACATTAGAAGTAGAAATTTACATCTGAGAAGACTGGAAATTTAATGTTACATTAGGAAATATAGGAAACCCTGCCCTCGAGTTAGCTTTCAGACTCTGTTACATAGTTATTAAAGGGCTGTCATTACATTAATGAAGGGGGGGACGCCGCCGCTTCCTCTATTAACAGTCACTCAGTAGACTGGACACTCAATAGGCAAGGTAGCTCGAAAAGGTACCAGATTTTATACCCGAGAGGAAGGTTGTAAAGAGCTCTGGGGTAAGGCCCAATACACCTCCAAATTTTATTAGATAATCAAAAAGGTACAAGACGGATCCTATTGGCTAAAAAGAAAATATAAAAAATTTCTATTGGTCGATATTTGAAATTAGTGGACAGAGACAGAAGTGTTGAAAACTGGAATACACCGAAAACAAAGCATAATCAACTCAGTTTAGGAAACCTCAAAATAAAAAAAATTACTTTAAGTTTTGAGTAGTTCCTCTTCACACTAGAGGGCATAACATAAGTTCTTGGGTAGAGACATCTGTAGATAAAAGTCCAAACGTCTTGCGCTAGTAGTTGCGACATTCATATATCAGATGGCATTCTTCAAGGCGCTTCATTGAAATGAACGGGGCGGGTGTACCTCGCGGTATGGACCTCCCCTCCCTTAAAGTCTCTCCTCACAGTTAAAGTTTGACATTTTACTTGTTAGAAGAAAATATACCAAGTTGTATTTTACAGAGAGAAATTTTCTTGAAAAAGTTCATTCTTAAGAAATTACGTTAAAAACAAGTCTTGAAGTCTTCTTTCAACCGTACCCGTACAAGATATACAGTTGAAGTTTTGACGGCAAGAGCAGCCGCCGCAGCCTATTGCCTGGTGGGGTCGCCCGCATCCCCAAGTACTCTCAGATACATCTCTCCCGCTACCTTGAGAGGGGTAGCCATGGTGATGGTCGGTACAGACCAAATATAGTGATAATGCTCCAAGATGGGTAGGCACCACAGCCCTCGCCGCAAAGGATGGTGTTCCAGTACGCCGTTATGCAGGAGACTGGGCCAGAGCAGAGTGGGCCGTTACCCCACGCCGGCGTCCCTCGCCAGATGTTGAGACACGGCCGCAGATGAAAGAGAGGGCACTGAAACTGTCATTTATTTGGCGACAAAAATTGTTTTTGTGGAGAGCGAGAGTTGTGTATTTTTCTAAGTTGGAGTTTCAGATCAGGCGGGCTGCATGTGTGACTAGCAGGCTTGGGCTTAGAGGCGGGCAACGGGATAAAATAAACCTCACTAGAGGGGAAGGTTGTACAGGATTAAGTATATGCATAGGATACTGCCGTTAGGAGGATATGGGATGGTGGTGGTGGTGGTGATTATTGTTTTAAGAGGAAGTACAACTAGGCAGAAGGCCTCCCCATATACCTTACAAAGTGATATTTTAAAAATTTTGTTACAGAACTGACGCCGAAGAAAGGTAACAGTTTTCTTACTACCATGACTTAGTGGCCTATACTGCAAAACAAAAGATTATGCCGGTTTAATCTGCGAAAGTGGGCTCTAAATAACCTCTTAGTGGCTGAGTAACTGACCAAAAGAGTGACGGGAGTTAAGAAGTCCAAAAAATATAAGGCCCATGAAATCTGGGGGCAAATTTTCCTGCAGGTACGAAATTCTTAACCATAACTTGATCTCCAACCTTTAAATAGGTGGGCCTACGTCCACGATCATATCTCTCTCTAACCTTTTCATGAGAAGCCTTCAGATTACTTTCAGCCTTCTTCCATAGGTCTCTGATATTATCAGGACCTATTGTCTCTTGTAATCTGTCATCGAGTGACCAAAGATTAGTCAGCGGCGTGTTGGGAAAAAATTTAAACACGAGAGAGGCGGGAGTGAACTTGTGGGACTCATGAACAGCCGAATTTAAAGTAAAACATAACCAATGCAGAGAAGTATCCCACTTGGAATGATCTCCATGATGAAAAGCGATCAACGCAGATCGAAAATTACGATTGATCCTCTCAGCCAGAGATGATTGAGGCTGAAGTTGTTACATGGGATATGGACAGATTGAAACTGAATTTCCGGAGTAAGTTAGAAGTGAAAGCCTTTGCATTATCTGAAACTATATACTGACAGGGACCAAAAGAAGCAAAGATAGTATGAAGACAAGAAATGGTAGACTGAGCTGTAGTCAGCTTAGTGGGAAACTACCATGAAAATCTAGTGAAGCCGTCTACACATACAATAATAAATTTATTCCCGGTCCTCTTTGATCCCTAATTGGGTCTCATGATAATATTTGAAGATCATTGGCACAAGAAAGGTTGGACCATAACTTTCATTTTCTGATCATGCCTCGAAGGACAACACAAAACCCTGTTACTCAGTACATAAGGGACAACATGTTCCCCAGAAGAAAGGGTTTCCATTATCGGATCCAGCACGGGATCTTCTGGTTGATAATTCTCAGTGTCACGAAACAGCGTAGGGGTATCCGTCAAAATAGCATTAATACTAAGAGGTGTGGGCATAGAAAGAGAAGAACTAACTTCCTGTTCACTGGTCTCAATATCACTAGAAAACATGTGGCTTAGTCCATACATTTTCTGATCGCCTAATGTGTCGTACATCATATTGGAAAGCTGAGATCCTGATAGCCCGACGGGCGTTACGTCCGTTACTACGAGGCCACCTTAAAGCTGCTTGTGCATTTCTAATTCAAATTTGACATGTTCCAGGTAAAGGCGTAACTTCTCCAGGGCAAACAAGACTGCCAAAGCCTCTAATTCATAGCTAGAAAACTTTACTTCTCGAGCCGATAGGTCCTAGACGCATAGAAGGTATGCCGCCTTCCGAGTTCCGTTTCATGAAGAAGGACAGCAGCCACAGCAGATGAACAGGCATCACCTTGGACAATGAATTTCTTAGACAAATCAGGCATGGCTTGTACAAGGACGTTACAAAGAGCTAATTTAAGGTCTTCAAAAGCGGCTGGCTGCGACGGCCCTCATTCAAATTTCACACCTTTCTTGCGAAGTAAGTTCACAGGCGCCGCCCTAATAGCAAAGTTAGGAATACATTTCCTGAAAAAATCACCATGCCTATGAATCTAGCGATTCCCTTTATGTCCTTCGGAGGCTTGAAGTCACGAATAGCCTGTGTTCTGGAATGGTCAATATAAACACCATCGGGCGACACAGTATGCCCTAAGAACAACATAGAAGGATTAGCAAAGGCTACCTTAGATAATTTAACAATCAACCCAGGATTCCGAAGGAGATTGAGGGCTTCCGTCAGATGATCTAAGTGCTCTTCGGAGGTCACTGAAAACACGACGACATCATCGAGGTAATGTTTCAGATATTCGAATTTGATATCAGAGAAGACCCTCTCCAGCTGTCTAGTAAGGACAGCTGCATACGTGTGGATCCCGAAGGGGCGCGGTAGTGTTGATACAGATTCCAATCCGTGGCGAAAGCCTTCAGGTGTTTGTATTCTTCTGCCAGAGGTATTTTATTATATGCCTGGTTAAGATCTAATATGGTAAAGAACATAGCCTTGCGAAACCATGAAAAACAAGAATGAACATTCAGAAGGGGTACAGATTGTAACAAAACTGATATATAAGGCCCTCAGGCCTCCTCTTCCATCAAACCAGGAAGTGAAATATACATATATTACATTGTGTTACTTACAATAAGTAGATCCCATACAAATTAAATTAATAAAAATACAAGGATGGTGAGATTACATTATGATGAAATAAATTAAGATTAAATTAAGATGAAATAAATCAGATATAATGAAAGGATAAATTCTTCAAACTAATATTCTACATGTAAAAGAAAGAGGCAGTACATAAAACTTGATTTTAAAAACAAATCGGATAAGAATTTGAGACTCTCTACCAGGACATCCATAACAAGAGAATGGTTGTAAGTAGCAGCATCAAGTTTACAGATGATCCTTACTAGTGCATAAAATGTCTCCAAAGTGCTTCCTTAAAAGTGCGAATAGCGCTTAACCCCCTGATATTTTCTGGAAGCAGGTTCCAATCACGGCAGGCAATTACTGTGAATGATTTATCGTAGATGGCAGTTCTATGGGTAGGTAAAGCAAGGATGGAATTATTAGCAGATTTGCTGTTAAGAGTATGATAAGAGGATAGGTATTTGAAATATGAAGTGAGGTAAACTGGTTTTGAAGAATTAAGGATTTTATGGAGGTGGCATAGGGTATGCACAGTGCGACGGATTTCTAGTCGGGGCCAAGATAGGTGGTTATATGAAGGAGTTACGTGGTCATAGTACCGTAGGTTACAGACGTATCTCACACATGCATTTTGACCATGTTGTAATCTGCTCAATAACATGTTCCGAGTATCTCTATAAATCGCGTCACAATAGTCGAAATGAGGGAAAACCAGAGCTTCTACCAGTATTTTTTGAGTTTTTCAGGAAAATAAGTATTTATGCCCGCGCAGCATGTGCAATGCAGAGAATGTTTTCTGGGTGATGTTTGTAATATGCGTTTTCCATGACATATCATCATCGAAAGTAACACCTAGGACTTTTACTGATGACATGAATGGTATGTTAGTATTACACAACCTCATAGATGGAATCTCTGGTGGATTGACCATCGCGAGTATTTTCGGATATCCAAGGATGATGGCTTGCGTTTTTGCTGGGTTTAACCTACGACCACATCTCAAAGACCAAGAAGAAAACGATGTTAAATCCTGATTGATTTTGTCTACGGCCAAAAATATTAGATTTGGAGATGTATGGAGATACCTTTGTACACCATCAGCATAAATATGGTATTTGCAGTGTGTTAGGATTTGGGAGACGTCATTAATGTAAATAGAAAAAGGAAGGGGTCCTAATACCGACCCTTGGGGTACACAGCACTGCACAGACCGCTAAATTGATTTGTTTATTCTATCTGTAACACACTGCCGACGGCCTTATAAGTAGGAATGCAACCGAAGGAGGGCGCTATCCGAGAAATAGAGGGAATACAATTTCGAGAGCAAAATGTCAATGTCAACAGAGTCAAAAGCTTTGCTCAAGTCTGGGAGTATTACAACTGTCACTTCCTTGTTGTCCATAGCTTCTCGGATGTCTTCTGTGACCTTCAGTAGTGCCGTTGTAGTACTGTGTGCTTGACTAAAACCAGACTGTGGTGGATCAAGTATGTTGTAAATCGTCATGTAGTCTGTTATTTGTCTATGAGCGATGAACTCTAGCGCTTTGGATAAAGCAGAAAGTATGCAGATGGCTCTGTAGTCAGATGGTTCAGAAGGGGATGCTACTGTTTTAGAGGACGTATAATGCCCAATTTCCATATTTCTGGAAATGTGCTCTCTACAAGGGAAGAGTTAAATTTGTTCATTAGTGCAGGTAATATCACATCCAGAATAATTTTTATCGTCTCTATTCCTATACTGTCATTTCCTTTTGCCGCTGATGTTATCCGATTTATAGCAAACCTGACTTGTGAGTGGGTTGTTGGACGGAAGTAGAAGTTTTCTCTATCTGTTCGCGTCTTTGCATAATTCCCGTCTAGAACTTCCTGTTTCAGGGCTGCATTTAATGTGCAGTTAGATGAAAAGTAATCGTTCAGTTTTTCCAAGGGTATATTTTTTTCGTCGTCGTCTCGTCCTTTGGTAATTCCAAAGCTCTTTATGGATTTCCACAATACAGCTGTTGAAGCATTTGTTTAAATTAAACTGTGAGCGTGGTGTAGTTTCGCCTTTCTAATCTGTTGGGTCGTAGCGTTTCTTAGTCTCTTATAGTTCAGTAGATTGTCAGGAGTGCAATGTTTCTTAACTCGTTTAGAAGCAGCATCGCGTTCAGCCATTAGTGCACTAATCTCATCTGAGAGCCAGGGAGCTGGCTTTCGAGTAACTCGAGCTTTTTTTCAGGGGCATGTCTATCGTACAGTTCAGTCATATGTTGATTGAAGGGAGTCACTTTGTCGTTTATGTCTTTAAGTTTAAATATGTCATGCCATGGCACTGCAACTGTGTCTTGTAAAAGTTTATTCTTATCAATTCTTCGTAGATCTCTATATGAAATTATTTTCGGTTTGAACTTGGGACTTTTAATAGAATAGGCCATAAATAAAATCATGTCGCGATATGCCTGGGGCACTAATTTGACCGCAGTAGTATAATTGGATGGTTCTGCGGCCACCACCACCACAGGCTCCCAGAGGCCTCCTCCACCACCACCTCAGCCAGAGGGCTCCCAGAGGCCTCCTCCACCACCACCACCACAGCCAGACGCCTCCCAGAGGTCTCCTCCACCACCCGCGAAAAATTTGAATTTTTTAACAAAGCCACGTGCTTTTTGACAACTATCATCGACAACAACGCATCGCTAACCTCACTGCTGCCATCTTGACGGGCCTAAACCTCAGTAGTACCAACTTAACCTAACTAGCGCGAGATTTGAATTTGTAAACAAATCCACGTGTTTCTTGACAGCCACGTGGTTTTGACAGACAACAACGCATCGCTAACCTCAGTACTGCCATCTTGACAGGCTTAAACCTCAGTAGTACCAACTTAACCTAACTAGCGCGAGATTTGAATTTGTAAACAAATCCACGTGTTTTTTGACAGCCACGTGCTTTTTTGAGATCTGTCATCCGCCATCTTTAATCCATAGAGCACAGTGCTGCCTTCTTTAGCTACTTACCTTTGAAATGTGGTGGCGGATAATTTGAAAAATGTTTTTTGACAGCAGCCATCTTTGAGCACCGTGCTGCCCTGTTTAGCTAGATACCTGTGGTGGCAGGCAATTCCACGTGACAGCAGCCATCTTTGAGCACCGTGCTGCCCTCTTTGTGGTGGCGGGAAATTCCACGTGCTCTACAAACTCACGTGCTTTTTTCTGACAGCTGTCATCCGCCATCTTCAATCTATAGAGCACAGTGCTGCCCTCTTTAGCTACTTACCTTTGAAATGTGGTACGTCACAGCTGTCATCCGCCATCTTGCATCGCAAACCTAAGTGCTACACTCGTTAGCTAGATACCTTTGAAGTGTAGTGGCGGCAATTTGAAAAATTATTTATGCTCTGGTTTGGAAACAAAGCCACGTGCTTTTTTGACAGCTGTCATCCGCCATCTTTAATCAACAGAGCACCGTGCTGCTATCATGCGGGCAATTTCGTCAGCTGTTATCCGCCATCTTTAAACCAACAGAACACCGTGCTGCCCTCTTGCGTCAGCTGACATCCGCCATCTTTAAACTACAGAGCACCGTGCCGCACTCTTGCGAGCAATTTCGTCAGCTGTTATCCGCCATCATTAAACTACAGAGCACCGTACCGCACTCTATGTGGTGGTGACAAATTCCACATTCGCCATCTTTAATCTACAGAACGCCGCGCTGCACTCTGTGGTGGCGGACAATTTGAAAAGAACATGTCAAGGAATACCTTTGTTCTAAAAGAAAACAGGACTACAGTTCTGAACGGCTTGCGTAAAATAGCGATTGTTATAACCTCCTTTTCCCTGCTCTGTTAAGGCATAGCTTTATCGAATACTTGAAGATTATATTACAAAATAAGTGATTAAGAATATAATCGATACAACATATGATCAGAACATTGAATGATGTGTTTGGGGTGCACCTTCGTTCTAAGAGAATCGAACCGAGACTGCCGGGTGAGAGCAAGCATACTAAACCAAACCGTAGGAGCAGGCAATTCTCTTTTATATAATAATTTCGTGTGACTATTTCTAGCCAAGTGCAGTCTAAAAATAAATCCTAGTCTTGTTACATCAGGAAGGGTAACTGGCTAAATCCTGGTCTTTCAGCGTCAGGAAGGGCAATCGGCCGTAAAACAGATTCTTGCGATTTAAACTCTTGCGTCAGGAGGGGGCACTCGGCTGTAAAACATATTTTTAATCCCAAGAGAATCGAACCCGAGACTGCCGGGTGAGAGGCAAGCACACTAAACCAAACTGTAGGAGCCGGCAATTCTCTTTCTATATAATAATTTCGTGTAGCTATTTCTAGCCAAGTGCAGTCTAAAAATAAATCCTAGTCTTGTTACATCAGGAAGGGTAACTGGCTAAATCCTGGTCTTTCAGCGTCAGGAAGGGCAATCGGCCGTAAAACAGATTCTTGCGATTTAAACTCTTGCGTCAGGAGGGGGCACTCGGCTGTAAAACATATTTTTAATCCCAAGAGAATCGAACCCGAGACTGCCGGGTGAGAGGCAAGCACACTAAACCAAACCGTAAGAGCAGGCAATTCTCTTTCTATATAATAATTTCGTGTAGCTATTTCTAGCCAAGTGCAGTCTAAAAATAAATCCTAGTCTTGTTACATCAGGAAGGGTAACTGGCTAAATCCTGGTCTTTCAGCTTCAGGAAGGGCAATCAGCTGTAGAACAGATTCATGCGATTTAAACTCTTGCGTCAGGAGGGGGGCACTCGGCTGTAAAACATTTTTTAATCCCAAGAGAATCGAACTCGAGACTGCCGGGTGAGAGGCAAGCACACTAAACCAAACTGTAGGAGCCGGCAATTCTCTTTCTATATAATAATTTCGTGTAGCTATTTCTAGCCAAGTGCAGTCTAAAAAAATAAATCCTAGTCTTGTTACATCAGGAAGGGTAACTGGCTAAATCCTGGTCTTTCAGCGCTAGGATGAGCATCTAGCGGTAAAACAATAGTTCAAGAAACTGTGATTTTAATTTCTAGCTGTAAAAAACACAGATTCTTGCGTCAGGAAGGGCATCCGGTCGTAAAATAAGTCCTTACAACTTAAAATCTCATGTTAGGAAGGGGCAACCGGTTGTAAAAACAGGAGAGCGGTAGCTAGCTGCTTCCTAGCGCATGTCAGGTGTTATGCCTTACGAGTAGCTATGTACTAGCACCGGATTTAGAATAAGCAGACTCTAGAACGAGAAAAAATATCTGGGATGTGTTTTTGAAGCAAGCCTACACACGCGCGCGCTAGCTGCATTCGGCTAGCAAGCTCCTACCTGGAATGTGTTTGCCTCAGCAGAGTACGAAGTCTACCGCACGCGTACAGTACGCATTAAAATTATTAGCAGCAGCTTGTCGAGCTGAGCTCAAACCTCCTCGTTTAATCGTAGTACAAATACGTCTGCTTGTAGAACTTGTATATTTCAGTACCTCAGCGTTTCGTGTTGTTGCTAACAGGTAGGGGGTACTGTAGATGAAGGCTTAGCTTAGTGCTCCTGAGGACTACTTCTCAGCCTAGCGCTTTTGAAAATCGCTTTTTAGCCTAGTCCTCTTTTGTCTACTTACAGGTAGGGAATACCGTAGATGCAGTCTTAGCTCGGTACCTACAGGTAAGGAATACCGTAGATGTCAGCTTTTTGCTTAGCTGAGCACCCTTACAGGTAGGGGATACCGTAGATGTGATCTTAGCTCAGTGCCTACAGGTAAGGAATACCGTAGATGTCAGCTTTTTGCTTAGCTGAGCACCCTTACAGGCAGGGGATACCGTAGATGTGATCTTAGCTCAGTGCCTATAGGTAAGGAATACCGTGGATGTAGGCTTAGCTCAGCACCCTGCTAAGTACAGATAGGGGATACCGTATATGTGATCTTAGTCTATGCAAGGAATACTGCGGATGTCGGCTTTCTACTTAGCTTACTACCCTCTCGTTTAAGTTCAGAGGTCGAAGATTGCGCGCTAACTTTCCTAGGTTCGATCCGCTGCGGAACTCTTAAATTCTGACACCTCGGCATCAACAGCAGGTTCGATCTCGGCTTTGTGCTTAAACACATCAGCTAGCAGAACTCGGTGTAAGGCAGTCAGGAGAGCTCTTGTTGCATAATCATTTCGTTCGAACTGAGGGAATACCGTAGATGCAGTCTTAGCTCGGTACCTACAGGTGAGGAATACCGTAGATGTCAGCTTTTTGCTTAACTGAGCACCCTTACAGGCAGGGGATACCGTAGATGTGATCTTAGCTCAGTGCCTATGGGTAAGGAATACCGTAGATGTAGGCTTAGCTCAGCACCCTGCTAAGTACAGATAGGGGATACCATAGATGTGATCTTAGTCTAAGCAAGGAATACTGCGGATGTCGGCTTTCTACTTAGCTTACTACCCTCTCGTTTAAGTTCAGAGGTCGAAGATTGCGCGCTAACTTTCCTAGGTTCGATCGGCTGCGGAACTCTTAAATTCTGACACCTCGGCATCAACAGTAGGTTCGATCCCGGCTTTGTGCTTAAACACATCAGCCAGCAGAACTCGGTGAAAGGCAGTCAGGAGAGCTCTTGTTGCATAAACATTTCGTTCGAACTGTACTGTTGATGTATGCAATTCTTGATATCCGCTTGGTAACAAGGAGCATATTTACTAGCTGCAGTCTGCGTGAAGCGCTCACAGTTCTTTGTGTGTGTTTATTACGTGCACATCTCCCGTCTAAGTACTGTCTGCTGTGAATATTATTCTTCAGCCTTCAACTTAAGGTATGCCTGAACTGTTAGTTACTGTTTGCAAAGCAGCTTCTACGCTAGGTAATAAACATCTACATTCATATATTTTCTTTTCTTTTTTAGGTACAACTAGAATATTATCATTCGAGTTACAGGCTTGAAAGTACGCATTTTATTCATCCGAGTAACAGTCTGCAGCGCGAACATTTTAAGGTATGTTTCGAACTTTGAGTAGTAAAGATAGCTAGGCTAGCTGATGTACCCTTTTATATATATTCCTACACTATATTCATATATGTTTGTTCTTTTTAGGTACGACCAGAATATTATCATTCGAGTTACAGGCTTGAAAGTACGCATTTTATTCATCCGAGTAACAGTCTGCAGCACGTGCATTTTTAAGGTATGTTTCGAAAATTTGAGTTGTAAAGATAGCTAGGCTAGCTGACGTACCATACACTACATTCATATATGTTTCTTCTTTTTTAGGTACGACCAGAATATTATCATTCGAGTTTCAGGCTTGAACGCACGCATTTTATTCATCCGAGTAACAGTTTGCAGCGCGAAGATTTTAAGGTATGTCTGACCTCTATAGGTTGAAACTTGGTTTCTTCCGAACATTGTAACTTTAAGCTAATCTCTATTGATAAATAGTTGTTCTCTTCAATCCTCATGCTATAGAAGAGGTTAATCTTATAATTTCAAATTCACAGCCATGTCCGACCTCTATAGGTTGAAACTTTGTTTCTTCCGAACATCGTAACTTTAGTCTATTGATAAATAGTAATTTTCTTTAATCTGCATGTCATAGAAGATGTTAATCTTATAATTTCAAACTCACAGCAATGTCTGACCTGTACAAGTTCAAACTTGTTTTCTTCCGAACATAGCAACTTTAGTCTATTGATAAATAGTTGTTCTCTTCAATCCTCATGCTATAGACGAGGTTAATCTTATAATTTCAAACTCACAGCTATGTCCGACCTCTATATGTTGAAACTTGGTTTCTTCCGAACATAGCAACTTTAGTCTATTGATAAATAGTTATTCTCTTCAATCAGCATGCTGTAGAAGAGGTTAATCTTATAATCTCTAACTTTCAGCAATGTCCAACCTCAAGAGGTTGAAACTTGGTTTCCTCCGAACATCGTAACTTTAGTCTAATGATAAATAGTTATTCTCTTCAATCAGCATGCTGTAGAAGAGGTTAACCTTATAATTTCAAACCTTCAGCAATGTCCGACCTCAATAGGTTGAAACTTGGTTTCTTCCGAACATCGTAACTTTAGTCTAATGATAAATAGTTATTCTCTTCAATCAGCATGCTGTAGAAGAGGTTAATCTTATAATTTCAAACTTTCAGCAATGTCCGACCTCAATAGGTTGAAACTTGGTTTCTTCCGAGCATCGCAAATTTAGTCTAATCTCTATTGATGAATAGTTGTTCTCTTTAATCCTACATGCTGGTTAATCGTTAGTAATTAAATTTTCGTTTTTTTGCGACTCGAGGAAAGGATATTGAGTTACTATATTTTTAACAACAAGAGTGCTTCGATTTTGTTAGGTATAGAACATTTATCTCTTTCTGTTTGCTTTTAAAAACTTACAACAATGTCTGACCTCTATAGGTTGAAACTTGGTTTTCTTCCGCACGTTGCAACTTTAGGCTAGTCTCCATTCATAAATAGTTGTTCTCTTCAATCTTTCATGCTGGTTGATCGTTATTAATTAAATTTTTGTTTTTTCATTGCGACTCGAGGAAAGGACAATAAGTTACTATAGTTTTAAGAACAAAAGTGCTTCTGCTTTGTTAGGTATAAAACATTTATGTCTCTCTGCCTGCTTTTTAAATTTACGACAATGTCTGACTTCTATAAGTTAAAACTTGGTTTTCTTCCGCACATTGCAACTTTAGGCTAATCTCTATTCATAAATGGTTGTTCTCTTTTCAGGACTTGAAGTCAACATGTTTCCCTGCTCGCAGTGCGGTGTAACTTTTACAAGACGAGGTGCCTTTACTCGTCATTTAAAAATAAAACATAGTAAGGCATCTACTACGTTCTCCTGCGAGCAGTGTGAGGCGACGTTTACGAGGGTAGATGCCCTTACGCGTCATGTTAAATCAAAACACCCTAGCATAACATCCGCTTTATGTGATGTTTGCGGGCTGTACTTCGCTAATGTAGAGCAATACCAGGCTCACTTATCAGAGGTACATCAAATATCTACTTGCCCTCAGGTAGTAGGGAAAAAGCGTGCAGCTACTGATGTAGCTGTAGAAAGTACTAGTAGTAAAAAACCTAGGAAGAATGAACTTCAAACGATTTACTGTGAACACTGTAACACTGATGTATCATCTTCACATTTTCAGGGGCACTTACGCAGTAATGAGCATAAAAATAATGCTAGTAGAAGTGGCTGTAATGCAAACATCGAGGAAATTAATACTGCATTTAAAAGCAAGATTTTTAGTTGTAGAATTCGCGCCAGTCGAAAGTTTCAGAGCACTTCAAACTTTTTAAATTGTGTTCAACCGGATGTACAACAGCTTCTCGCTAAAACTTTGTCCAATCAAAATTTATTTAAAGTTAATTTTGAACTTTTCGCCTTGTACATTAAAAGCACGGATGAATCCGAAATAACGGACATTAAATCATTTAATACGAAAAATTTCGTCATAAGTCAGTCAACTAATTTTGGTGATGTACTTAGGAATGTCTCGAACATTATTTCAACTAAGAGCGAGGAATTTCAGGAAAAGGAATCAGGGTGGGCTTTAGTTGAAATAATGTATCTAGAAGTTAACATCAATAAGTACAATCCTATGCGAGGATCTTCGCACATCGAGCTGCCGACATGGATTCAGCAAAGAAAAGCTGTTGTAAACATCCAAACAATGACGAGGCATGCTTTGCATGGGCGGTGATGTCGGCTTTAAATCCTGCTAAATCAGACGTAGCTAAGAGAACATCATCGTATCCACACTATTCAACGCAACTAAATTTCGATAGTATAGAATTTCCTGTGCAGTTAAAAGATATTAAGCGCTTTTAGGAACTAAATAACATTAGCATTAATGTGTTTAGCGTAGAGAAAAAGTCTGTAGTAGGTCCTCTGTATTATACATGTAATAAGAAGAGTACTCATGTTAACTTACTCTATATCGAAAACAGTGTGAATAGCCACTTTTGCTGGATTAAAAATCTGAGTAGACTTGTTGGTAGTCAGTTATCCAAAGAATGGTGTAAAAAGTGGCTATTTGATGGATGCTTGCAGTATTTTAGAACTGAAGATCAGTTAACGAAGCATTCCAAGAATGACTGCAATCATGTACGTACAGAGATACCTACTGCGGGCAATGATGTTTTAAAATTTACAAATTTTCACAAGCAGATATGGGTACCTTTCGTGATTTATGCAGACTTTGAAGCCATCCTCACGCCATGCAACACATGCTTACCTAATCCTGACTACTCTTTCACTAATACTACGCACATGCATGTCCCGTATAGCTTCGCGTATTAAATCAAGTGTAGTTATGATAGTACGCTTAACAAGTTAGAGCTGTATCGAGGACCTGATGCTGCTAAAGTATTTTTAGAAAGACTTGAAAGTGATGCAGTTCGTCTTGGTCGTATTCTAAATAGTAATATTCCTATGAAGCCACTCACCGAAATTCAGTTAAATGATCATGAACGTGCTACAAAGTGTAGCATTTGTGATGGGGAATTTTTCGAAAATGACCCTAAAGTTTTTGATCATGATCATTTAACTGGTTTCTACAGATGTACCGCTCATTATAGCCGTAATCTTAAGTACAGATTTCCTAAATTTATCCCTGTAATTTTTCATAACTTATCTGGTTCCGACTCTCATTTCATCATTTCACAATTTGGAGCTTCAGATGAAAAAGTAGATATAATCCCTCAGAATAAAGAGCGGTACATTGCGTTTGCAAATTCTGTAAAAGTAGATGCGGAGCATTCTATAAAACTGAGATTCCTTGACTCGTTTCGCTTTATGGCGAGTAGCCTCGATAAACTTTCTACTCATTTACAGCCAGAACAATTTACGGAAAATAGACGCGTTTTTCCTGAAGAAGCGCAGTTTAATTTACTTAGGCGTAAGGGTGTTTTTTGTTATGAATATCTTGACTGCTTAGAACGCCTCGAAGAACGTGCCTTACCATCGAAACAATCCTTTTACAGCTCGCTGAATTCAGCAGATATTAGTGATGATGACCATTTACATGCACAACATATCTGGGAGCAGTTCCACATTCAAACGCTAGGTGAATACTCCGACTTATATTTAAAGACGGATGTACTTTTGTTAGCTGATGTTTTTGAAACTTTTCGCTGTGTTTGCAAGAAAACCTACAGCCTTGACCCATGTCAGTATTTTACTGCGCCTGGCTTAAGTTGGGATGCGATGTTAAAATACACGCAGGTGAATTTGGTACTGCTAACTGATATTGATATGGTGCACTTTATAAAATCGTCTATTCGAGGCGGTCTAAGTCAGTGTAGTGGGCGGTATTCTAAGGCAAATAATAAGTACATGCCGAGTTTCGATTCTAGTCAGGAATATCAGTATATTGTTTATCTCGATGCTAACAATCAGTATGGGTGGGCAATGAGTCAGCATCTACCGGTGAGTGGTTTCCGCTGGCTAACGCAGTGCGAAATTGATGCTTTACAGCTGCACGCCCTAGGCGATGAAGCTGATAAAGGCTATTTCCTCGAAGTTCACTTACAGTATCCTAAAGAGTTACACACTTCTCATAATGACTTACCGTTCTGCCCTGAGAATATGAAGTCCCCGTACATCGCATCAACGACGAAAATGCTAATTGCTAATTTGTGTGATAAATCCAAGTATATCATTCATTACCGAAATTTAAAACAGTGTTTGCAGCATGGTTTGAAGTTATCCAAAATTCATCACGTACTAGAATTTAATCAGTCACCGTGGCTAAAGCCATATATCGATCTGAACAATAAATTAAGAACGAATGCGGTTAACGAGTTTGAAAAAGATTTCTACAAGCTCATGAATAACAGTGTGTTTGGTAAGACTATGGAAAATGTTGATAAACGCGTTGATGTAAAATTGATTACAAACTGGGAAAATATTAAGAAAAGGTATGGTGCTAACTATTTAATAAGTAAACCCAATTTCCACAGCTGTAGTACCATACATGAGAATTTAGTTATTATACAGATGAATCGTGTTAAGGTAAAGTATGACAAACCTACCTACGTCGGCTTTGCAGTACTTGAATTGGCTAAAACACTCATGTATGAATTCCATTACGATTATATGATGAAGAAGTACGCGCGTAATGCGCATTTGCTCTACACAGATACCGATTCGTTTATTTATCAAATCAAAACTGATGACTATTACAATGATATAAAGCCAGACTTGGGTAGGTTTGATACTAGTAACTATCCTGCAAATAATAAATATCATCTACCGCTAGTGAACAAAAAGGTTCTAGGTAAAATGAAAGATGAATATGCTGGGAATATTATCGGTTCATTTGTAGGTACTAAATCCAAGTCATATTGCATAAAACTCTTAAATGAACTACAAATAAAGAGATTGAAGGGGGTTAAAAAGAATGTCGTTCAGAATCAGCTAAGTTTTGAAAACTATAACAATTGCATTAAAATTAATCCACCTGTTTTGCATAACCAAATGTCTGTCATTAGAAGCAAGAAGCACCAGTTGTACACTCATTTAATTAGTAAGGTAGCACTTAATAATGATGATTGCAAACGGTTTGTCATTCCAAATTCTACCAACACTCTAGCCTGGGGGCATAGTAGTATTCATAGGTACTACTTTACATAAAGCAGATGTGTGTAAACATTATGCTAGAGGTGTGTACTTTGTAATATATACGTTACGCTGTCTTACATCACAATTCACTGTACATATTGTATAAAGATAGGGAGAGGTACGCTGAGAGCGTAGTACGGCAAGTTTAAACTTGTACATACAAGAATTGTGTCGAGAAAGGGAGAAGTACGCAAACATCACTACGGTAAAATGATTCGAGATAAAACTTGTACATACAAGATGTAAATAAATAATGTAGAATTGGCATATTCTTTTATTTTAGGTTAGGTATTACCTTCCTCCCGCTCCTTATGTGCAAGATAGAGTTTCGTTTATTACTCAAAGAAGAAAAGCAAGAAAGAAGGTGATGAGCAGATTCGTAAGTATGTTATTTTCTAGCTCATGTTGAGAAGAGAATTTGCAGTGTTTGATTCTAGTCTTGCAATGCAGTGTTCAACAACTTCGAACTATAAACGGTAGTATGTGTTCAAGTCTAAACTTGCACACTCTTGCTTTTGCAATGCATGTTCGATAGAGATGTACCTTGACAGAGGAAGAAGAGCAGCTTAGTAAGTATGTTGAGAAGATATTTTTTTCTTTCCAAACAGTGTTTGATTCTAGTCATACAATGCAGTGTTCAGCAACGTCGAACTATAAACAGTATTATGTGTTCAAGTCTAAACTTGCAGGTACGTGATATGCATGCTGTCTTATGTGTAAGATCGCGTTGTATGTTCGATAAAGCTATGCCTTAACAGAGCAGGGAAAAGGAGGTTATAACAATCGCTATCTTACGCAAGCCGTTCAGAACTGTAGTCTTGTTTCCTTTTAGAACAAAGGTATTCCTTGACATGTTCTTTTTAAATTGTCCGCTACTACGATCAAGTGCTCTCAGATTGCGGATGTGGAATTTGCCGCCACCACATGTCAAAGAATAAAGATGCCAACACGATGCTCTCTTGGCAGCTTTTCAAATTGTCCGCCACCACAGAGTGCAGCGCGGCGCTCTGCAGATTAAAGATGGCGAATGTGGAATTTGTCACCACCACATAGAGTGCAGCACTGCGCTCTCTTGATTAAAGATGGCGGATGACAGCTGACGGAATTGCCCACAATAGTGCGGCACGGTGCTCTGTAGTTTAATGATGGCGGATGACAGCTGACGCAAGAGTGCGGCACGGTGCTCTGTAGTTTAAAGATGGCGGATGACAGCTGACGCAAGATGGTAGCACGGCATTCTGTGGTTTAAAGATGGTGGATGACAGCTGACGAAATTGCCCGCATGATAGCAGCACGGTGCTTTGTCGATTAAAGATGGCGGATGACAGCTGTCAAAAGAGCACGTGGCTTTGTTTCCAAACAAGAGTATAAAGAATTTTTCAAATTGCCGCCACTATATTTCAAAGGTATCTAGCTAAGGAGTGCAGCACTGAGGTTTGCGATGCAAGATGGCGGATGATGGCTGTGACGTAAAAATTACCCGCCACCACATTTCAAAGGTAAGTAGCTAAAGAGGGCAGCACTGTGCTCTATAGATTGAAGATGGCGGATGACAGCTGTCAGAAAAAAGCACTTGAGTTTGTAGAGCACGTGAAATTTCCCGTCACCACAAAGAGGGCAGCACGGTGCTCAAAGATGGCTGCTGTCACGTGGAATTGCCTGCCACCACAGGTATCTAGCTAGAGAGGGCAGCACGGTGCTCAAAGATGGCTGCTGTCAAAAAGCATTTTTCAAATTATCCGCCACCACATTTCAAAGGTAAGTAGCTAAAGAGGGCAGCACTGTGCTCTATGGATTAAAGATGGCGGATGACAGATCTCAAAAAAGCACGTGGCTGTCAAAAAACACGTGGATTTGTTTACAAATTCAAATCTCGCGCTAGTTAGGTTAAGTTGGTACTACTGAGGTTTAAGCCTGTAAAGATGGCAGTACTGAGGTTAGCGATGCGTTGTTGTCTGTCAAAAGCACGTGGCTGTCAAAAAACACGTGGATTTGTTTACAAATTCAAATCTCGCGTTAGTTAGTTTAAGTTGGTACTACTGAGGTTTAGGCCCGCCAAGATGGGAGCAGTGAGGTTAGCGATGCGTTGTTGTCGATGATAGCTGTCAAAAAGCACGTGGCTTTGTTTACAAATTCAAATTTCCCGCGGGTGGGTGAGAAGACCTCTGGGAGGCGTCTGGCTGTGGTGGTGGTGGAGGAGGCCTCTGGGAGGCCTCTGGCTGTGGTGGTGGTGGAGGAGGCCTCTGGGAGCCTGTGGTGGTGGTGGCCGCAGAACCATCCAATTATACTACTGACCGCGATGAAGAACTAATTCAGGTTGGTTAGTGGTAACGAGATCAATTAAAGTGTGTGATGTGTCTGTGTGATGTGTAGCGTTGAGAGGGAGAAACGTTCAATCGCAAGCTTTAAAAGAAGTTAATAGGTGGGTTGTCTGAGGAGAGTTAGGTTCAAGAAAGTTTATGTTGAAGTCAACAGTTATAATTATATTTGAGTAATCAGGGACTTAATCTTGTATTTGAGTCTCTAGATCGCATAAAAAAGCCGCTTTCGGTGGTTTATATACTACACCCAGGAGACATTTTACTTCACTCACAGTTATTTCCAGGAACATGAACTCAGGTTTTCGCTCGTACGGACCTGGAGACCTACAGATTATTTTAGGGCGTAAGCTGGTCGTAACATATGCGGCAGTACCCCCGGAGGGATTACTTAATCTGTCGGATCTAAGAAATGTATAACGCGCCAGCAGCAGGCTTTCTATTGCGTGGTGTGGTTTTAACCAAGATTCAGTGATTAATATTGCGTGGAAACAGGGAGGCATAAATAGGGCTTTTATTTCATCCATTCGCGCTTCCGCAAGGAAGCTTTGAGCGTTTATATTGCAAATATTTAAAGCATTACTGTACGCAGACAACTGGTGGTTAATGATGTCCCTTGTCGACTGGGAATGGCAAGAAAGCTCAGATGACAATAGATGTGTGTTGCCTGCACAGCTGGTTCCAGCGACAATGGGGGAGGTTGGAGTAAATGAAATGTTTTGAGGACTGTTTGCAAGGAATTGGGGAGCCTGTTCGTTTGTCTCAAGTTCATCAGGGAGACTGTAACTTACGTTGTTCTCACTTACGTTGGAGATGATTATGACAATAATGGGAATGGAAATAACAATTTACAGCGATCAATACGATAATGGCAATGTGTCAATAATGTAAGTGGAAATAATCACGACAAAAATAAGGCACTGAACCAAGTCTGCTGCTACTAACACCAATCTAACACTACGGCAAGCAAAAGTAAACTATATTACTAATTACGTTCTAATAGAGAGTTAGAGTTAAAAATTACGATATACTACAAGGATAACTCTAAAATTCAACTACAATAGAAAGTTACAAAATGTTGCGACCATTTCTCCCGCATATCACTTTAGTTCATTTAACTGTTCCATAGTGCACACTTTATACTTATTTGATCCTATTTTTATATTAAGTAGCCCATCAATGGTCCATACCTGGCACAGAATAACGCGAAACACAATCAGACAGTTCTTGAATTAAAATAGAACGGAGTGTTTTAGGCAAGTAGAAATAATAAGTTAGGAGTATGACCCCCAGTAACTTAGAAGTAGTCGTAGAAAACCAGTTTGAAAGATGAGCATGATGTGACACTAATTTCTACAGCGATAGCCAGTCCAAAACATAAAAGGGGAAGGCTAAAAAAGTTACCTCGGTAACGGTGTGAGACACCTCCACGGTTCCGCTAGCTCAGTCTTGTGTGAGGCTCTTCCACGAATCCGCTAGCTCGGTCTTGTGTGAATATCCTCCACGGCTCCACTAGCTCAGTCTTGTGTGAGGATGCTCAACGGTTCCGCTAACTGGCTCTTGTGTGAGGCTCCTCAACGGTTCCGCTAGCTGGCTCTTGTGTGAGGCTCCTCCACTGTTCCGCTAGCTGGCTCTTGTGTGAGGTTCCTCCACGATTCCGCTAGCTCAGTCTTGTGTGAGGCTCCTCCCAGGTTCCGCTAGCTGGCTCTTGTGTGAGGCTCATGCACGGTTCCGCTAATTGAGTCTTGTGTGAGGTACCTCCCAGGTTCCGCTAGCTGGCTCTTGTGTGAGGCTCATGCACGGTTCCGCTAATTGAGTCTTGTGTGAGGCTCCTCCCAGGTTCCGCTAACTGGCTCTTGTGTGAGGCTCCTCCACTGTTCCGCTAGCTGGCTCTTGTGTGAGGCTCCTCCATTGTTCCGCTAGCTGAGTCTTGTGTGAGGCTCCTCCACGATTCCGCTAGCTGGCTCTTGTGTGAGGCTCCTCCACGGTTCCACTAGTTGAGTCTTGTGTGAGGTACCTCCCAGATTCCGTTAGCTGGCTCTTGTGTGAGGCACCTCCACGGTTCCGCTACCTCAGTCTTGTGTGAAGCTCCTCCACTCTTCCGCTAGCTGAGTCCTGTGTGACGCTCTTCCACGATTCCGCTAGCTGGCTCTTGTGTGAGGCTCCTCCATGGTTCCGCTAGCTGGCTCTTGTATGAGGCTCCTCCACGGTTCCGCTACCTCAGTCTTGTGTGAGCCCCTCCACTGTTCCGCTAGCTGGCTCTTGTGTAAGGCTCCTCCACGGTTCCGCTAGCTGAGTCTTGTGTGAGTCTCTTCCACGGTTTTTTGAGGTGCTCGAGTCCTATGGAGTCCACTCTTTCTTTGCCGATATCTTTAAATGTCATATCTCCTCCATTTTCCCTCTGCTTAGTGTTAATAGAGGATGGTTGTCCAGTTGTACTTCCTCTTAAAACAATAATCACCACCACCGTCTGCACAATGTAGTACACGATTACCTAAATCTCAAGAAGCTGCGAGTAAATGAACGAGTGCTGGGGCTCCAAAGTTACGAAGCTCTTGTTGCGATGTATCTCGATTACTACAATGTATCGATTACAATTTTAATTTCAGAAGTGAATTACGGGTAAAAATTACAAATTAAAAAATAAATGAAGTTTTTGTGCTCCTTACAAAGTATGGATTGTGACCAGGACGGTACAGCGCGCAGGTAAAACAAAAGAGAAAATAGAATGCAATGAAGACATGTCCACAGAAAATTGGGGATTCACTGTGCGTCAGAAGAGACCAGGACTTTACCAAGAGATATCGGACAGGGAGAGGGGAAACATTGTCTTACCCAGCTCGTGATTCCACGGTCGCCACTCTGACCTAACACCCCTTCTCTGGCTACAATACGAAGCTCATCATTTTTAAATGTAGTATACAAACAACCAGACTGAACAGAATCACCCTGAGCGCGCTCGTAAGAAAGGACTTACAGGGGTGCCTAACTCTATGTAACAACCAAGTTATCTGATTAGTGATGCGACATGTTAAACTGATAGGGGACAGCTGTAGAAAAGATCGTCCGTCTCTGAATCACATAATCCTAAGTAGGAGAAAGAAGAGGTAACCTCTCCTTGACTCTACGCTTGGTGACCACGAAACTCGTAGCTGAGTCTAACACACTATCTAGTTATTTTTGTGAGCCTCCTAACTTTCGTATTCACTGTCCGATCTTCCTTAGTCAACTCCTAATCTTTTCCGACTATGACGCCATTAGGTTTGTGTCTTCCCTTTTATCGATAGTTTCATTGTCCTCTGATTGGTGTTAAGAGAGGAAGGTTGTCATCAGTTCTGTAACAATCTGTTCCCGATCTCCTGGTGCTCTGCCATGAGCATAACTATCTCTCCCTATCGTTCAATTACTTGACTGATACTGACAATCTTGTGCTCTCAGCCCACACACTGCCTGTGACTGATCAACGAAATATCTTCCCTCCATCTCCCTTGCTCATGGATTAGTGTTCGCTAGAGGATCTTTTTCCAAATGCCCAATACAAAGGGCACTAGGAAAGTTTTGCAATGTGAGTGAACGCTTTAGACTTTTTCAAAATAATTTCCACCCCACTCAATTTACTTCTACATACGTCGAAACCAGTCACTGAACCAACTCTGCCACTTTTCTTCGATTACATTTTCACACTCTTGATCCCATGCTGCCAGAAGCTCTTCTTCGGATGCAAAACGCCGCCCTTTCAGCTTCATCTTCACTTCTGCGAAGAGTGCGAAGTCACAAGGACAAGATCAGGACTGTATGGAGGGCGAACAAGCACAGTCAACCCTGATCTGGCAAGAAAATCCATTGTTGCATTAGCACGATGTCCCTCTTGCTGCAACATTTTCCTCACAGCTTCAATGTTTTCCCCAGTCACTGATTCAGACGGTCGTCCAGAATGAGGATCGTCTTCTACCCCAAACTTTCCCCTGTGGAACTCCTTATACGAGCCGAAAATTGTATGAGCTGGAGCATTGTCGTGATGCAAGAGCCAAGTGTTGAGCCGTGACCTTGGACGGAGCTGCTTCAGAGCCTGGGTGACCTGAGGCAGACAAGTCTCACTGTACCACTTCGCAGTAACTCCCCTTTGTGTTTCTAGCACAACCCGAGTCAGGATGACCTCTTTAGTGAAGAATACTGCAATCATCCTTTTCTTCACTGACCTTGACTTTCGCTCAGTCACAGGAGTATCCTCATCTACAAACAGGCACACCTTGTTCTGAGATTTTGTTGGGACATCGTAATAATGGAGTCAAGATTCGTCACCTGTAACGATGCTATTGGCGTTACGTGAAGTCTCATTTTCAAACTGTTTTAGCATTTTTCGGTACCATTTCATTCGATGTGCCCTTTGCTCTGAAAGTGAATGGGGCACCCAAAGGGAACAAACCTCTCTAACATTGAGATGGTCGTGTAGAATTGAATGAATAGCTGGTGCAGGGATGTGGAAGGTCTCTTCTACCTGCCGATATGTCATCCGTCCCTCTTGCTGCAACACTTTCCTCAGAGCTTCAATAGTAGTATAATAGGACAGTTCGGCGGCCACCACCACTACAGGCTCCCAGAGGCCTCCTCCACCACCACCACCACAGCCAGAGGCCTCCCAGAAGCCTCCTCCACCTCCACCACAGCCAGAGGCCTCCCAGGGGTCTCCTCCACATCCCGCGGGAAATTTGAATTTGTAAACAAAGCCACGTGCTTTTTGACAGCTGTCATCGACAACAACGCATCGCTAAACTCAGTACTGCCATCTTGACGGGCTTAACCTCAGTAGTACCAACTTAACCTTACTAGCGCGAGATTTGAATTTGTAAACAATTCCACGTGCTTTTTGACAAGCAACAACGTATCGCTAACCTCAGTGCAGCCATCTTGACGGACCTAAACCTTAGTGGTAACATCTTAATCTCACTAGCGCGAGATAAACAGATCCACGTGTTTTTTGACAGCCACGTGCTTTTTTGACAGCTGTCATACGCCATCTATAATCCATAGAGCACAGTGCTGCCCTCTTTAGCTACTTACCTTTGAAAAGTGGTGGCGGGTAATTTTTACCTCACAGCTGTCATCCGCCATCTTGCATCGCAAACCTCAGTGCTGCACTCTCTAGCTAGATACCTTTGAAATGTAGTGGCGGCAATTTGAAAAATTCTTTATGCTCTTGTTTGGAAACAAACCTATGCGCTTTTTTTGACAGCTATCATCCGCCATCTTTAATCCAGAGAGCACCGTGCTGCCCTCTTTATAGCTACTTACCTTTGAAATGTGGTACGTCACAGTTGTCATCCGCCATCTTGCATCGCAAACCTCAGTGCTGCACTCTTTAGCTAGATACCTTTGAAATGTAGTGGCGGCAATTTGAAAAATTCTTTATGCTCTTGTTTGGAAACAAACCTATGCGCTTTTTTGACAGCTATCATCCGCCATCTTTAATCCAGAGAGCACCGTGCTGCCCTCTTTAGCTACTTACCTTTGAAATGTGGTGGTGGTAAATTCTAGGCGCTCTTGTTTGGAAACAAACCCATGTGCTTTTCTGACAGCTGCCAACCGCCATCTTTAATCCAGAGAACACCGTGCTGCCCTCTTTGTGCCGGTGGCAAATTCCACGTGCTCTTGTTTGGAAACAAACTCACGTGCTTTTTGACAGCTGTCATCCGCCATCTTGCATCACAAACCTCAGTGCTGTAATCTTTAGCTAGATACCTTTGAAATGTGGTGCCGGCAATTTTAAAAATTCTATGTGCTCTTGTTTGGAAACAAAGCCACGTGATTTTTTGACAGCTGTCATCCGCCATCTTTAATCAATAGAGCACTGTGCTGCTATCATGCGGGGTATTTCGTCAGCTGTCATCCGCCATCTTTAATCCACAGAGCACCGTGCTGCTCTCTGCAGTAGCGGGCAATTTGAAAAGTTCTGTTAGCTGTCATCCGCCATCTTTAATCAAGAGAGCACCGTGCTGCCATCTTTAGCTAGATACCTTTGAAATGTGGTGGCGGCAAATTGAAAAATTCCACGTGCTCTTGCTTAGTAAACAAACTCACGCGCTTTTTGTCAGCTGTCATCCGCCATCTTACATCGCAAACCTCAGTGCTACACTCTTTAGGTACATACCTTTGAAATATGGTGGCGGATAATTTAAAAAGAAAAATCTACAGCAGCCATCTCTCGACGCTAATTCCACAAGATGGTGGCTATACATGACTCCTTAAAGGTGCTAATGCAAGATGGTCGCTATACATAGGTTCTTATGAGACGTCCTTGGGATGCTTGCGCAAGATGGCGGTTATACACGGCTCCTTATGAGACACCCTAGGGTTGCTTGCGCAAGATGGTGGTTGCTCTTATGAGGCGGCTTAAGGGTCTTTGCACAAGATGGCTAGAGACGCCCCTAAGGACGCTTGCGCAAGATGGCGGACACAAAATGGTGACTATACATAGCTCCTTATGAGACAGCCTAGGGGGTGCTCGCACAAGATGGCGGCCACTCTTATGAAGAAAGCTAGCTTAGAGGCTACTGCGCAAGATAACGGTTGCTGTTATGCATGCGGTGGAGAGCAAATTGAAATTCTATGTGCTTAATCAACAGAGCACCCTGCTGCCCTCTTTAGCTGAAATGTGGTGGTGGATAATTTGAAAAATTCTTTTGACAGGTGTCATCTTTAAACAATGGCGACTATACATAGGCTGTTAAGACCTCATCATTCTCCTCCTCCTCCTCCTTCTCTACCTCCTCCTCCTCCGCCTCTTATGTCAAGGCATAGCTTTATATCGAACAAGTATAAACCTGCATCGCGAAGGCAAGCGTGTGCAGCGATAACATTATTGTACATGTTTAGACTTGCGAAACATAAGAAGAGTAGAATCAAACGCTGTACTCGATACAACATGTGATCAGAACATTGATTGATGTGTTCAGAACACAAAATAAGTGATCAAGACTAGAATCGAACGCTGTACTCGATACAACATGTCAGGGGATAGCCTTGTTCTAAGAAGATCAGATTGAAACATAACAAGACTAGAATTGAACACTGTACTCATTGTTCTTTTCTTAGCGCGACGATGTTTACCTTTCAATGGAACTTCCGGTTAGTTGTACGTTCCTAGTAACGGCTATACTTGATAACGTTACTGACACTTCCTCGTTCTACTGTTAGTAGTTATCAGAAAGAACTGAGTTCTCTCACCTCTGGAGCCTGTTTCTGTTGTGTACAGCAAAGTTCTACTGCTAGTAGTTATCAGAAAGAACTGAGTTCTCTCACCTCTGGAGTCTGTTTCTGTGCTGCACAACAAAGTTCTACTGCTAGTAGGTATCAGAAAGAACTGAGTTCTCTCATCTCTGGAGTCAGTTCCTGTGGTGAACAGCAACTTTCTCCTGGCGTAAGTCAAGCTGAGCGATTGGCACTGACTGAGTCGGTCATCTGGAAAAGGGGACACGTCCAAAATATTGTATTTTACAGGAGAGATACAAAGTGGAATTAACAAACGAAATTTTCGAATTTGCATATAACTAGTAAAAGGCCATTTATTCCTATCATACGGATTTCAGATCCCATCCCTGAAGGTAAAAAGAAATCAAATTTTGTTTTCGGGATGCGTACAGTTTTCCAAGTGAAAATACTTTTCTTAGAAAATATAAACGAAATTTCCATCCCTGTCCTTCAGTTTTGATTTTAATTTGAGTTTCCGTCACAATGCCGCGTTTCAATCAATCTATAACATTTAGAAATCAGAGAATTATGAAGTGATCCTAAACAACGGATATATTATAGTTTTAACAAAAAAAATCATCAAACATATTCATTCCGTCTTATAGGACATTACATTTTTCAATACGGTTCATGTTCTCTCATCGAGAACAGACCTTGTAACCATTGTAATGAACATACTGTAGTCCCTGGGCGTAGGTTAAGAATATAAAACAATAACTGCAAGTAGGGGATCAGAATTCTTCTTCATGCAGAGCTTCCTGCTCAGTAATTGGACAGTTGTTGAAAATGTCATGGTAGACTTAGTATACCGTATACTGAGAGAACGAACGGAGAATAACGTAAAATAATTGAAGTATTATAAGAAAATTAAGTTTCACACTTGACAACTGTTTTGACAACACCAAGTATGTCGTACTTTTCATAAGGGCACACTTACATTCAGTGAATTCATCTATATCAGGAAGTGTATTTTCAGCTTCCGCAGTGGACTTCAACTTCGAAGACTGTGTCAATCAGCGGTAAAGGACTAACAGATCCTTGTACTTTTGCTTGGAAATCGGAAGTGCAGTGATGAAAAAATATTCGGCTGTAGTTTCTTCGATACATTCAGTGTGTATTCTGATTTCAGTCGAACTGAAGGATTCACCTGGTGAAGAGAAATTTCATTCTTGATCTCTTGTTCTTCTTAATCCTTGGCTAGATTCAATTTCATTTGTAGAGTTCCACACTTGTGACATGTTTGAAGGATATTCCCTAGAATATAGAGTGAGACCGACACGGAGTATATAGTGAGATTCAAACGAACGAACCTCAGCCACACATCGCATCACGAGGTGACTTTAATATAGAAAACATTTCTCAGCTGACAATGTAGGGTGCCCATACTGCGAAAACCATAAAAGTGGGGAATTTCCTCAATTGTGCCGAGAGTTGAGGGGCTAACGTGTTATGTTGTGAGCACTGTAGAGCTCTATCAAACTAAAAAAGCAAATTTCGAAAATCACTTTGAGCCTAAAACCGCTTCGTCATTACTCGTTTTCTATCTTATTCAAATCCTAGCTGAAATGTTCTTTCTGTAATGCGTTCCTTGGTTCAGCACTCTCAGGGATCTTTGATTTTTGAAAAATGGATCACGTCCAACGCAGGTTTTTCTATACCGGGGCATCGATCCTGTACTACGCACTAACCAAGGGGTGGAGCATGGCTGTCCAGATGGACAACGCCACCGCTGATGACCTGGTCAACTTGCCGCCCGGTTTCAAGTTTCAAAACCCCACCAGGCTACCCGCGGTCAGTGGCGGCAGGGCTCGCGGCGCTCGCGGGGCCCGTGGGGCGCCATCCGGAGAGACAACCTAGTGACGACGTCTGGGAAGAGCCTGCCGCCCACCACTCCGTACATCAGCCATCACCAGTTGTGTCATGGACTTGTGGAGTGATTCTGTATATTGTTTTGTTCATTACAGCCTATGCAGCCTTGATCTTATTCTTTTGTTAATGGTATTCTCATGCATAATTTGTTTGTACTAGGTCTTCGGACCGCCCTCCCGTATTCTTTCACATTAATAAAGCACTTGAGGGTTCCAGCTTGACGCCAAAATCGACGTGCCGGCTAAAGTAGTATAATTGGATGGTTCTGCGGCCACCGCCACCGCGGGCTCCCAGAGGCCACCTCCACCGCCACCGCACTGGGGGGCCTCCCAGATGCCTCCTCCAACACCACCACAGCCAGAGGCCTCCCAGATGCCTCCTCCACCACCACCACAGCCAGAGGCCTCCCAGAGGTCTCCTCCACCACCCGCGGGAAATTTGAATTTGTAAAAAAAGCCACGTGCTTTTTGACAGCTGCCATCGATAACAACGCATCGCTAACCTCAGTACTGCCATCTTGACGGGCCTAAACCTCAGTAGTACCAACTTAACCTAACTAGCGCGAGGTAAACAAAGCCACGTGTTTTTTGACAGCCACGTGCTTTTTGACAGACAACAACGCATCGCAAACCTCAGTACTGCCATCTTGACGGGCCTAAACCTCAGTAGTACCAACTTAACCTAACTAGCGCGTGGTAAACAACGCCACGTGCTTTTTGACAGCTACGTGCATTTTTGACAGCTGTCATCCGCCATACTTAATCCAGAGAGCACCGTGCTGCCCTCTTTATCGTAGTAGATGTAAATTCGTCACCTGTCATCAGCAGTGCTGCCATCTTGGCGGGCCTAAACCTTAGTGCTACCAACTTAACCTCACTAGCGTGAGATAAAAAAAAGCCACGTGCAGCTGTCACCCGCCATCTTTAAACTACAGAGCACAGTGCTGCCCTCTTTAGCTACTTACCTTTGAAATGTGGTACGTCACAGCTGTCATCCGCCATCTTGCATCGTAAACCTCAGTGCTGCACTCTTTAGCTAGATACCTTTAAAATGTAGTGGCGGTAATTTGAGAAATTCTTTATGATCTTGTTTGTAAACAAATCCACGTGCAGCTGCCATCCGCCATCTTTAATCCATAGAGCACCGTGCTGCCCTCTTTAGCTACTTACCTTTGAAATGTGGTACGTCACAGCTGTCATCCGCCATCTTGCATCGCAAACCTCAGTGCTGCACTCTTTAGCTAGATACCTTTGAAATGTAGTGGCGGCAATTTGAGAAATTCTTTATGCTTTTGTTTGGAAACAAAGCCACGTGCATCTGTCATCCGCCATCTTTAATCCAGGGAGCACCGTGCTGCCGTCTTTAGCTACTTACCTTTAAAATGTGGTACGTCACAGCTGTAATCCGCCATCTTTGCATCGCAAACCTCAGTGCTGTACTGCTTAGCTAGATACCTTTGAAATCTAGTGGCGGCAACTTGAAAAATTCTATATGCTCTTGTTTGGAAACAAACCTATGCGCTTTTTTTGACAGCTATCATCCGCCATCTTTAATCCAGAGAGCACCGTGCTGCCCTCTATGTGGGGGTGGTAAATTCTGCGCGCTCTTGTTTGGAAACAAACCCATGTGCTTTTCTGACAGCTGTCAACCGCCAGAGAGCACCGTGCTGCCCTCCTAGTGCCGGTGGCAAATTCCACGTGCTTTTTGACAGCTGTCATCCGCCATCTTGCATCACAAACCTCAGTGCTGTACTCCTTAGCTAGATACCTCTGAAATGTGGTGGCGGTAAATTCTATGTGCTCTTGTTTGAAAACAAAGCCACGTGCTTTTTTGACAGCTGTCGTCCGCCATCTTTAATCAATAGAGCACTGTGCTGCTATCATGCGGGTAATTTCGTCAGCTGTCATCCACCATCTTTAATCTAGAGAGCACCGTGCTGCTCTCTGTAGTAGCGGGCAATTTGAAAAGTTCTGTTAGCTGTCATCCGCCATCTTTAATCAAGAGAGCACCGTGCTGCCATCTTTAGCTATATACCTTTGAAATGTGGTGGCGGCAAATTCCACGTGCTCTTGTTTAGTAAACAAACTCACGCGCTTTTTGTCAGCTGTCATCCGCCATCTTACATCGCAAACCTCAGTGCTACACTCTTTAGTTGAAAAATGGTGGCGGATAATTTAAAAAGAAAAATTCTACAGCAGCCATCTCTCGTTGCTAATTGCACAAGATGGTGGATATACATGACTCCTTAAAGGTGCTAATGCAAGATGATCGCTATACATAGTATGTTATGAGACACCCTTGGGATGCTTGCGCAAGATGGTGGTTATACAAGGCTCCTTATGAGACACCCTAGGGATGCTTGCGCAAGATGGTGGTTGCTCTTATGAGGCGGCTTAAGGATCCTTGCACAAGATGGCTAGAGACGCCCCCTAAGGATGCTTGTGCAAGGTGTGGCGGCTATATATAGCTCCTTATGAGACAGCCTAGGGGGTGCTCGCACAAGATGGCGGCTACTCTTATGAAGAAAGCTAGCTTAGAGGCTACTGCGCAAGATAACGGTTGCTGTTATGCATGTGGTGGAGAGCAAATTGAAATTCTATGTGCTTATTCAACAGAGCACCCTGCTACCCTCTTTAGCTGAAATGTGGTGATGGATAATTTGAAAAATTCTTTTGACAGGTGTCATCTTTAAACAATGACGACTATACATAGGCTGTTAAGACCTTATCTTTCTCCTCCTCCTCCTTCTCTACCTCCGCCTCTTATGTCAAGGCATAGCTTTATATCGAACAAGTTTAAACCTGCATCGCGAAGGCAAGCGTGTGCAGCGATAACATTATTGTACATGTTTAGACTTGCGAAACATACGAAGAGTAGAATCAAACGCTGTACTCGATACAACATGTGATCAGAACATTGATTGTTGTGTTCAGAACACAAAATAAGTGATCAAGACTAGAATCGAACACTGTACTCGATGTCGTTCTCTTCAACATGTGATTAAAACATTGTTTGGTGTGTTCAGAACACTACATAAGTAGAATCGAACGCTGTACTTAATACAACATGTTAGGAGATACCTTTGTTCTAAGAAGATCAGATTGAAACATAACAAGACTAGAATTGAACACTACACTCGATGTCGTTAACCTTAACATGTGATCACAACATTGATTGATGTGTTCAGATCACTAAACAAGTAGAACCGAACACTGTACTCGATACAACATGTTAGGGGATACCTTTGTTCTAAGAAAATTAGATTGAAACATAACAAGACTAGAATCGAACACTGCACTCGATGTCGTTAACCTTAACATGTGATCAGAACATTGATTGATGTGTTCAGATCACTAAACAAGTGGAACCGAACACTGTACAACATGTTAGGGGATACCTTTGTTCTAAGAAAATTAGATTCAAACATAACAAGACTAGAATCGAACACTACACTCGATGTCGTTAACCTTAACATGTGATCCGATACAACATGTTAGGGGATACCTTTGTTCTAAGAAAATTAGATTGAAACATAACAAGACTAGAACCGAACACTGTACTCGATACAACATGTTAGGGGATACCTATGTTCTAAGAAAATTAGATTGAAACATAACAAGACTAGAAGTGAACACTGCACTCGATGTCGTTAACCTTAACATGTGATCAGAACATTGATGGATGTGTTCAGATCACTAAACAAGTAGAACCGAACACTGTACAACATGTTAGGGGATACCTTTGTTCTAAGAAAATTAGATTGAAACATAACAAGACTAGAATCGAACACTACACTTGATGTCGTTAACCTTAACATGTGATCCGATACAACATGTTAGGGGATACCTTTGTTCTAAGAAAATTAGATTGAAACATAGCAAGACTAGAATCGAACACGGTAAGAACATTGTTTGATGTGTTCAGAGCAAAAGTACAACTTCAATGATTTACCTAGTGTAAAAATCAAAAACACACTGTGCACAATTCGCATAGCTATCTCGCCTATCACTTGCCTAGTATGAAAATCAAAAACACACTGTGCACATATCGCATAGCTAACTCGGCAACACTTCAAATGATTTGCTTAGTACGAAAATAAAAATTAAAAATCTATACCGCGTAGCTAACTCATTCATCGCACTGCTAAGACGCTTAGTAATTGCGAATACACTGATATATCTCATACGAAAATCAAGAAAGCACACTGAGTAGCCAACTCGCTCGGTCACTCGCTTAGTAATTGCAACACGACTAGAACACTGATACACGTTACTCTTTTTTTTCTCGAAACACACACACACGGGTAAGAATGTTAGGAGATAGTACATACTTACATGTTTTTTTAAAAAAAAATAGGGGGGTGAAAGATCATAAATTATATGTACACATGTTGTCTCCTCCAAGTTGTAAGACGAAATAGACGCAGTACTGCGAGTTTCCGCTATAGCTGGCGAACGGAAGTAGCATGATATCTCAGCAAAAAAATACGCGTGAGCTTGCATACATGCAAGTCAGACACAATGATGGATACCGCGATTCAAATCCTGGCAACTTATGCCGACAGGAAGGGCATCCGGCGAGCATCTATCTGTAAATCCCCGATTCTCATGTTGGAAAGGGCAACTTGTTGTAAAACAGATTCTTAATCCCAGTTCTTTGACGTCAGGAAGGGCAACCGGTCGAAAACAATAGTGTATGATGTAAGAGGCTAGATACTGCCAGTTTTGCGTCAGGAAGGGCAACTAGTCTTAAAACAAATTCTTGCGATTTAAAATCTTAGTTTTGCGTCAGGAAGGGCATCCGGCTGTTAAACAATAGTTCGTGATACAGCGATTTAAAATCTAAGAAGTTCATCTAGCTGTAAAACCCCGATTCGCGTGTTAAAAAGAGCATCTAGTTGTAAAACAGGTTCTTAATCCGAGTTCTTTGACGTCAGGAAGGGCAACCGGTCGAAAACAATAGTGTATGATGTAAGAGGTTACATACTGCCAGTTTTGCGTCAGGAAGGGCAACTAGTCTTAAAACAAATTCTTGCGATTTAAAATCTTAGTTTTGCTTCAGGAAGGGCATCCGGCTGTAAAACAATAGTTCATGATACAGCGATTTAAAATCTAAGAAGTGCATCTAGCTGTAAAACCCCGATTCTCGTGTTAAAAAGAGCATCTAGTTGTAAAACAGATTCTTAATCCCAGTTCTTTGACGTCAGGAAGGGTAACCGGTCGAAAACAATAGTGTATGATGTAAGAGGTTAGATACTGCCAGTTTTGCGTCAGGAAGGGCAACTAGTCTTAAAAAAATTCTTGCGACTTAAAATCTTAGTTTTGCTTCAGGAAGGGCATCCGGCTGTAAAACAATAGTTCATGATACAGCGATTTAAAATCTAAGAAGTGCATCTAGCTGTAAATCCCCGATTCTCGTGTTAGAAAGGGCAAGTAGTTGTAAAACAAATTCTTAATCCGAGTTCTTTGACGTCAGGAAGGGCAACCGGTCGAAAACAATAGTGTATGATGTAAGAGGCTAGATACTGCTAGTTTGGGGTCAGGAAGGGCAACTAGTCTGAAAATAAATTCTTGTGATTTAAAATCTTAGTTTTGCGTCAGGAAGGGCATCCGGCTGTAAAACAATAGTTCGTGATACAGCGATTCAAAATCTTAGTTCCTGCACTAAGAAGAGCATCTAGCTGTAAAACCCCGATTCTCGTGTTAGAAAGGGCAACTAGTTGTAAAACAGATTCTTAATCCCAGTTCTTTGACGTTAGGAAGGGCAACCGGTCGAAAACAATAGTGTATGATGTAAGAGGCTTGATACTGCTAGTTTTGTGTCCGGAAGGGCAACCAGTCGTAAAACAGATTCTTGTGATTTAAAATCTCGCGTCACGAAGGGCAGCCGACCGTAAAACAACAGTGTATGATGTAAGAGGCTAGATACTGCTTTTTAAAATCCTAGAAGGACATCCAGTTGTAAAACAGATTATTGTGATTTAAAAAAATCGCGTCAGGAAAGGCAATCGGCTGTAAAACAGATTCTTGTGATTTAAACTCTCGCGTCAGGAAGGGCAACCGGCCGTAAAACAGATACTTGCGATTTAAAATCTCATGTTATGGAAGGGGTACTCGGCTGTAAAACATATTTTTCATCCCGGTCCTGTTACGTTAGGAACTACATCTAGCTGTAAAACAGGAGCTGCAAACATTTACAGTGTTAAGCTTTAGTAGCATGCTATGGGTTACATTTTTGTTCTAGCGCATAGAACACTATCTTTGAAGTTGTATCGGCCCAGTCATTCAGAGCGAGGTACGGAATGCATGTGTTGGCTGAAATTGTACACGCATCTTCCGGCTGCACTAACCTTGAAACGGGGACACGGCGTGCTGATAAGCCACTTGTAACTCACGGAACGTCTTCTTAGCTGTGTGTAGCATTCAGCTGGTGTAAGCTCCTAACATAAAATATTATCGTTGTACGGAGAGGTTAAAACACAGTGCCAGCATATAGCCTACCCCTATCGAAAGAGCCTGCATGGTGCAAGCATATAGGCTACTCCTGTTGAAGGAGCCTGTACAAGTTTTAACACCCGCCATCAACAACCCTTACTTAATGCTGGCTTTTTTGCACGCCCTCGAAACTGCCTGAGAATGTAATATACTACCGTAGGGAGAGGGTAAAACTCAGTGCCGGCACATAGCCTACTCCTACCGAAGAAGCCTGTACACAGCTTAACGCCTCCGTCCGACAGATGAATCACCCTCAACATCTTGTACTCACAATCAGTTTCGGGGAAGCCTGCACAAGGTTTAACACCCCCATCAACAGCCCTTATTAATGCTGGCTTTTTTGCACACCCCGCCTCTTAGATCATACACCATAGTTTTACGACCGGTTACCCTTCCTGACTAGGATTTTAAATCGCAGTATACGCGATAAATTTGTTATAGCGGGTTTTATAACTAGATATCCCGGTACCGGCACATAGCCAACTCCTACCGAAGAAGCCTGCACACAGCTTAACGCCTCCATCCGACAGATGAATCACTCTCAACATCTTGTACTCACATTCATTTTCGAAAGAGTCTGCACAAGGTTTAACACCCCCATAAACAGCCCTTACTTAATGCTGGCTTTTTGCACACCCCGCCTCTTAGATCATACACCATAGTTTTACGACCGGTTACCTCTTCTGACTAGGATTTTAAATCGCAGGATACGCGATAAATTTGTTATAGCGGGTTTTATAACTAGATATCCCGGTACCGGCACATAGCCTACTCCTACCCAAGAAGCTTACACAAGGCTTATTGCCTCCATCCGACAGATGAATCACCATCAACGTCTTGTACTCACAATCATTTTTGAAGGAGTCTGCACAAGGTTTAACACCCCCATCAACAGCCCTTACTTAATGCTGGCTTTTTTGCACACCCCGCCTCTTAGATCATACACCATAGTTTTACGACCGGTTACCCTTCCTGACTAGGATTTTAAATCGCAGTATACGCGACAAATCAGTTGTAGCGGGTTTTATAACTAGATGTCCCGGTACCGGCACATAGCCTACTCCTACCGAAGAAGCCTGCACAAGGCTTATCACCTCCATCCGACAAATGAATCACCCTCAACACTCTTGTACCCGCAATCATTCTCGCTACTTCGGGAGATAGCAGGTTCGAACTCCTACTGTCGGAAGCCGTAAAAAATATCAAATGCTAGGCGAGGGACCTGCGCGATCGTCATAACATGATCTAGACGGATGCCCTTCCTGACAGCAAAAGTTGCCAGGATTTGAATCGCGGTATCCATCATTGTGTCTGACTTGCGTGTATGCAAGCTCACGCGTATTTTTTTGCTGAGATATCATGCTACACCCGTTCGCCAGCTATAGCGGAAACTCGCAGTACTGCGTCTATATCGTCTTACGACTTGGAAGAGACAACATGTGTACATATAATTTATGATCTTTCACCCCCCTATTTTTTTTAAAAAACATGTAAGTATGTAGTATCTCTTAACATTCTTATCCGTGTGTGTGTATGTTTCGAGAAAAAAAGAGTAACGTGTATCAGTGTTCTAGTCGTGTTGCAATTACTAAGCGAGTGACCGAGCGAGTTGGCTACGCAGTGTGCTTTCTTGATTTTCGTATGAGATATATCAGTGTATTCGCAATTACTAAGCGTCTTAGCAGTGCGATGAACGAGTTAGCTACGCGGTATAGATTTTTAATTTTTATTTTCGTACTAAGCAAATCATTTGAAGTGTTGCCGAGTTAGCTATGCGATATGTGCACAGTGTGTTTTTGATTTTCATACTAGGCAAGTGATAGGCGAGATAGCTATGCGATTTGTGCACAGTGTGTGTTTTTGATTTTTACACTAGGTAAATCATTGAAGTTGTACTTTTGCTCTGAACACATCAAACAATGTTCTTACAGTGTTCGATTCTAGTCTTGCTATGTTTCAATCTAATTTTCTTAGAACAAAGGTATCCAATAACATGTTGTATCGGATCACATGTTAAGGTTAACGACATCGAGTGTAGTGTTCGATTCTAGTCTTGTTATGTTTCAATCTAATTTTCTTAGAACAAAGGTATCCCCTAACATGTTGTACAGTGTTCGGTTCTACTTGTTTAGTCATCTGAACACATCAATCAATGTTCTGATCACATGTTAAGGTTAACGACATCGAGTGCAGTGTTCAATTCTAGTCTTGTTATGTTTCAATCTAATTTTCTTAGAACATAGGTATCCCCTAACATGTTGTATCGAGTACAGTGTTCGGTTCTAGTCTTGTTATGTTTCAATCTAATTTTCTTAGAACAAAGGTATCCCCTAACATGTTGTATCGGATCACATGTTAAGGTTAACGACATCGAGTGTAGTGTTTGATTCTAGTCTTGTTATGTTTCAATCTAATTTTCTTAGAACAAAGGTATCCCCTAACATGTTGTACAGTGTTCGGTTCTACTTGTTTAGTGATCTGAACACATCCATCAATGTTCTGATCACATGTTAAGGTTAACGACATCGAGTGCAGTGTTCAATTCTAGTCTTGCTATGTTTCAATCTAATTTTCTTAGAACATAGGTATCCCCTAACATGTTGTATCGAGTACAGTGTTCGGTTCTAGTCTTGTTATGTTTCAATCTAATTTTCTTAGAACAAAGGTATCCCCTAACATGTTGTATCGGATAACATGTTAAGGTTAACGACATCGAGTGTAGTGTTCGATTCTAGTCTTGTTATGTTTCAATCTAATTTCTTAGAACAAAGATATCCCCTAACATGTTGTACAGTGTTCGGTTCTACTTGCTTAGTGATCTGAACACATCAATCAATGTTCTGATCACATGTTAAGGTTAACGACATTGAGTGCAGTGTTCGATTCTAGTCTTGTTATGTTTCAATCTAATTTTCTTAGAACAAAGGTATCACCTAACATGTTGTATCGAGTACAGTGTTCGGTTCTGCTTGTTTAGTGATCTGAACACATCAATCAATGTTCTGATCACATGTTAAGGTTAACGACATCGAGTGCAGTGTTCAATTCTAGTCTTGTTATGTTTCAATCTGATCTTCTTAGAACAAAGGTATCCCCTAACATGTTGTATTAAGTACAGCGTTCGATTCTACTTATGTAGTGTTCTGAACACACCAAACAATGTTTTAATCACATGTTGAAGTTAACGACATCGAGTACAGTGTTCGATTCTAGTCTTGATCACTTATTTTGTGTTCTGAACACATCAATCAATGTTCTGATCACATGTTGTATCGAGTACAGCGTTTGATTCTACTCTTCTTATGTTTCGCAAGTCTAAACGTGTACAATAATGTTATCGCTGCACACGATTGCCTTCGCGATGCTGGTTTAAACTTGTTCGATATAAAGCTATGCCTTGACATAAGAGGCGGAGGTAGAGAAGGAGGAGGAGGAGAATGATAAGGTCTTAACAGCCTATGTATAGTCGTCATTGTTTAAAGATGACACCTGTCAAAATAATTTTTCAAATTATCCACCACCACATTTCAGCTAAAGAGGGTAGCAGGGTGCTCTGTTGATTAAGCACATAGAATTTCAATTTGCTCTCCACCGCATGCATAACAGCAACAGTTATCTTGCGCAGTAGCCTCTAAGCTAGCTTTCTTCATAAGAGTAGCCGCCATCTTGTGCGAGCACCCCCTAGGCTGTCTCATAAGGAGCTATGTATAGCCACCATCTTGCACAAGCATCCTTAGGGGGGCGTCTCTAGCCATCTTGTGCAAGGATCCTTAAGCCGCCTCATAAGAGCAACCACCATCTTGCGCAAGCATCCCTAGGGTGTCTCATAAGGAGCCTTGTATAACCACCATCTTGCGCAAGCATCCCAAGGGAGTCTCATAACATACTATGTATAGCGATCATCTTGCATTAGCACCTTTAAGGAGTCATGTATAGCCACCATCTTGTGCAATTAGCGTCGAGAGATGGCTGCTGTAGAATTTTTTTAAAATTATCCGCCACCATTTTTCAACTAAAGAGTGTAGCACTGAGGTTTGCGATGTAAGATGGCACATGACAGCTGACAAAAAGCGCGTGAGTTTGTTTACTAAACAAGAGCACGTGGAATTTGCCACCACCACATTTCAAAGGTATATAGCTAAAGATGGCAGCACGGTGCTCTCTTGATTAAAGATGGCGGATGCCAGCTAACAGAACTTTTCAAATTGCCCGCTACTACAGAGAGCAGCACGGTGCTCTGTAGATTAAAGATGGCGGATGACAGCTGACGAAATTACCCGCATGATAGCAGCACAGTGCTCTATTGATTAAAGATGGCGGACGACAGCTGTCAAAAAAGCACGTGGCTTTGTTTCCAAACAAGAGCACATAGAATTTACCGCCACCACATTTCAGAGGTATCTAGCTAAAGAGTACAGCACTGAGGTTTGTGATGCAAGATGGCGGATGACAGCTGTCAAAAAGCACGTGGAATTTGCCACCGGCACAAGGAGGGCAGCACGGTGCTCTCTGGCGGTTGACAGCTGTCAGAAAAGCACATGGGTTTGTTTCCAAACAAGAGCGCGCAGAATTTACCACCCCCACATAGAGGGCAGCACGGTGCTCTCTGGATTAAAGATGGCGGATGATAGCTGTCAAAAAAAGCGCATAGGTTTGTTTCCAAACAAGAGCATAAAGAATTTTTCAAGTTGCCGCCACTAGATTTCAAAGGTATCTAGCTAAGCAGTACAGCACTGAGATTTGCGATGCAAGATGGCGGATGACAGCTGTGACGTACCACATTTCAAAGGTAAGTAGCTAAAGAGGGCAGCACGGTGCACTCTGGATTAAAGATGGCGGATGACAGCTGCACGTGGCTTTGTTTCCAAACAAGAGCATAAAGAATTTCTCAAATTGCCGCCACTACATTTCAAAGGTATCTAGCTAAAGAGTGCAGCACTGAGGTTTGCGATGCAAGAAGGCGGATGACAGCTGTGACGTACCACATTTCAAAGGTAAGTAGCTAAAGAGGGCAGCACGGTGCTCTATGGATTAAAGATGGCGGATGGCAGCTGCACGTGGATATGTTTACAAACAAGAGCATAAAGATTTTCTCAAATTACCGCCACTACATTTTAAAGGTATCTAGCTAAAGAGTGCAGCACTGAGGTTTACGATGCAAGATGGCGGATGACAGCTGTGACATACCACATTTCAAAGGTAAGTAGCTAAAGAGGGCAGCACTGTGCTCTGTAGTTTAAAGATGGCGGGTGACAGCTGCACGTGGCTTTGTTTATCTCACGCTAGTGAGGTTAAGTTGGTAGCACTAAGGTTTAGGCCCGCCAAGATGGCAGCACTGCTGATGACAGGTGACGAATTTATATCTACTACGATAAAGAGGGCAGCACGGTGCTCTCGGGATTAAAGATGGCGGATGACAGCTGTCAAAAATGCACGTAGCTGTCAAAATGCACGTGGATTTGTTTCCCACGCGCTAGTTAGGTTAAGTTGGTACTACTGAGGTTTAGGCCCGTCAAGGTGGCAGTACTGAGGTTTGCGATGCGTTGTTGTCTGTCAAAAAGCACGTGGCTGTCAAAAAACACGTGGCTATGTTTACCTCCCGCTAGTTAGGTTAAGTTGGTACTACTGAGGTTTAGGCCCGTCAAGATGGCAGTACTGAGGTTAGCGATGCGTTGTTGTCGATGACAGCTGTCAAAAAGCACGTGGCTTTGTTTACAAATTCAAATTTCCCGCGGGTGGTGGAGGAGACCTCTGGGAGGCCTCTGTCTGTGGTGGTGGTGGAGGAGGCGTCTGGGAAGCCTCTGGCTGTGGTGGTGGTGGAAGTGGCCTCTGGGAGCCTGCGGTGGCGGTGGCCGCAGAATCCCTGTATTATACTACTGACTAAGCGAGTTTGAGGAGCACCCTCTGGTCGGACGGCCGATTGTAGGTCTCCAGCGGAGCCTCTCGCCACCGTGGCCCGGACGCGCGCGGCTGCTGCGAATGCTGCCCGGCGGTGGGAAGGTGACGGCCCATCGCCCCGAACCGACAGCCGACTGACGTCCCTCCCGGGCCAGCCTCCTTATATAGAATTGAGGCTGGCGTGTACTGAGGACAGCACTTCCCGGGAGGGAGCGTCAGCAGGATTATCGGCCGTCGCGATGAGCCGCCACGAGAGGCGAACGCCTGTCTGTGCTGCTTTATTGAGAACTTGTACGTACAAATCAAGAAGAAATACATTAGAATGGAGGGCAGGTCCGTGGCCCGACTACAAAGTGTATCGGGCCACGGAACTGTCCGTATACACAAGAACATGATCATAGCCCAAGTGGGCAAAGCCCTGTACGAAGTGATCCACTGCCACGACCGTGGCCACATTGATCCGATGAGGCTGGTGGAATGCCTGTGCTCAGGCCTGGTTCACTGCAGGGCAGACGCTTTGTGGGGTGGCGTCGCTGTAGAGAGCCACCGGACATCTGGCGGGGCGTCGACAGGAACTGAAGGGTGAAGAGTCCTCGTACCCAGAAGATCTCGCCTGAAAGGATGTGTTTAGGCAGGGAATGCCGGCCACCCCATGACCCAGCAGAGCCAAGAAAATTAGCCGGCAGCCTGTTGGAGTTGATGTGGGGACAGGTCGTGCAGCTCGCGCACAAGGGAGAGGGTGCGCTGCTGGGTGACATGATGAATGGCCACCTCTTGGCTGGGGATGTCGATGTTGACGCCAAGATACGTCAGTATGGGAGTCGGATGCAGCACCGACTTGGAATAGTTGAGGGTGATGCCGAGAATCTGGGTAAGATAGACATCGATCTCGCGCATGAGAGCGTCCGTGAGATCGGGGCTATGGATGAGCCAGGGATCATCTGAACACCGAACTCAAGGGACTGCAACAGCCCAGCGTTGGCCAGGCTATGTCCCATCGGCAGGCAGGTCCAGCGGTAGAGTATACCGTAGGGGTGTCGGGATCCATGTGGGGCCAGATGGACGAAGGCTTAAGTGAAACTCTGCATAGACTCACATTAGCGCTCGTAGTGGTGCTTAAGTGACACAATGCATTGGCTCACACTAGCGCACGTAGTGGTAGACAAAGGCAAACTGCTAAACTAATCGACCGGGTAACGATGATTAAACAAATGGCTGCAGTTTTTAGGAATCAATATAGAATATATTCTCATAGTGTATTATATTTTATTTACTTAAGAGTCGTAGCTCATATCGCTGGGATATTTTCAGCATTGAGTTGCTTGCCAGAGGCCTAGACCTGTGGATTTTCCTCCCTTTTCTTCTTGCGTTATGCCACATGTGGAAGCATTTTTGTTCATTACTGCCGATGTGTTTATAAAACATCCTCCGCACACTTTTACTCATACCCCATCTGTCTTAAGATATGAAACATATGACACAATTCTAAATGTCCCCTCATCAGGATCTCCTGTTCTGTATCAACATGTGGTGTTCTCCCCTGCGCACTTTTACTCATACTACATCTGTCTTAAGATATGAAACACATGACACAATTCTAAATGTCCCCTCATCTGCATCACCTGTTCAGTGTCAACGCGTGGTGTTCTCCCATGCGCACTTTTACTCATACTACATCTGTCTTAAGATATGAAACACATGACACAATTCTAAATATCTCCGTATCAGTATCAACATGAGGTGTTCTCTTACCTCTGCTGCCAAGAGACCAATATTCTTTCAGTAACCTTTCTCGTACGTCTTCACGAAGTCTCTCTTTACACTTTGATCGATAGTCGCTAAGGAGTACAACCATGTTCATTTGAGTGTTGCAGCCAATGGCCAGAGATGAAAGTGAAGAAGTGAATGACAACAGGGAAACGATCCAGATTCTCTGCCTGTGTAAGTTGAAAGCTCAAGTGGCTCTAAAGTGGTATAAGATTTTCCCTTTCCGCTGTTTTCAACCTGCGAACAGCATTCTTCTCGCGAGAAACCTGATGGAAAACATTAACATCTTCTCCACTTGAGCTTTCAACTTACACAGGCAGAGAATCTGGATCGTTTCCCTGTTGTCATTCACTTCTTCACTTTCATCTCTGGCCATTGGCTGCAACACTCAAATGACCATTGTTGTACTCCTGAGCACGTAAGCCCGTACACTAAGGGTGCAACCTTACACTTTCTCCCCTGTAATGTAAAGATAGTGATTTATAGTTACTTTTCTAACTGTTGGGTTTCTATTCAGTGTCGCTCACCATACAGTTTAGGGACCCCACTTTCCGATACGACGTCTGCCACGTTGGCACTATACAGTCAGGATTTATCTCGTGAATTGCCTGAATTACGTATTGCCACTGCAGTCACTAGTCTTACATTTGCGGGTATAATTGTAAATCTGTTTGGCTAATGCCAGGTGGCATTTGATAACGTAGCTTGTGTGAACGCAGCATTTTATTAATTTGGTTTTATTTCGTCCAATACTTACGTACAGAAATCAGTTATGATGTCTAACGAGCACGAAATGTCATCAAGGACTCCCACGAAATGAAAGCAACGTTACCTCGTTCACAGAACACTTCAGACCGTGCTACGGGATATTGAAAAAGGAAGGCGATGAGTTGTCACTCTTAGTGATATGGACTTTATGGCAAGAGTTTCACAATTAATTAGGGCAAGTGTTAATTTTAACTTTATTCCTGTGATAAGTTTCTGACAATGAGAATCAGTTGAACTGGAAAAATTCTTCGTTATGAACCTATCCTAACCAATCCTAACCTAAACATCTCTTGTCTCGAATTTTAATGCGGTTTGCAGACCTAGCCTTTGTGTATTCTTATTGACTTACGTCATATGCGTATGCAATATACTAGCTCATGTGTATTATTACAGCGTGGTTTAATTTAGATTTCTATTCTGTTTACTGGGTAACATCTGCCGCCTGGGCGACTGTCCTAAATGCTTCCAGTAATAATGGGTGGTTTGCACACCATTTCTAGTGGTGGAATCCTCCACTCTCTAGTAAATTAATAGTTTCCGACTGCAACTGAAGAGCATCCTCTATATTTTCACAGCCGCTTACTTGGTCATCAGCATAAAAATCTCTGCGAACAACTTGTGCGTCTCTGGGAAAACCTTGATTCTTCATCTTCAGCAAGTTGCTTCTGTGATCTGGTAGCTGGGAAGGCTGCTGCTGCTGTACCATATGCTACAGTTGTCAGTACATAATGACCGGTGGGTCCCTAGGAGATTCACTCCAGATAATAAGCTGAGCGTTCCTATCATCTGCATGAACCATGACTTGCCGATACATTTCAGCAATATCTGCAGTGAAGGCAAGGATATGAATTCTAAATCTTAGAAGAATGGAGTAATGATCATCTTGTATTGTCGTTCCAGCCATTAATATATCATTAAATGAAATATTGTTAGAAGTTTTAGCAGGTAAATCAAATACAACCCTCGGTTTTGTAGTTGAGCTACTAAGATTAAAAACTGGATGATGGGGTAGATAATAGTTTCCACCTTCATTCCCTGACCTTAGCCATATACCACATGGCCTCATACTAGTGAAGAATGTTACAGAACTCGTGCTTAAGTGAAGGCTGTCTACTCAAATGCAGTTCTAGTTGTGCTAGTCTTGACATGGCATGACTGAAGGAGTTTCCCAGAATCTCAGGTTTGTGCTTGAGGGGTAACTAAACTATAAATCTACCTGTAGCTTCCCCAGTGGTACTGTAAAGTGCCTTTCTGTTGCTCTCTCTTCTCTTGCCATGACTGGGGACGTAATCTCTTCTATTTCCCAGGACTGCTGTAGCTGCGTGTCTAACCTGTCCTCTGACTTCGAGAAACATGTGATTAATGTAAGACATTATTCTCTTCCCCTGATGGTAGTGTCCCGCAATAATCCATCCTAGTTCAGTGTCTTGAGGAATAGGATAATCTGGTGATCGAGTTCTGTGACCAAGTTTCAATAATGAAAAGAAATGTTCTGTACCCATTAACAAATCAATGTCACTTGGCGGGAAGAACTTGAGGTCAGCGAGCTTCAAGTCAGTGAGCAAGTTCCCATGTTCATGCTGAATGTAGAGCTAACCACTCTACCCTACCAAGTGCCAAAGTTATGAACAGTGGAAGCCTTTACCTTTCACCATTCCAATGGCCCCCATTGCTTGTACGGAGATGACTTTGCTTTTTCCTTTTTAAATACAAATACTCATGTTTATTATGTTTGTTTATTCACACTCCCTGCTCTGTAGGTAATTCAGTGTCCATGGAATGGCTCTTGATGTTGTAAATTACCGTTCATTTATTTTGTATTGCATACTTTTGTTGTTATTATTATTATTAATATTACATACGATATCTCTTAAAATGTAAATAAACTAATATTTAATAAAGTAAATTATGCTTATCTCTTTGGATTCATTTATTTTATTGCGTATTGTTATCGCTATGGCAACATGACTTCTTTATGATGTAGACACAGTATAAAAGTATTTCTTCCCAAATAGATTTGTTATACACCCCGTGTGGGTGAAGGACGAAGATGAAGAATACACTCACGATGTACTCTGTCTGTTATAGGAGGCGACTATAAGGGGCGACACAGGGATGATAGTGTTAGAGCCATGAAAATAATTGTGATTAGTACCATCATGCGGGGAACTATATGGGTCACCTTTACTTGCGAGTGGTACCACTATGTTAGGTACACAGTAGGTTTGTGATTAGTAGCAACATAAGGTGAGTCTGTATGGGTTTTCCAGTACCCGTGATTGGTACCATTGTGCGAAACACCACGGGTCTGGGCGTTGTCTGCGATTAGTACCTCTATATCAGCGACACCGTGGGTCTGCGTTGCCTGTAATTAGTACCCACTATATGAAGAACACCAAGGGAATACTGGAACCCGTGATTAGTACACCTAGGTGAGGAACACTATTGGTTTGCGTTGCCTATAAGTAGCGTCATAATGTGAGAAACACCATTGGTCTCCGTTACCTGTGCGAAGTAAAATACTTTTGAGTCATGCCATAATGTATGGAACACTATGAGTCTACACTATTTTTTATTAGTACAGCAACATGACAAATACTATGATTTTACTTTACTAGCGATACGTGTCATTATGACGGGCCATTGACCAGAATTTTGGACCCCTTTAGAAAACAAGCATCCTCGATTCAGGATTATGCTTTAGAAGTAGTCCCTTGGTCAGTAATACTATCGTATATGATAGTTTCTGGGTCGGATCCACCGATTGTTTTAAATTCATATCCACCCATTTATTCTTCATCATCACGTTTTTATTCTGATCTGTGGACGATTTTGAATTTTAAATTGTCATTCTATTTCGTCTCATTTCATACTATTAGGGACTGATGACCTAGATGTTAGGCCCCTTCAAGCAAAAAACACCACCATCATCATCACTCGGTTAATTATACCTGCACCAGTTAGACTACAGACTAGGGAAATGCCTTTTATTGCAATACATAACGTTCTGACTTATATGTATCATTAAAGATCTGAAGATCCATATACGGTTATAACTGGTATAAATAGAAACTGTGTAATTTGGGAGAGAGTAAGCCCATGTGGTATTGCGCGTCACAAGAAACTGAGTGAATTGGCTGTGCAGTTCGATTACACTGCTGTGAGCTTGCTTTCAGGAGGTGGTGGATTCCAACCCCTCAGTCGGTAGATCTGACGTTATATTTGTTTTTTCCTTGGTTCCCTCGTTTTCACTTTAGGCTCATTCTGTGGCTGTACCTTTATTAAGGCAAATACCGCTTCCTTTCATTTTAGTATTAGCCCTCTTTCCTATCCCATTCTTGCCTTACAACCTGTCCTCTATCAGTGTGACTTAGGCCAATATATTTAAAAAGTCTGGTAATTTTGTTTGACTCATTAGTGCCCCTGGAGAATTCCTGGGCTTCCCTAATGTGGTAAGCTTGAGATACACCAAATTGTAAGTTCAAAACATGTTTAAAATGACCCTCCTTTCCCCTACTGCTTATTGAAGACAGACGAAGAATAAAACAACATCCAAGCCAAAGGAAGGATGTATAGGTCCTACGTGGTAAGTCCTTGAACTTATGGAAATTGCAATTAAATATACAATCTAGATCTCTCTCATTTTCCCTCTCGCTCCCCCTCCCGTTGGCAATACGGTTATACTAATGCCTAAATCAAAATAAAGGCAGGAAATATTTACATTTAATTTAAGCTGATGAAGGAGGTAACGTATGACTAGCTCGGGTTGGCGGGTTCGAGTCCCGCAGTATTTGAGGGTGTTCAAATACGCCAGTCTCATGTCTGCAGACATACCGGTACGTAAAAGAATTCTTGTGGGACGAAATTCTGGCTCCTCGTCCTTTATGAAAACCATAGATTTAGTTAGTAGAAATATTAACATTATTATTCTCAATTCAGAAATGAGCTTGAAAGCTGACCTAATTTCCGTTCACATAGCTTAGCACATTAGTTCTCCTCTATGTTTCCTGGATAAGCTTGAAGACATAACCAGCCTGTAAACTGAAAATGTGACGAATAATCTCTCTTACAGGTTATTGATGAGAGAAAGAAACTGAGAAAATCGAAAAGAAAGCAGCTTGATTTGTTCTGGGTGATGTGTGACAAAAGAATAGCTTTACAAAAATGTTGCAAAGTTTGGGCTGGAAGAATTGGAATAAAAGAGACGAGCTGCTCGACTAAGTGGTATGTTCCGAGCTGTCAGTGGAGAGATAGCGTGGAATGACATCAGTATACGAATAAGTTTGTGTGGTGTCTTTAAAAGGAGATTAAAATACGAAGATAAGGCTGGAATTCAAGAGGAAAAATTGGGGCAAATGTTCGTTCATAGGATGTGGAGTTAGGGATTGGAATAACTTACTAAGGAAAACGTTCAATAAATTTCCAATTTCTTAATAATCATTTGAGAAAAAGCTAGGAGAAAAACAGATAGGGAATTTGCCACGTGGCCGACTGTTGTAAATGCAGATCAGTATTGATTGATTGACTGATTGGTTTAATGATTGATTGAATGATTGATTGATGATTGATTGATTGATTGATTGATTGATTGATCGATTGATTGATTGATTGATTGACGCTCGTACAAAATAAAGTAAAGGCACTAAGTAATTTCTGGAACTTTCGAAAATCACACTGCAAAGACTTCAGGCAGAATCCCAAGGAATGTAATGCTATTCTTCAGAAGATGCTCAGCGAGCGGTTAGCTACAGAAGTAGTAGTAGCTGGTCAAGTTTCTAAGTAAAGATGCGTATATTTTATATTATGACAAAAGTTTTATAGTATGTACTTATTTGTATTAGACAGTAATAATTTTATGGTTAATGTCGTTGAAAACACCTATTTACAAAGCAATCCACAAAACAAAATAATAATAACATACACTTACATTGTGACCAAGAGCTGAGCAGACAGCCGCCGATCTGACACCTATGAACTTAGAAGACACACAGGGCGCCTACTTAGAAACCGTGCCGCCTAATGGGGAAGGGTGTTACTTAGGAAAACTGGCTCCTTCGATTACACAGTGATGCGCCGAGACGAAACGGCGAGTTGGTTTCACATTTTGCGGCCAACAGCCGCATACGTTAGCCGATGAAGGATGGGCGATATTAATGCGAGAGTTGGAAACAGAACTGAAGTATTCGAAAGGGTAATTGGTAAATGTGGGGAATACATGGAAGCTAATGGGAACGGGAAACGTTTGAAGGACTTCTATGCTAGTTTGTGTTTAGCTGTTACGAATATATTCTTCAAGCATAAGGCTATTCAGATGGGGAGCTAAGGGTAACAGATCCACAAAATATACTATATCTTAACCGATTTTAAATTCTGGAAGTCTGGTAGGAATGTATGAGTTTTACGTGGATTTTTCGGTGATACAGACCACTATCCGATCTGTAGTGAACTGAGTATCTCTAAGCCTAGGATACAGAAAATGAAATCTATCTGCAAACGAACAAGAGTAGAAAATCTCCAGGACGAGGAGATTAGACAGAAGTACATGGATATGATTAGTGAGAAGCTTCGAACAGTGGACAGTAAGCAGGTTCAGGATATAGAAAGAGAATAGGTGGCATACAGGGATGCTGTAGCAGGAACAGTAAGGGAATGACTAGGAACGCGTATTTGTAAAGGCGGGGAAAAGCGAACATCTTGGTGGATTGATGAAGTGACGGTAGCTTGTAAACGTAAAAAGAAGGCTTATCAGAAATGGCTCCATACAAGGAATTGTACGTAAATGAATGAAACAGAGCGAAACAAGTAGTTGTTGAATCCGAAAAGAAGTCGTGGGAAGATTTTGGTAATAACCTGGAAAGACTATGTCAAGCAGCAGCGAAACCTTTCTGGACAGTAATAAACAATCTTAGGAATTAAAGGAAAAAGGAAATGAGCAGTGTTTTGGGTAATTCAGGTGAACTCATAATAGATCCCAGGGAATCACTGGAGAGGTGGAGGGAATATTTTGAACATCTTCTCAATGTAAAAGGAAATCTTCCTGGTGGTGTCGCGAACAACCTAGCTAATGGGCAGGAAGAAAGTTATGTTGGTGAAATTACGCTTGATGAAGTGGAAAGGATGGTAAATAAACTCCGTTGTCATAAAGCAGCAGGAATAAATGAAATTAGACCCAAAATGGTGAAGTATACTGGGAAGGCAGGAATGAAATGGCTTTGTAGAGTAGTAGGATTAGAATGGAGTGTTGGTAAGGTACCTTAAGATTGGACAAAAGCAGTAATTGCACCTATCTATAAGCAATCGAACAGGAAGGATTCCAACAACTATCGAGGTATCTCATTGATTACGCAGGGAACGGATTTATATGTAATTGCATATCTCTTTAGGCAGATAATATTAATTATATTTTTCATTATATTTACGAATCATGACGCGTGGAGTTGAAAAATGGAGTATTTATTTTCCATATTTTTCCATATTTTTGAGTTTAGTACATATGTTCTATATTCTTCGTCATTAAAATCAATATAGTCCATATTTCGGTTAAAAAGTATTAAATCATATTAAATTAGCAGTCATCTCAATAATCTATATATATAAAATAAGAGTTTTGTCTGTACATTGCTCAGAATTTGAAAATAATGGTATTTCTGTATCGGTCATGTCCATAGTAACAAGAAAATGCACTTTTTACTTTTCCGTAATTTCTGTCTGTCTGTCTGTCTGTCTGTCTGTCTGTATGTATGTACACGCATCACGAGAAAACGGTTGAAGATAATTTAATGAAAATCGGTATGTGAAGTCGGGGGATGAGCCTCTACAATCTAGACTATAAATAATTTTACTCACGCTGAGTGAAATGGTAGTTTAGGGGAAGGCCTAAAATTGAATTCTCAACTATTTATGTTATTAGTGGTCTAATGAAAATCGGTATGTGAAGTCGGGGGATGAGCCGCTACAATCTAGGCTATAAATCATTTTACTCACGCCGAGTGAAATGGTAGTTTAGGGGAAGGCCTAAAATTCAATTCTCAACTATTTATGTTCTTAGTGGTCGTATTTTAAAGAAAATGGGTATGCAAAGTTGGGGAATAAGTTGCTACAATCTAGGCTATCAATAATTGTATTCCCGCTGAGAAGAATGGTAGTTTAGGGGAAGGCCTACAATTTAATTCTCAAATATTGTTTTCATTAGTAGTCCTATCTTGATGAAAATCGGTATGCAAAGTCAGGAAATAAGTCGCTATAGTCTAGGCTGTAAATTATTTTATTCACGCTGAGTGAAATGGTAGTTTAGGGGAAGGCCTAAAATGTAATTCTCAAATATTTCTTATTAGAAGTGTAATCGATGAATGCTACATAACTAAGGTTATATAGTATTAAATTTCCTGTTATTCATGTCTGATACATTGTTACCGTACTGGCTATGATCACAAAGATATTCATGAATTTGGATTTTTGTTACTAAGTCCATATCAGCGCCGAGTAACGAGAAAATGGGTAAGCAGTATTTAATGAAAATCGGTATATAAAGTCGGAGAATAAGAAACTACAGTTTACGGTAAACTTATAAAATATTTTGCAAATCACAGAGTCGAAAGAAAACTAAATGTGTAGGCCTACAATATAGAAAGCTCATAACATTGATCAACAATAACATTACATTGACCATTGTTTGTCGTGATGTGTGCTTTGTGCTCTGTGTCTTCTGTTGCTCCTCATCTCCGGTAGATAGGATTACTGCTGCGTACAGAGTATTTTTATTTGATTTTCGTCGCACCGACATAGATAAGTTTTATGGCGACGATGGGATAGGAAAGGGTAGGAGTGCCTTAGGCCTTAATTAAGGTACAGGCCCAGCATTTGACTGGTGTGAAAGTGGGAAACCACGGAATACCATCTTCAGCGCTGCCGACAATGGGGATCGAAACCACTATCTATCGGATGCAAGCTCACAGCTGCGCACCGCTAACCACACGGTCAACTCGCCCAGTCGTACAGAGTGTAACAGCCTGCCTGAATATTGATGGGAAGTAGCTGGGGAGTTAGATAACTTTCTTCTTTAGCATGCCATTCCCCTGGTTTATAAATTTTCTGATACTACTGGTACGTAAGCCAACGGCCGTAGCCGTGTTGAAACACCGGATCCCGTGAGATCTCCGAAGTTAAGCAACATTGGGCGTGATCAGGAGTTGGATGGGTTGCCACGCGCTGTTGGTGGGGGTAAGGGAATGGAGGAGCGGAAAGGAACTGGCCACCCTCCCGCACGTAAACTCCGGCTCAGGAACACCTCTGCGGAGGTTCGGACCTGCCTTTGGGCATAACAACCCTTACCTTACTGGTACGTAACACACTGGATCATCATAGCATTCGGGCTATTCAATCCCTACTCTGAGGCACTGATTGGAATGAACAGAGTGCATATTTAGCGGAATAATGACAGATGAGTGTTCATGGCAATCTGTGGCCTGGTCATCCCAGCTCTGGAACTTTGGACTATTAGATTGGCACCGCAATCTAACCGCAGCACTGTTCGTTAAAAGTGATAAAACGTGCGGCTTTCCATTGGATCGGGTATTTTATATGATAGCATTGCTTTTAATCGCTACATTCATACTTACGTTTTTGTAATGACCTATGTTGATTTCAGTTAGGAAAACCACAAAGTCAGTCTTTCTGAGAATCCCGTAGCGAAGCACGGGTACATCAGCTAGTGAAGAAATAAATTAAAAATCAATATTCGAAAAATTAATATTTTAAGTGGTGTGCAGGTCATTATCACGCCTGCCCAGGTCTGGGCTGATAAAATAAGCTGATAAGCGGTGCGAAGAAAGAGAGAGGTCTGGATCACACTTACAGCACTGATAAGCTGCATTACATAAGATCGACTGTGTCTGTGCCATCATTTCGTAACTAGGACCGGGCGAGTTGGCCGTGCGCGTAGAGGCGCGCGGCTGTGAACTTGCACCCGCGGGATAGTAGGTTCGAATCCCACTACCGGCAGCCCTGAAAATGGTTTTCCGTGGTTTCCCATTTTCACACCAGGCAAATGCTGGGGCTGTACCTTAATTAAGGCCACGGCCGCTTCCTTCCAACTCCTAGGCCTTTCCTATCCCATCGTCGCCATAAGACCTATCTGTGTCGGTGCGACGTAAAGCACCTAGCAAAAAAAATCGTAACTAGGGAAATCTCATTCATCGACGATGTGCTAGTTGTTTCCGGATTAGTTCGTAATTCGGGCATTCCCTTTGATTGCTTCATAACTCCATCTAGTTCACTACCAGTCTTCACAGTTTGAATTAGCAGTGAGACGGCTCATAGTGTTCTAGTACGTTCAGTGTGTGCAGTTGTATATTGATATTCATTGAAGACATTAACATTGTTACAATGTGCCTAAAATAGCTCAGTCAACCAGTTTAAAATAGAAATGTTACGTATCATAATTTGAAGAAGATGGTTTATCAACTGACAGTAAGATATTATTTTGTAATTTGTGTCATTGTGCAGTGACATCTACTCAAATGTTCCTACTGCAACAGCACGTTTCAACCAGTAAACACCAGGCTAACAAACAAGGAGATTCCAAGCAGAGACAGTTGTTTCTGACACAACCACCAACTTCCAGTGTAACGTTCGAGTTCAACACCGATCTCTGCCGTGCTCTCATCTCTGCTGACATACCTCTCTTATAATCAGCGCTTCAGGGAATTCCTCGAGAAATATACCAAACGATCCATCCCGGATGAGTCAACGTTCAGAAAAACGTACTGTTCAGCCATATACGATGAAATAGTTCGGAAGATAAGGCAAGAGATTAAAGACGGTCCAATTCGGTTTCCATTGATGAAACAACAGACAAAGAAGGCAGGCTAATTGGCAACGTAATCATTGGCTTGTTAAGCGAAGATTATTGTAAACGGATTCTCTTACACTGTGATGTTCTAGAAAAGTGCGATAACAAAACTATAGCAAAACTGTTCAGTGAGGCTATGAGTAACCTCTGGCCACAGGGCGTTAAGTATAATAAAGTGTTACTTTTTATTAGCGAGTCTGCACCTTATATGATGAACGCCGGAGAAGCATTATGTGCTGTATATCCAAGGATGACTCATTTAACATGTGTAGCACATGCCTTTCATCGTGTGGCTGAAGTGGTAAAAGGGAGTTACCCCAAGGTAAATTTATTGATTTCCTCAGTGAAAACAGTTTTTCTCAAAGCCCACAGTAGAGTTCATCTTTTGAAAGAAATGTACACAGAGATTCCAGTGCCGCCTAAGCCGATTCTAACTAGGCGGGGTACGTGGCTGCAAGCGATTGAATATTATGTTGAATATATATAGGCTGTATTAAGAACGTTCTGCATACCATGGACTCGGAAGATGCAGCCTCAATTGAAGCCGCGAAAACAGTTGTTTGCGACATATATGTGAAAAATGACTTGTGTTACATTCAGCATAATTTTTTATGCATTAAAAAAACACTGAAAAGGCTCCAAAACTCGCATCTCCCACTTTCTGAAAGTTGTGAAATTGTGAATAAAACTGTGGAACAACTAAATCCTGCAAATGAAGCAAACTGTGCTTTCAAATAACCCCGGGCAAAGGTTGCTGCAATGCTGTGTGGAGATTTAACTGTAAAATTAACACTGGATTGAACGCCCGCAGATATTGTGAAGTTGAATTATGCCCCCATTACGTCTTCCGATGTTGAACGCAGTTTCAGTCAATATAAAACTGTCCTTACAGATAATAGATGGAGATTCACTTTGCAGCACTTAAAAGAACATTTTGTAATCCATTCTTTTGGTAACAGAGAATAAAATATTGTGTGTTCTTCAAATATATTAAAATGTGAAGTGCAACATTATGTTGCATGTAGATCTACTTTGTTTAGCTTCTTTGAACTTTGATAAAAATAGAAATGAATGTTATATGTGCAATTTTAAGTCCATATATAATTCCATATTTGAATAATAACTAAATATATATGTACATATTTCAATAAATATTAGTAGATATAAATCCGTTCCCTGTATGATTACTATACCAAGCAAAGTATTCACCGGCATCTCGGAAGAGAGGGTGCGATCAGAGAGGAAGTTGCATGAAATCCAGTGTGGTTACAGAGCACGGAGGGTCTGTCAAGATCCAATTTTCAGTACGCACCAGGTGAATGTAAAATGTTAGGAAATGAATAGACAGCTGTGTATTGGTTTAATATATCCAGAGAAAGCATATGACAGGGTACCGAGGGAAATGATGTTCACAATACTGCGGGGGGAATGACATTAAGGGTAGATTATTAAAATCAATCAAAGGCATTCGTGATGACAATTGGGCTCCAGTAAGAATTGATGGTAGAACGGGTTCTTGGTTCAGGATACTTACAGGGGTTAGACAAGGCTGTAATCTTTCTCATTTGCTCTTCGTAATTTACGAGGATCATCTGCTGAAAGGTATAAATTGGCAAGGAATGATTCAGGCGGGTGGAAATTTAGTATGCAGTCTGGCGTCTGCTGACGACTTCGTCTTAATGGCAGATTGTGCCGAAAGCCTGCAGTCTAATGTCCAGGAACTTGAAAATAGGTGCAGTGAGTATGGAATAACAATTAGCCTCTCCAAGACTAAATTGATGTCAGTAGGTAAGAAAGTCAACAGAAGTGAATGTCAGATTGGTGATACAAACATGGAACAGGTAGATAATTTTAAGTATTTTTGTTGGTTGTTCCCCCAGGATAGTAATATAGTAAGTGAGATTAAATCATGGTCTAGTAAAACCAATGTAGTGAGTTGGCAGTTGCGGTCAACATTGTCTGTAAGAAGGAAGTCATCTCCCGGACGAAACTGTATTTACATCGGTGTGTTTCCAGACCATCTTTGCTTTACGAGAACGAAAGCTGGGTGGGCTCAGGATATATTATTCATAAGTTTGAAGTAACAGACATGAAAGTAGCGAAAATTGTTGCTTTTAAAACAGGTGGGAACAATAGCAGGAGAGTAGGCCTACTCGGAACTAGCAGATAAAGTCTAAGTTAGGAATGAACTCGATGGATGAAGCTGCACGCGTAAACCGTCTTCGGTGGTTGGGACATGTGCGACGAATGGAGGAGGATAGGTTACCTAGAAAAATAGTAGTCTCTATTATGGTGGGTAAGAGGAGTAGAGGGGGACCAAGATGACAATGGTTTGATTCAGTTTCTAACGATTTAATGATAAGAGGTATAGAATTAAATGAGGCCACGGCACTGATTGCAAATAGAGGATTGTCGCGACGTGCCGTTTTTGTAAATTCACAGAGCCTTGCAGACTGAACGCTGAATGGCATAACGGACTATAATGATAATGCATGTATATATGTATAAAAAGCCGTACGATTTTATTTCCGTTAGTGTACGAAGAATTGGATCGTAAAGTTCAGGCAGTTGATTCCTCCTTCCATGGCTGTCCACATTCGTTTAGACTTACGGACCTGCTTTCGTATTCTCTTTCTTTCACCCGGAGAGGTTCCTTCTCACTTATATATCCTCTTTGAGCCAGACCTAGCGGGACACAAGGTTCTTAAACACTGCTAAAGGTTGGGCCCAACGCGAACCGAGCTGCTATTGGTTAACGAAATGACGTCACAGTAGGAGCAAAGCAGCCGAGCCCGGAGCGCGCAAATCAGTAAGAATCTCATAATATCAGCTAATATTACAGTTTCTCAGAACTAATTGCAGACCAGACATAAAGATTACTGCAGTTATAAGATAGAAAACGAGTAACTTTTCATGATTTCCATTACGAATAAGGCGTAAACGTGACGGCACTCTAACCAACGCTTGAAATTTAGTAACATTTCAAAGTTCCTCTATTTAGTTTGAGGAAGGTTACGCGCTTTCATGTCTGTAAACATAAATATTTAGAGATATGAAATCTTTGTCATATTAAATCTTTACAGCAGAAATTCCGTGATGAACTACCGTATGTTAACATACGATATACTGACTCACTTCTGCAGGTATGGAGTTTAAAGCTTAACACATACTGTAACAGCAGCAGAAGTAAGTTTATATTCGAAACCATGCATAGATAGTCCTGGAAAAACCTACAGCCTGTTTTCTAGTCTTTGACCGGGTCAGGGATGTAATGAATGAACCACATATAGGCTATTATTACAATGGGGTCGCCACTCCCAAAGTGATTTATTAATGACTGATCAATGCTATGAAATGATAATGGAAAGTGTTGCTGGAATGAAGGACGACAGGGAAAACCGGAGTACCCGGAGAAAAACCTGTCCCGCCTCCACTTTGACCAGCACAAATCTCACATGGAGTGACAGGGATTTGAACCACGGTATCCATTGGTGAGAAGCCGACGCGCTGCCGTCTGAGCCACGGAGGCTCCGCATAGATAGCACTTCATTAGAACACAGTCCTACCTGTGAGATTAGATGTCATGAAGTGGTTGCTTTTGAAGATGAAATCCACTGTCGTGCCTTTCGCCGGTGAGCTGCTATGGATTTTTCAGTTCTTGTCCGAATGTTCATTTGTCGTATGCGTATAAATATTCTCGTTCTAACTTACATTTTTAATAGATATTTCTGGTGGTACAGCGGGGAATTTACTGCTAATTATTTGACACACTTTGCGTATAATATTAGGTATGTGTCATAGTTCAGCACGTCCGTGAGTGTCCCTGAAAATTAACTCAAATTCCTTTATTTGGTTTACCATTCTAACGATGGAACGAGTAGACCTCCCCGAGATAACATTTGTATCCATCCCACAGGGGCTGTACCAGAAGAAATGGAAAGCATTTCCCCAGTGGGACTTCACATTGACCTGTCATATTTTGTTTCACGGTTGGCGATGTAGCCGGCGAGGTACCGAAATCCCTTTGCTGAACAATCAGATGTCGCTGTAGATAGCGGTGAATCTAATATTATTTAATTTTTTTTATTTTTTTTTTTGCTATTTGCTTTACGTCGCACCGACACAGATAGGTCTTATGGCGACGATGAGACAGGAAAGGCCTAGGAATGGGAAGGAAGCGTCCGTGGCCTTAATTAAGGTACAGTCCCAGCATTTGCCTGGTGTGAAAATGGGAAACCACGACAAACCGTCTTCAGGGCTGCCGACAGTGGGGTTCGAACCCACTATCTCCAAATCACTGGATACTGGCCGCACTTAACCCTCTACTGCATGAATTATTTTTCGTTTCCGTTTGGTGAAGAAAATTTCAAGCTTTAATGTTCAACATACGCTCAGTGGTTTAGATATACCAGCAATTCTTAACTGGGCCTAATAGCTTAACACTCGTATGTGATGTGGATTGCCATATTGGAATATATATACGATTTTTCACGATTTTACGGTAAGCTTTTAACATTCAAAGACCGAACATTACTACCTACTGGCCATGGGTACGTATTGCAAGGCGCAAGTATACTTGCACGACCGCAGGTCGGTAATGTCTTTGAGGTTGAGCCAGAGGTACGTAAAATAAACGGTGGTTGGTTCGCGTGGATGTTGACGGGGTGGAAGGAGTACCTTTGGCTGTAGGGCTGTTTTGTCTTATGTAATGTAAAAAAAAAAAAAAAAAAAACAAGGCATCACTGGGATATGTGTTTAATTGACTGTACAGTTGAAGGTGGGCCGTAAAACTAACTCTGTCTATAATAATTATCCATTTACACAGGTGAAAAGTTATTTGTTGCCTAATGGCAACAGTATGCAGTAGAGGGTTAAGAGACTGCACGTATCGAGCTCGGTCGGTGAATCATTAACGGCACAGTTTTCTATCGCAATGATTCTGTACAATGAACACATAAATTTCACTCCAGCTACTATTACACTGTTCACGCAACTAACGAAAAGAAAATATGTGTACCTCACTGCACGAAACACAGCAACTTAACGAGATCTCACAGAAACGAACAAAGACACACACACACTACGCATAATACAGTAGGCCACTGTATAAACCAACAGCAATATACGGAAAGAAATTACGTATAGTTATTACGTGGAAATCCTTTCTTTATAAGACAGACATACATAAACAATGAAATGTGATACACATGCGGTTGTATGCTACACAGTCACGGTGCTCCTGTGATGACGTCACGAGCAGGACGAGGGAAAACTAACATCTACTGCACAACCAATCTGGGCCACCCGTGAGCGGGATATTGCACTCAGTGCCGCCAGTGCCCTTTTCAGTAAGTGTCTCATACTACGAATGTGTTCAACTACAACTCTCCCCACAGTTGTGTATTTTAGTATATATGAGTGTTACAGTGTGATTTATTACAAGTATTGGAACTGTGTGATATAACAAGCCCATTCACATTTCAAGTAGCGGAAGAAGTGTCTCACACTCTGTAGTTGTCACAAGTAATACATCCTTTCCTAAATTCAGCCTGTTCTACTGACTGTTACAAATCAAATTTGTTCTTCAAGAGTTTGTCTTAAGTGATTAAACAACATTCAAATATCGGGTTTTGTTTCTAAGTGGCTGGCATGTTGTTGTATAAGGCCAATTCTACAGCTTATTCCGCTAAGGAAGCTACGGATTTTCTTCATTGAGGAATTGTGATTTATGTCTTTTTACACTGCGTCCACAACCTCTAACATATTGTCGGTAATGTTCAAGTTCAATAATGTACATTTGCTAAATGCATAGATCGTAAGTGAGAATATTAGAAGTTAATATTAATCCTTCTCAGTTTCAGCGTTCTACATATTTTTAATATTTAAAGTTATTAATTTTCTTAGATTTTATTTTTAATTAAGCTTTAAAAATGAATACGCATATAACTAGCATGCTTTTTAGAAAACTCCCAGCCTTTGCGTTGCAAGTGCCTGCAAGTTGTGTGTAGTAGCAATCTATCATGTATCTAAATTTGGTGGAATGAGGGTTTTTTTTCTGAAGAGCAACGCAGATGAAGAAATGCGGATGGTAGTTAGACAAAAAATTGCAATATTTAGTGTGTAATTTTAATTACCGGTATTGTTTTGCTGTGTTATTTACCTCTGTGTGCAATTTTATAGTGAGGCTGTGAATGTTGAGTTGTTCATTACTCTGTATGATGCAACATATGGAAGTAGGGTTCAAATTCTTGAGAGGTTTCCATTTAGGATATCTGTATCTTGTTTTATCAGTGTTGTTATAGAGATTCTTCTGTATCACATCAATACCCCGCAGCAGCTATTTCTGGTATTTTTTTGTGATGATTTAGGTTACAGTAGGCTGTCTCTCTGATTTATTGCTGTGTAAATGATTTTCAGGATTGAGTGGTGGTGAGATTGCATGGGGTCGAATACCAATATCTGCAGCCCTGGAAAACATTTCCGTGCTTTCCCCATTTTATCATTAATTAACCTTAATTAATGCCACTGCATACCTAATCTTAACCCTTTACCTTGGAGTTGTTAGTGCAACAATAAACTGCTGGCAGGAATGGAAGAACAATCTTCAGGAATAAATTCTGGCTGTGGAAACTGTAAACGGTATTCAGAACAAGTAAACTTGGCACATTTCAGTATTGTCCCCTACAGTAAAATATACAAAATACAATTGAGCATAGTTTCCTGTATAGCCTACATAGAAATCTGTTCCCTGGCAATGTGTAAGAATCGACAAAATTAGCCACAGGAACGAAGCTTGTATTACCTGTAGGAGAAATTGTAGTATTCATTGTTTGTGCAGTATGTTTACATTTACAGTAAAATATCACAAAGTGACTAATGAACATTGCAATTGGGTGAAATGAATTCTCTGGGGCACTACTCGAGGTATTCAACATATAAAGTTAAAAATTTAATGATTTTCCCGTATTGAATAGAGAAACACACAATATTAAACAGAAGGAAGGATCCACCTTTCAATACTCCGTTGTTAAGTTGTGATCACTTTGTTAATTGTTTTTAGACATTTATGACTTAATTTTTGCACTGCTTTGCCAATTGGCTGATGACACTTCAAATGTGTTGAAACCGGTCTCAAACGAACAAGTTGTAACCTCTATTTGGTTCAACTTAAAACGGAGTATTGAAAGGTGGATCCTTCCTTCTGTTTAATATTGTGTGTGTTCAACATAGACAATTTTCGTACCACCTGCGAAACAATAAAAACTGCTTAACATTTAAACCACTCGTTTGACATGGAACTCCCTACAAGGGGCTCTCTGTTAAACACCACTTGGTTGTGTCATTAGACATGACATGCATAGAAAAATAAAGAAAAGGCACTTAAGTAAAGTTTGCTGGCATTGTTCGATGAAATGAGCTGATAGCAGTATTGTATAAACTTATGTCTTCATTTCAACAGAATTTTCTTCATTTTCCATTTCCAGTCTTCTGGGTAGAAATGTGAATCAAGAACCTCCTCAGTTTTTCTCTCTCCACCACTCCTTTCCTTCCTCGAATATTTTTTCTAATTTTACTCCACTCTTCTCTGTACTCTCCTTACCGTATCCATTCACCCCTTTCTGGGCAGTCTCCGATGTCATTCTCCTATGACTTTCTCTGTAAATACTTACTGTGGAACTCTATCCTCTTCCATTTTCATCATGTGTCCATACCATTTCAGCTTATGTGTCTCTATCTTGCCTTTCAGTTCAGGGAATCCAATTCACTCCCTCATTTCTATGTTTCTGACTTTATCCCTTTATGCCCTCCCTATTATTTCTCTAAAGAATTTCATCTTGGCCTCTTGCATTCTGCGTTCATCATGTATTTTTGTTGTCCATGGTGTGTAATACATTGGGTGCAAAATTTTCTTGCATTCCGTTGGATGTCCCAGTTACAGACTATACATCTCACACATTGGTAAAACTCATTGGCTTGTTCAAGTCTCTATCCAGTTTCTTAATTTATTTTCCCATCTTTTTCAATTATTCTCCCTGAATACTTGAAGCTTTCCACAACTTCTAATGGTCTTCCATTTACTTCAATATTCCCAATTCCTTCTCTATTACCTCTCGTCACCACTACTATCGTACTCTTTTCCACACTGATTTTCGTTCTGTATTCCTCCATCTCCTGATTCCTTACATTATCTTTTTCTTGTCCTTCCATTTCATCTTCTCCACATATTACTGTCTTATCTGTAAAGAGTGAGGCCTTTGCCTCCTTGGTTCCCATTTTTTTGTTGTATACTCTTATGGATTTCATAAATGATTGTAATTAAGATTGGAGGGGATAAAACACATCCATTTTGAAGTTCTGTTTCTACGTTGAACCAGTTTGTTTGTCCTATCTTAGTATTCATACTACTTACTCACTTTTCATTCATGGCTTTTATAATATGTTCTTCACCTCTCCCTGCCTTCTTTTTTATCAATGCATCCGAGACCACTTGCGATGGTACACTGACATATGCCTTCTCAATATCGATAAATATCATCACTGAATCCAGCCTAAATTCCCATCTGTTCTCCGTCACGTTCTTTAGGTTGAACAGATTAAAAACTTTTAAAATTATGTTTACACTGAGTAAGGAGTATGACTCCATATGTAAGTGAAACACAGATAATAACTGGTGCCAAGAAAAACAGAGTTTGAAGCCTTTTAAATGCCGTGTTATCAGAAGTTCTAGAAGAACATTTTGATAGAACATGTCTCAAATAAAGAGATAGTGAATAAGTTTAATGAGAGGAGAATGGTTTGAGAGAATTTGATCCTGGGAAGGAAAAGTTTGATAGAACACATCTCAAAGAACTGTGAACTTGTTCAGTTAGTTTTGAAGCCGATTGCAAAGGATAAAAATGGTAGGAAGGTTCCAGCATATGGACCCTGGTGATCAGAGTGATATGCAAACCGTACAGTCACTGAATTTTCAAGAAAGGTCATCTTGTTGTGGTTTCAGTTGCATATAAAACTGTATGTTAGATAGCTATTAATACGATATAAGGTGTCATGTAATACTTTTTTTTTGCTATTGGCTTTACGTTGCACCGACACAGATATGTCTTATGGCGACGATGGCACAGAAAAGAGCTGGGAGTGGGAAGGAAGCGGCCATGGCCTTAATAAAGGTACAGCCCCAGCATTTGCCTGGTGTGAAAATGCGAACCCACGGAAAACCATCTTCAGGACTGCCGACAGTGGGGTTCGAACCCACTATCTCCCGAATACTGGATACTGTCCGTACTTAAGCGACTGCAGCTATCAAGTTATAATCTATAAGCTTCATTTCTGTATTGATTGGTATCACACTATAAAGATAATTTAAAAGTCACCACCTTATCAATACAAGATTTATTTACTTCAAAATTGGTAAATTAGGTCAAGACCGGTTTCGACCCCTAAGGGATCATCTTCAGTTGACACATATATAAAAAATATATTTACAAAAACATCACATGTAAAATATTAATCTTTCAGTTAATTCAATGTTGGTGGGTACATCTTAGTTTTGAAAGTATGTGTGTGAGATTTATAGGCTCACTATGTCTAAATTATTGCGTATATAGGTCCTATACTTCTTTACATACAGTGTCAAAATTATTACATTCAATATAATTTATCTATTTGATGAAAACAATAGCAAATTGCTTTCTAAAATGGTAAAGTGTGTACATTTTTAGTTTAAAAGTACATGTTGTTTTTTACGTGTTGTCATGTTACAATTTATATTACGAAGTATAAAATAAAATTATTCTTGCATTTGTGCACATTGATAATTGTGAGACTATTATAGGGTCTTCAAAAATATACCGTTGTTTGAGGTATGTCACTGTATATCTGCTTTTTGAAATGTCAATAGCCTGATTACATTCTTATATATAAGTTATGAAATTTCACTTTTTATAGTTCGGTCTAATGAAAGAAACATAGAATAACCTTATCATTTAGACTTTCACGGCCCGTGTAACTATTCATGAGTTCTATTTTTGGGCTTATGCCGTGTAAATAATTATAAAACACACTCAACGTTTCAAAAGGAACCTTGCCTTTCTTCATCAGGAGACCAAAGAGAAGAGAAACGACGTATTGATGGTTGCTAGGAGAAAGCAACAAGGAAGCTACAAATGGTGCCCAAAGATGTAAAGGGGACGCCATTTTAGCCCAATGCTAGAGACAATGAATAGTGGCAGCAGAGCATTACTCTCTAATGGTTCTGATTATAGGTAGCCATGATTCACTGAGGTTGTAACCTGTATCGCGGTTGAAATTATCTGGATGTTTACGTATTTCAACCGCCTCCCTGATAATTCTTGGGCGATATTGCTTTATACGGGCAAGAACATCCACTTCTTTGAACAAGACATCATGACCAGGTGTTAGGGCATGGTCAGCAACAGCTGATTTATCAGGTTGGTTGAGTCTGATACATCTGGTATGTTCTTTGATGCGAGTACACACCGTTCTCGAAGTCTGCCCAATATAAACCTTGCCACAAGTACAGGGAACTCTGTAGATACCAGGTTGTTGTAATTTAGGCAAACTATCCTTAGTTGGTCGCAGGAGTTGTCTAATCTTAACTGATGTTCCAAAAACAGTTCGTACATGGTACCTACGTAAGATTTTAGCAATACGATCCGTCGTGTTATGTATGTAAGGTAGGTAAGCAGTTCCTTTTACATCTTTTTTCTTAACAGACGTCCGATTATGTGCCGATTTCAGAACCCTTGAGATCAAAGCTCTGCTGTAACCGTTGCTCTCAAAGGTGGTTCTCAAGGTGTTAATTTCCTCTTGTAGATCTGACGCTTCACAAATCCTCCTGGCCCTGGTAGTCAGAGTTGTAAGGATACCATGTTTCTGGGCAGGGTGATGGTGAGAATCTGCGTGGAGATATCTGTTGGTGTGTGTGGGCTTACGATACACTCTGTGTCCTAGAGATCCATCCTCTTTCTTGGTGACGAGAACATCCAAAAAAGGTATCTTGCCGTCAGATTCCATTTCCAAGGTGAAACAAATGGAAGGGTGCTGGCGATTAAGGTGATCCAGAAAGTGACCAAGATTGTCTTCACCTTCCGTCCATACGACGAACGTATCATCCATAAATCGCCACCAGATCTTCGGTTTGCAAGGTGCCGACGACAAAGCTTTCTCTTCGAAGTTTTCCATGAAGAAATTGGCCACAACAGGAGAGAGAGGACTTCCCATGGCCACACCATCTGTCTGTTCATAGTATTTCCCATTCCATAGAAAGTAGGAGGAGGTCATGCAGTGATAGAAAAGCCTTGCGATCTCTTCAGTAAAAATATCATTAATGAGAGACATGACACCATCAACAGGTACTCTCGTAAACAGAGACACCACGTCGAGACTCACCAAGATATCGCCTGGCTGAAGTGATATAGTTTTTAACTTCTCAATGAAGTGTGTGGAATCCTTAATATATGAAGGGGTGTTACCCAGGTGTGGTTGAAGAAGACTACCTAAATATTTCGAAAGGGCATATGTCGGGGAACCAATCGTACTGACAATAGGCCTAAGAGGAACACCCTCCTTATGTATTTTGGGAAGGCCATACAGTCTCGGAGGAATAGCATCCCTTGGAAGGAGACTCTTTGCTGTATCTTCTGGAATAGAAGATTGCTTGACCAATTTGACGGTCATATTTGAGTAGCGAGTTGTGGGATCACGACTGTTAATCCTGTATATAGGATCAGCTAACAAGGACGAGATCTTGTTGTCATATTCATCTTTATCCATCACCACCGTCGCGTTACCCTTGTCAGCGGGGAGAACGATTACATCAGAATTGTCCCTTAGATCTTTTAGCGCCCGGATTTCACCTTGTTTTAAGTTGGACTTAGGTGGATTAGCGGTCTTGAGAACTTTGGAACATTCTTGTCTAACTTCCTCAGCCTCTTCAGGTGTGAGGTTATGTACCGAGGATTCTATAGATGTAATAAGTTCCTCGATTGGAATTCTTCTAGGCGCTACAGCAAAGTTGAGACCTTTAGCGAGAACTGCCTTTTGGGTTTCATTCAAAGGCATACTGGATAAATTTACGACAACTTTGTTGGAATCGTGTCTAATGGTATGTGGTTTCTGCTTCTGACATAACCTTTCATATTTGGAAATATGCCTGCCCCTAACCTGATCAAATATGTTGTTGGCTTGCACTGCAGTAATACGGTCAAACACCTTCCATAATTCCTCATCTACGAAGTTTGAGAGGCGTAGATGCAGCTGTAGTAACTCCCTCGAGACTGAATCCAACCGCTTACGAGTCTGCTGTATCCTCTCTATCAGTAGCGCCTTGCTAGTACGACGATAGATTCTCATAGCTTTTGGTGTTCTGAAAGTATGCTTCAACATAACAAAATTTGGTAGTATATCATGGTCCCGGCATCTTAGGAGAAAAGTGAGAGAGGAAATAAGACACACCTTCTTGCGTCGTAATCTACTAAATTTAGACATCGATCGAAAAATATCCTCCCCATAGAGGTTTCTAATATTATCATTTAGACTTTCACGGCCCGTGTAACTATTCATGAGTTCTATTTTTGGGCTTATGCCGTGTAAATAATTATAAAACACACTCAACGTATCAAAAGGAACCTTGCCTTTCTTCATCAGGAGACCAAAGAGAAGAGAAACGACGTATTGATGGTTGCTAGGAGAAAGCAACAAGGAAGCTACAAATGGTGCCCAAAGATGTAAAGGGGACGCCATTTTAGCCCAATGCTAGAGACAATGAATAGTGGCAGCAGAGCATTACTCTCTAATGGTTCTGATTATAGGTAGCCATGATTCACTGAGGTTGTAACCTGTATCGCGGTTGAAATTATCTGGATGTTTACGTATTTCAACCGCCTCCCTGATAATTCTTGGGCGATATTGCTTTATACGGGCAAGAACATCCACTTCTTGGAACAAGACATCATGACCAGGTGTTAGGGCATGGTCAGCAACAGCTGATTTATCAGGTTGGTTGAGTCTGATACATCTGGTATGTTCTTTGATGCGAGTACACACCGTTCTCGAAGTCTGGTCAACCAACCTGATAAATCAGCTGTTGCTGACCATGCCCTAACACCTGGTCATGATGTCTTGTTCCAAGAAGTGGATGTTCTTGCCCGTATAAAGCAATATCGCCCAAGAATTATCAGGGAGGCGGTTGAAATACGTAAACATCCAGATAATTTCAACCGCGATACAGGTTACAACCTCAGTGAATCATGGCTACCTATAATCAGAACCATTAGAGAGTAATGCTCTGCTGCCACTATTCATTGTCTCTAGCATTGGGCTAAAATGGCGTCCCCTTTACATCTTTGGGCACCATTTGTAGCTTCCTTGTTGCTTTCTCCTAGCAACCATCAATACGTCGTTTCTCTTCTCTTTGGTCTCCTGATGAAGAAAGGCAAGGTTCCTTTTGATACGTTGAGTGTGTTTTATAATTATTTACACGGCATAAGCCCAAAAATAGAACTCATGAATAGTTACACGGGCCGTGAAAGTCTAAATGATAATATTAGAAACCTCTATGGGGAGGATATTTTTCGATCGATGTCTAAATTTAGTAGATTACGACGCAAGAAGGTGTGTCTTATTTCCTCTCTCACTTTTCTCCTAAGATGCCGGGACCATGATATACTACCAAATTTTGTTATGTTGAAGCATACTTTCAGAACACCAAAAGCTATGAGAATCTATCGTCGTACTAGCAAGGCGCTACTGATAGAGAGGATACAGCAGACTCGTAAGCGGTTGGATTCAGTCTCGAGGGAGTTACTACAGCTGCATCTACGCCTCTCAAACTTCGTAGATGAGGAATTATGGAAGGTGTTTGACCGTATTACTGCAGTGCAAGCCAACAACATATTTGATCAGGTTAGGGGCAGGCATATTTCCAAATATGAAAGGTTATGTCAGAAGCAGAAACCACATACCATTAGACACGATTCCAACAAAGTTGTCGTAAATTTATCCAGTATGCCTTTGAATGAAACCCAAAAGGCAGTTCTCGCTAAAGGTCTCAACTTTGCTGTAGCGCCTAGAAGAATTCCAATCGAGGAACTTATTACATCTATAGAATCCTCGGTACATAACCTCACACCTGAAGAGGCTGAGGAAGTTAGACAAGAATGTTCCAAAGTTCTCAAGACCGCTAATCCACCTGAGTCCAACTTAAAACAAGGTGAAATCCGGGCGCTAAAAGATCTAAGGGACAATTCTGATGTAATCGTTCTCCCCGCTGACAAGGGTAACGCGACGGTGGTGATGGATAAAGATGAATATGACAACAAGATCTCGTCCTTGTTAGCTGATCCTATATACAGGATTAACAGTCGTGATCCCACAACTCGCTACTCAAATATGACCGTCAAATTGGTCAAGCAATCTTCTATTCCAGAAGATACAGCAAAGAGTCTCCTTCCAAGGGATGCTATTCCTCCGAGACTGTATGGCCTTCCCAAAATACATAAGGAGGGTGTTCCTCTTAGGCCTATTGTCAGTACGATTGGTTCCCCGACATATGCCCTTTCGAAATATTTAGGTAGTCTTCTTCAACCACACCTGGGTAACACCCCTTCATATATTAAGGATTCCACACACTTCATTGTGAAGTTAAAAACTATATCACTTCAGCCAGGCGATATCTTGGTGAGTCTCGACGTGGTGTCTCTGTTTACGAGAGTACCTGTTGATGGTGTCATGTCTCTCATTAATGATATTTTTACTGAAGAGATCGCAAGGCTTTTCTATCACTGCATGACCTCCTCCTACTTTCTATGGAATGGGAAATACTATGAACAGACAGATGGTGTGGCCATGGGAAGTCCTCTCTCTCCTGTTGTGGCCAATTTCTTCATGGAAAACTTCGAAGAGAAAGCTTTGTCGTCGGCACCTTGCAAACCGAAGATCTGGTGGCGATTTATGGATGATACGTTCGTCGTATGGACGGAAGGTGAAGACAATCTTGGTCACTTTCTGGATCACCTTAATCGCCAGCACCCTTCCATTTGTTTCACCTTGGAAATGGAATCTGACGGCAAGATACCTTTTTTGGATGTTCTCGTCACCAAGAAAGAGGATGGATCTCTAGGACACAGAGTGTATCGTAAGCCCACACACACCAATAGATATCTCCACGCAGATTCTCACCATCACCCTGCCCAGAAACATGGTATCCTTACAACTCTGACTACCAGGGCCAGGAGGATTTGTGAAGCATCAGATCTACAAGAGGAAATTAACACCTTGAGAACCACCTTTGAGAGCAACGGTCACAGCAGAGCTTTGATCTCAAGGGTTCTGAAATCGGCACATAATCGGACGTCTGTTAAGAAAAAAGATGTAAAAGGAACTGCTTACCTACCTTACATACATAACACGACGGATCGTATTGCTAAAATCTTACGTAGGTACCATGTACGAACTGTTTTTGGAACATCAGTTAAGATTAGACAACTCCTGCGACCAACTACGGATAGTTTGCCTAAATTACAACAACCTGGTATCTACAGTGTTCCCTGTACTTGTGGCAAGGTTTATATTGGGCAGACTTCGAGAACGTTGTGTACTCGCATCAAAGAACATACCAGATGTATCAGACTCAACCAACCTGATAAATCAGCTGTTGCTGACCATGCCCTAACACCTGGTCATGATGTCTTGTTCCAAGAAGTGGATGTTCTTGCCCGTATAAAGCAATATCGCCCAAGAATTATCAGGGAGGCGGTTGAAATACGTAAACATCCAGATAATTTCAACCGCGATACAGGTTACAACCTCAGTGAATCATGGCTACCTATAATCAGAACCATTAGAGAGTAATGCTCTGCTGCCACTATTCATTGTCTCTAGCATTGGGCTAAAATGGCGTCCCCTTTACATCTTTGGGCACCATTTGTAGCTTCCTTGTTGCTTTCTCCTAGCAACCATCAATACGTCGTTTCTCTTCTCTTTGGTCTCCTGATGAAGAAAGGCAAGGTTCCTTTTGAAACGTTGAGTGTGTTTTATAATTATTTACACGGCATAAGCCCAAAAATAGAACTCATGAATAGAATAACCTTGTTAATGTAGATTCTTCATGACTAAAATGGTATATAGTACCTTATTAAAATAGATCCTTAATACTAAAATACAAGTATGTGGTACCTTCTGTGCTTGTTTTATATATTAAAATAGGGTTTTTACATTTATTCACATTAGTTCTATGGTTTGTTACCATTTGTAAATTTATGGTCTAATATGAAGGCCAGTTGGAAATATTTGAAGTTAGTCTGATGGGAATAGTTCAATCCCTTGTTTAGATTGTTTATTTTGGCCGCTTGTTAGGTACAAGCATAGGATAATCTTGTTAAAATGAACTCTTCATAACTAAAATATTGGTATATGGTAGCTTATTAAAATAAATTTTTGCATTAAAAGTGCTAATTTGTAGTGCTATATGTGCACATTTTTCAAACGTAAGATAGGGTTAACATAGGTTATCAGCAGTACTATGGGTTGTTACCATTTGTGAGATTGTAATCTGATATAACTGGTCAGTTAGAATGTATGAAATGTTTACATAAATAGGACCGGATACATATTTATACTATACTGCTTTGCCTCTTTTTACAAGTGAATTACGTAGTCTATTATAGTATTTGTTGCAATTTTGTAAGCTGCTGCTGTTGTTGGAGTTATCTTGAGATTCTGTATGTCGTTAAGAAAACTTTTTTCTTCTTTTCGCGTGTCATTACCAGTTAAATGGGTGACTATCATGAAATGGAGTACGTTTGAAATGTCGTGCGTCTTGATAGAGTTGCACGTTTGTTGTGGCATGGAAGCTTCTATGTGTTGTAAAATAATGTATGTTAAATGTTGAGACCGTGTATTCTGCGTGGCTGCCTGGGTCTCAACATTTAACATACATTATTTTACAACACATAGAAGCCTCCACGCCACAACAAACGTGCAACATTTCAAACGTACTCCATTTCATGATAGTCACCCATTTAACTGGTAATGACACGCGAAAAGAAGGAAAATGTTTTCTTAACGACATACAGAATCTCAAGATAACTCCAACAACAGCAGCAGCTTACAAAATTGCAACAAATACTATACTACACTACGTAATTCACTTGTAAAAAAGAGGCAAAGCAGTATAGTATAAATATGTATCCGGTCCTATTTATGTAAACATTTCATACATTCTAACTGACCAGTTATATCAGATTACAATCTCACAAAAGGTAACAACCCATAGTACTGTTGTTAACCTATGTTAACCCTTTCTTACATTTGAAAAATGTGCACATATATCACTACAAATTAGCACTTTTAATGCAAAAATTTATTTTAGTAAGCTACCATATACCAATATTTTAGTTATGAAGAGTTCATTTTAACAAGATTATCCCACGCTTGTACCTAACAAGCGGCAAAAATAAACAATGTAAACAAGGGATTGAACCATTCCCGTCAGACTAACTTCAAATATTTCCAACTGGCTTTCATATTAGACCATAAATTTACAAATGGTAACAAACCATAGAACTAATGTGAATAAATGTAAACCCTATTTTAATATATAAAACAAGCACAGAATGTACCACATACTTGTATTTTAGTATTAAGGATCTATTTTAATAAGGTACTATATACCATTTTAGTCATGAAGAATCTACATTAACAAGGTCATTCTATGTTTCTTCCATTAGACCGAACTATAAAAAGTGAAATTTCATAACTTATATATAAGAATGTAATCAGGCTATTGACATTTCAAAAAGCAGATATACAGTGACATACCTCAAACAACGGTATATTTTTGAAGACCCTACAATAGTCTCACTATTATCAATGTGCACAAATGCAAGAATAATTTTATTTTATACTTTGTAATATAAATTGTAACATGACAACATGTAAAAAACAACATGTACTTTTAAACTAAAAATGTACACACTTTACCATTTTAGAAAGCAATTTGCTATTGTTTTCATCAAATAGATAAATTATATTGAATGTAATAATTTTGACACTGTATGTAAAGAAGTATAGGACCTATATACGCAATAATTTAGACATAGTGAGCCTATAAATCTCACACATATACTTTCAAAACTAAGATGTACCCACCAACATTGAATTAACTGAAAGATTAATATTTTACAAGTGATGTTTTTGTAAATATCTTTTTTATATATGTGTCAACTGAAGATGATCCCTTAGGGGTCGAAACCGGTCTTGACCTAATTTACCAATTTTGAAGTAAATAAATCTTGTATTGATAAGGTGGTGACTTTTAAATTATCTTTATAGTGCAGCTATCAAGCTCGGTCATGTAATACCAGGGGTCCTTTGACTATGATCTTGATATCGACAGATAAGTTAAATTATATTTCCTATGGAAGTGATCACTGTTTTAGAAATCATATAAAACTGCAGGTCCTTAGCTTTGATTGAAGTATCATTCATAGAAAACTTGAGGTCCTATAGGTATGATCATAATATCAACTGTCATGTAAAATTTCGGGTTTTTTGGTATGATCATAATATTGATGTTCATATAAAATGACACAATTGTTGCTTAGTTTGTTGACAAACACCATAAGTATCAATATTTTTCTGGCTTATGTTTTAGTGTATGGTCAGTGGAAGTAATCAACCATACCAGTACCTTCTAACTACTTCAGTTTGCAGTGCAAAATGGACCTGGATGCAAAAATCAAAGAGGAACCAGCCTGGCTTGAAGGAAAAACAACTGCATCACTTGTAAGTCTCATTCCAGATAACTTTATAGAGGTCAGAAATTAACCCATAATAGCTGAATAAGTTTGGCAGGGGCATAATTTTCTATGTGCTTCCTCAGTATTAACACCAACAGTCACCAATTGCTGAATGAGCATCTATGCGTAGTACAACTCTGTTTTGCTTATTTGTCTGGGAATACACCACAACGCACTACACAAAGCTGCCAACTCTTACGAACTTATGGTTGGGCTTGGATTAATCTGTACTTTTTACTGTCAGTATCGAAATTACTGTGGTTTAGGGGTTGCAATTTTTTATTTTTCCCCTCTGATTAAAATAGAGGATGGTTGGTCAATTGTACTTTAAAAAACTAATATCCTCCTAAACTACTGCACCAGTATTAGCACCACATGTTAAAAATTATTACTCCTACCATAATTAGTGTAGAAGAAGTTAAATAACAAATCTTTCATTAGTGTTTTTGAGCCTGGATACACCAGTCTCCTAAACAAAATGTCAACACAAGTGTGATTATTCTGGGTTACCCTCACATCCACAATGTGCTGGAAGATATTATTATGTGTTTTAAGGAACGAGCAGATTTGCCTATGACATACGAGGGATGAAATAGCTCAAAATCTGAATGTACGTTCTCTCAAAATAAGTATTTTGCTCAGATGTTGAATTCTTCTAAAAAGACTGAATAGTGATTAGTTCATTTTATCGTGGTTTCCCATTTTCACACAGAGGCAAATGCTGGGACTGTACCTTAATTAAGGCCACGGCTGCTTCCTTCCAACTCCTAGGCCTTCCCTATCCTATCGTCGCCATAAGACCTATCTGTGTCGGTGCGACATAAAGCCCCTAACAAAAAAAGAAAAAATGTTCATTTTATTCCTCAAATACGGGTCAGATTCTATGTTATATAGAGAACCATGTCTAAGGGCTCTAGAATGTATGATTTCTGAGAATGATTTCTTTTATCTGCCCCTTCTTAGTGGGCTCTGACACTTTAAGGACTTAAGGCACATTAAACATATTTTTTTCTTTCCTCTTTGTCATTATTTCCCTGTCCTTTCTGTGCATCCTTTTCATCCATTCCTTAGTTCAGCTACTCTTCTCTTCTCTATTGAATGTGTTAAGGTGGCATATTCTAGAACTTGTTACTTTAATTCACTTTTATTAGTTACTTAATTTACATGAGAACATACGCTTTTAATCACAGTCCCCCCTGTAATGCTGACAAGGTTTTATGAATCTAAGAGTGAAATTTAAATGTCCCGTAGTAGATCATAAAAGATCTTCTGAAACTGCAGATATTAACTCCAACACTGCTGATTCTCCACTGTCGGTGTCCTCATCCCCTCAGCTCCTCACAGAACACTAGATAACATGCTTACAGTAGTGCAATATTTCATTTCTAGCTGCTTTGACTTAGGGTTACATCACATCTTTCACTGTTATATGACTGTGATAAGTCTGCTTCTTTCATGTTTATGTTTTTTATTTTACACTTGGAAGCTTTGAAATTTGCTGTTTCAAACAGAACAGTATTAATGTTTTATGTAGCCCCTGTGATCTCATCAAAACCATAGTAGAGAATGTGATTCCATTATTTCAAGTAATTTTAATCTGTCTATAAACAAACTCTATGCTGAGAACAAAAAATCATTTAGAAATGTAATGCTTCTAATTGGTTCAGACAACTTTTATCATTTGATTGATATGATTGATCATATGAAAACAGTTCATACAATTTAGTGTTTATGCCTATGGCTGCGTCCTTTCAAATTCTGTGTGAGATAGCCCCCATTCCATCTCTGGTATTATATCTTCTGGTATGGCTAGAAAACGTTTGGCATTTTATATTTTGTTCTCAGTCTCATCCTTTCTCTGACATAAGGAGTGAGCAAGAATAGTAACACCATTCTCAGTACTGCCTTTGGTTATAACATTCCTCTGCTGGTAGAAATCTTCCTTAAACATTAATGAAATTCTGAAAGTAACTGTAATACTGGAAATTAATGAATTTAGATGCTCATTTGTTGGTGACTGTATTTGTAGATGTGTGTTATGAGCATACCTAATATTTCTTATTTTCCACAGGAAAATTTTGAACATGTATCAGAAGTGATAGCTCTGAAAGAAGAAGTTAAATCAGAGTTAACCGAGCCAGAGTCATCGCAGGAAGACTCTCTTGAGGTAATGTATATAATTTGATAATCCATCGTCAGATAATGGAAATTGATAGAAAATAGCTCAACAGATACCAGGGTTTGATCCATCTTTTTAGTGCACATGATTGATAGTCCTACCGATAATATACTTTTTTATGAGATTGACTGTTTACATATCTAGTTTTCACTTTTCCTTCAGGTTGTTCCACGATCTTGCGTTATGAATTGTGTAGCAGTTAGGATTATTCCAAAGAACTCTACTCTATGTCATTTGGTAGCTGGTATCATTCCTACTAATACTTTTGAATTTGTTAATTAGTTTTGAACACAAAGTAGCTGAAAGGTACATTCTTTTGTTACTGTTACAGAATATTTTACTAGTCGTTTCCAAATGAAACACCTTTGTTATCTTATTGATTATATTAATTATTGTTTTCTAAATAATACAGTAATTTATTGATACAATTTGCAGGTGATATGCTTGTTTACTGTGATTGTTCGCTTGTATACTACACACATTGTAGCCATCTCTTGGCAAGTGAAAAATATTCTTTTTCTCCCTAATGTGGTCTGTGATGGTACTAGTCCAATGTGACTTATAATATTTGTACCGGGAGGTGCACCTCAACCCCTCACATTGAAAAGAAACGCCTTAGGGAGCACTATCTATCTAATAAAACTTGAAACCACTAATGCTTAAAGTTGGGATATTGATCAGAAGATGTCACTACTGAATAACTGAGTATGTTATTTTAACGTTTCCTAAACTGACTGGATTTCTTTGTTTTGTTTTGGTGTACATCAAAAAGTTTGAATTTTTCTCCATAGATGTCCCCACACAAAGCTACAGTCATGCACTCTGGTGCAAGGTGGAATAATTACTGATTTAAAGAAGTTTTGGGTTTATAAGTTTTTTCAACTAAATTTACTTTCATTTATTTTGATACTTCAATGTTTTGCAACACTTCCTTCTCATCTCGCCAGCTTTGAAGTCTGGCCAATCACAAATTTTCTGTATTTATTTTTCAGCCAATCGTAAGCTTCTTGTAACTTTTTGAGTATCAAATAAAATTAGAGGGTGTGGTCAGATTTTGCCCAGAGCCTTTTCGAACTCTCCCGTCGGGTATAAAAGCCGCAACTTTTTCTAGTTACCTTGTCTTATTCTCGTCAAATTTCTGAGTGTGTGTTAAGACAGGAGGACTAATTCTTTGGCAGGCAGAACGTCAGCCCAGGTAATGGCCACCAGTTTTCTATATCTGTAGCTATCTTCTTAAACTCGCAGGAGGGGAAGTAACCATCTGTTTTCAAAAATGTAAGCTTTCATTCTGCTAATGTAAAATTTCATACAGACTTAAACTGTAAATTGGGGATAGAGAGTGTGTTACCCTCTCGAATTCCCCTTCAGTTTATCTTGAGGTGACTACGATTTTGTAACCTTTTTCTTCTGTAAATCACTCATTAACTTCTCTTTCGAGTCACCTCAGTTGTGTAGAATTAGCCTCTGCATCATTGGGCCACAAGCCCAAGTAGGGTTTCAAAAGTTGGTTTTCAAGGAGTGCAAGTTTACGACTGCATACATTTTGAGTTTGGACCAGTAATATAACCTGTTGTTCTCTTCCATGAAGGCCCAGTAGTATGGGTACTAGATACCGCTGTGTAAAGGAATTGTAGGTTGTGCCTAGAGATGCCAGAAATTGTATAGTTTTGTGTAATGTTTCCTTGAGTAGGCTCTAAGGAATTGGGAGCACAGCATCCTTGGTTGAATTTAAAGAGCATGTAAACTCTTGTCTGATATTGGTGCAATTTTCAGTCGGGCCTTTGGAAGGCCGTATGTGTAACGTTTGGTGCAAGGTGCTCTGGAACTGTGTCTTGGGAGATATCTCTCGTTATCTAACCAAACGCAACATTTGTGACGTTGTAAACTTGTAAATTGGAGCTGGAAGCTCAAAAATTGTAATTTACAACACTTGGATTTCTATTCTTGTTTGCTATTTTGTACCTGATATTTTGTTCCTTGACCTTGTGAAGAATTTTGTTAAATTTGAGATCTGAAAAGAAATATAACCTTTGTTTTAAAGTTTAAATTAATCTTTGATATGGTAGATAGACCCATTAATGCTGACACCTTCTTTCACCTCTCTGCGTTCCACAGATAATCTCGGAACAATATTACTTAAACATGCAATGAATAAATAAGCCATTGAAGTGTTATCTTGCCTTTGTGTTTCATACTTCGTAAGGGATAGTGTTTGTGAATAGACCTTGTAAGTTCACCATTACTCACCTGAACATTCGTTACATGAATAATTCATCATTACCAGGATGCACATTTGATCACTGTCATCGTCCACTTCATAGCATGCGTGTCATCTTCTTTTACTATCACTATGTTGCTATGGGGTATTTTATTGCCCATTTATTGAGATATTCATTTCACCATCTCATCCAGGAGATGAGGGTTAGCTGCTGAAAATATAGCCATGTGGGCAAGGTTGTGATGAGGGAGGAAGTATAATCCTGACCAGAGAGTGTAGTAATTGGCTCTCCTATAAGGAAATTGGTTGTAGTTAGGTAAGAAGTGTCAAAAGGTTCATCATTTAGCTTTGGTGAGTGGATGTATGTGTTTCAAGAATGGTACATTCTTTGTTGGTGAAGCGATAAGAATCCATCACTTGTCTGGGGCGTAAAATCAGACTCATGACAGCTGCTTCCTAGATTCCATCAAAGTGTGGTGTTGCAGGAGGGATGAAATGCCACATCAGTCCCATGCCTGCAGTTGTGCGAAGAGTTGGTTTTCTGAGGGTTATTTTGCAGGAAGGCCTTGATTTCTGTAGCTGCTCCGTTGAAGTTTATGCCATTATTGCTGTAAATGTTTAGGGGTTGACCTCTATGAGAACTAAGTTGATAAAGTGCGGGGAGAAATGTTGTTGTGGTGAGATCGGGTATCATGTCTAAGTAGAGAGCCTTATTAGCTAGCAGTCTGGTCTTGTTTGATTTCACACAATTTTTTTATTAGATTTGGGCCAGCATAGTCTGTTCTAGTTTTAAGGAAGGGATATGTCGGGGTTAAAGGCACCATTTTGGTATTTCTCATTAATTATTCCTCTATGTAACACTTTGCATAGAGTAATCAGGATCCTGATTTTTATTCCCCCAGGCGTGAGATCACGGCTGATGATGCGTATGCAATGGGTGAAACATAAATTAGTATGACACGATGTAACACCTGAGATGTGTATGAGTGTGGCTTCTTTCTGTTCCCCTTTCTGAAGAGATCCTAAACTTATCTCTCAGAGTGTTGAGTGCCAGGATGAAGTAGTCCAAGGTGTTCTGCCATCATAATTATATTTGTGAGGTGATACAGAATTTCTAATATTTCCAGTCCGCTAGTATTGGAGTATTGTGCAGTCGTCCACTGACAAGGAGATGGCCTTCTTGATCTATGATTGGATTAATAGTCTTTATATGAGTTGTTAGTTTCCTGCACAACATTAATATAATATTTGTGTGAAGGGTTCAACTCCGATACAAACAGTGGACTTTAATTTCTCTCCGTTGGTTGTTTACAACAATCTCAGATAATTATATGTTACAAATCTCATGACTGGTCCATATTGAAATGTACATTAATTCAACGAGGTTACAAAAGTTTATTGAAATCCTCGTATTCAATACACATTAGGTTCTTAAAATTAAGAATTTCATCTTGTCATACTAATTTAAGGGGACATGTTTCGCCCATTGCATGTGCATCATCAGCCGTGATCTCATGCCTACGGGATTAAAATCATGATCCTGATTACTCTAGTCAAAGTGTTACATAGAGGACCGTGTGTTATAAAAAGGAGGAAACTTAGTCCCATGCCTGCAGTTGTGTGAAGAGTTATTTTTCTGAAGGTTGTTTTACAGATAGGTCTTGATTTATTTAGCTACTCTGAAGAAGTTTGTGCCATTATCGCTGTAAATGTTCAGCCTACAGCCAACAGCGCATAAGCTCAATGCTCTGCCCATCTCCTCTCCTTCGCCACACCCCCTTCCCTCAATACCACACAGATACAATACAAGAAGTGCAAGTGTCATTTGTTCTGACGCTACAAAGGCAACTAGTTCATACCAGAAAGGTTGACGGTGTAGGTAAATGTATACACAGTGTTTTTCACAAAATTTAACCCTTTTTTCTCTGATCTTAAATATCGTTCTACCCTTCTCTCATTACTGATTCTTCATTACACATCCCTCAGTAGTCGGTTTCAACATTGAAGCTGTAGCCAACTTCAAGCACGAGCGTCTCCACTTGACTAATTTGACAAAAGGAGGTTACTACATCAACTAGTAAAAACATACACAGCAACACACGGTCATGAACCTTTTTTCACTTCAACGAAAATAAAAAGTGATTGGCCTCCCCATACAAATATGGGTTTGATGCTGCTTGTTGTTTTAAGGGGCCTAACATCGAACGTCATCGGGCCAAATAAGAGTTTAACAGGGTGTCCACCTGCATGGAAAACCACAAATCAGGGAATGTCAGAGAATTCGATTAATAGCGGGAAAACCAGGAAAAGTCAGGGAATTCAGAAAATATCTGAAATTCGTTCTTCGGCCAGATAAAATGGACATACCTTATTTATCCCTTAATAGAAGCACATTTTTTAATTTTTATAACACTAATCTTGGGTAGGCTTATGTCTTTTATGCCAGGAATAAATTGTAAAGGAAACTGAATAAACATTCAAACAAAACCATGTGTGATACTGAATGTGAAGTAACCAATAGCTTCAGTAACTATATGGGTAGCCTATAGCGCTCTGATCGGTTGATCCAATTTTCAATGTTTTGATTTGCTTACTATTGTATATTCTGTGTTGTTGCTGAATGGAGAGGCCTATATTGCGTTTTCAGCTTTCTAATAGCTTAAATATATGGCTTCCACAGCGAAATATGCACATAGACAACAGATGACTCTGTTTGTTTACTATGTAATGACGTTTGTGATAGTCACTACCTCGTAAAATGTAAAAAGAGACAAAAAACACTGACTGAATGCAGGTAAGTGTGAAAATCACTTGAACTTAATACTCATTCAAGTGCTCATTGCTATTGCGATTATTATTATTATTATTATTATTATTATTATTATTATTATTATTATTATTATTATTATTATTATTACAATTATTAAATGTGCTGATGTAGGTAAACCTTGTGTAAATGCGTAATGCATCGTGACACCATTCGGGCCGCACCATGTTGAGTTTCTAACCTATCTGATGAAATGGTTCGTCACGGACGTGGGTGAGTGAGGCTCCTCAGTAATCAAGTGATTTGAAGGTGTTATACAGCAGTGGAAGTGATAAAAACTTGTGGCAGTGTTACGTTTGTATTTATGAATCATACCAACACATTTTTTCGGTATTTTTCTTTTTCTTCCAAATTTGCATTGTAAACAAAATGGGCCGCCAAAACAACAGACTTAAAGGCCCAGCCACTACCATCGATGCCAACGTAGACCACCTCATGAAGTGCACGCTGGACGACTTTATTAACTCGGACAGCTTCCTTAAAAAAATTGTGCAGTCCATTTTGACCTGCATAACAGAAATGGTTATAAGAGAACTTGAAAAAAGTTTATTATTTACTGTCGAAGCATTTTCAGAGTAAACTGAAAATCTTGATAAAAAGGAGGTGGAAATCCACAAAATGAAGGAGGATATGGACTCCAAATGTTATTCATTGGAGCAATACAACAGGAGGAATAATGTAAGATTTTCGGCATCCCCAAATGTTTGAACGAAAACTGAGATGAACTAGTGCTCAGCGTGTGCAAAGCAGTAGGTGCATATGTTACACTTAATGATATTGAGAGGTGTCACAGACTAGCTCCTTGATCACCATGGAAAACAAGACCTATCCTATTCAAATTTGTGTCTTATCACTCATGGCAGAATGTCTTCACTAGGAAAAGGAAACTGAAAGGCTCATCCACAACAATCTGTGAAGATTTTACAGCTACCAGAATGTCCATCATGACGACAGCAATCCAGTGTTTTGGTCTTAGAAACACTTGGACTGACTCAGGAGACATCATAATCAAGAAGGCTGACGGATTGAAATTAAAAGTGTGCCAGTTAAAGGAACTTCCTATGGCATAAGCTTCTCTTGCAATGCTATTTGATTACTTGACTACGTGAGTCCAAACCCATCGTTTACCATAAGTCACAGCTGAGGAGCTAGCTTTTTTATTTTTTCATGTAAATTTGTCTATCTATCTATCTATCCATTTACTGTATTTATCTATCTGTCTAAATATCTATTCACTTAATCTGTCTTCTTATCCTACTCCCTGTCAATCTACATACTCTTTAATAAAATTTTCCTAACTCATTCTTTTTTAAGTCAGGCCTCCATATTACATAGCTCTAACGTCAACACTACATAGAAAAAGCTCCTACTTGAGTATTCTGTATGCCTAATCTGCTTTTGCACATTATCACTATTATTATTACTGACAATTTAATTACCTAAAATATGTTAATTGCTGACCATTAATAGGGTGTAGTCACATGCTGTGTTTTAGTTTCATTTTAGCAATTGGCAATGCATACCACACACAGCCATAATCCCTCTGATCATAGCAATATTATCCCTTGCCACACTTCCCCTTCCCCAGCTATCCCATCAACCTGTCTACCTGCTAGTCCATTCACCCTAATCTCCCCCTCCTTGAAGTTACAACTCACATTGTCCAGTCAGCCCTAAATAGACATAAAAGCACACTTCACTTATGTCACCTTAGTGCCAAGAGTTTAGTTTCTCAACTCATATAGATGAACTAAATATGTCATAGAAAGAAAGAGATCCACCTAATCAATACTAATGTATTAAAATTTTCTTCTTAACAACAGGACCTGTTTCGACTCTTCACACGTTATCCTCAGATGTCATGTACATTCACATTATAATACATTTTTTTAATAGTTGTGCCTTGCCCATAAACATTTCATATTTGACTGACATTAGGTAATCTGTTTCAGAGTGAATAATACTGTTTTATGTCTAAGTTTAGAAAACTATTATATATTAAAAAGATACCACTTTTTGAACACATTAAAAGGATCACAACGTATGATGAAACTTTGCTATGTACGTATGACCTTGAATTATATCATTAACGTTCAAGTTTTACGAGTAAAACAAGTTCCTAGAATGACTTTGTCATATTGCGTTGTTTTTAGTCTTTAGGTCTATATTACTTAATTTGACAAGGTATAAGCCTAATATAAAGTATATTATAAAAGCATACGCAGCTACATTTAAGCACATTTTATAGACCTTAAGACTAAAAACACAGCCGGCACAATTTACCAGTCGGTGTTGCGCAGAGATATCGATGTGGACCTTTCTTCAGAACATACTAATGCACATATCCTATGAATATAGACTTCCTATCTCTAGTCTTTCAAGGTGTTCTGGATTTTATGGACATGAGTGTATTTCAATCATTCACAAAATTTACCAACATCAATAAGTAGATCAGAAGCGATAAGAATCTGCAACAGCAGAAAGTAATAGAAAATAATATTTCAAGAATGAAGTCCCTCTGGAAATGAAATTAATATTTAAAAATTACTTAAAATTTTATGATTGAATTTGATTTATTCCTGGCTGGCAATGTCTCATGATTGGTCCCTTTACCATCCTTTAGGGTTTGGTGGGATCTTCCCTTTAAGTTAGACATTCCGGAAGAAATATCCCTTGCAAGGTGCACCATGATGAAAGTTAAGATTCCTCTTGCAAGCAGCATGATGATTCCCCTTGTTCCTTGTCTTGCAGGCTTCTCGTAACAGTAGGCTTCCTCTCTCTCTCTCTCTATCTCTTACACAAAAACACACACACACACTCTCTCTCTGTCACACACACACACACACTCACACAAACACACACACACTCTCTCTCTCTCTCTCTATCTCTCTCTCTCTCTCACACACACACACACACACACACACACACACTCACACAAACTCTCTCTGTGTGTGTGTAACTAAAGCGGCACATTGATATGTGTTCCAAACATGCGGGTTCAGATGATTTATGCATACCACACGTGTTCTGGAATTAATATAGTCGTGGTTATGTCTTGTAGAAGACGAAATTAAGTGTTCCCTTTATGAGACATCACGACTAATAAACGTCTCTTGGCGAAGAATATCTTGTAGAATTGTAGTGGGAAAGCGAAGTGAAGTTGTGCTCTAAAGTAGAGCAGTATGAAATCAGTAGTGTAGGAGCTGAGTAAGTTGAGCGTCGATTACACACTGCTTTTATCAGTTCTCGGCCTAGAAGGTGTGATTAGTTGGAAACTAATCATAATTTTTTTCACGTCTTCTTAAAGTATCATGGTTCAAAACTGTTCTTGTGAAGAGTTCTGAAAACTTGTCGGGTGGTGTTAGCCTTGAAAATGTTAACTGTTCATATCTGTCACATGCTAACCTCCTGACCAATAAGAGAAAAGGAGTGGATCGCCACACGGCCATGCAGCAATGAGCCTAAAGGCGAATTTCTCCAGTGTTATCAGATCCTGGCCTTCACCACAGCTGTTGTAAATGACCCACTGACCGAATTAAATTAGGCTTTTGCGGCAATCTCAATTTTAACTCCAGTTATGCCATCTTCAGTTACAATATGTTGTAGGTGAAAGATTTCTTTCCACAGTATACACTGCTGTATAAATGATGCAGAAGTATTAAAAGTGTATTATTTCGATATATTCATGCGGAATTAGTAAATTTGGTTTGTAGAAATCATGTGTGTGGTGTGAAAACTGCATTTTCAGTATAAAGTGTTGTGTAGAACTTCAAGGTGAAACTATCTGTAGACTTGTACAGTGCTTATGTAGTGTCATTCTACATTGTTAACAGTTAACATCTCTGAGATGCCCAGCTATCTTTTAGCTGTTAATGTTAATACTATAATTGGTTTTACAGTAAAATAATGATAATCATTACATTTACTATTTCTTAATTGATATTTCTCCCATGTGTCATTGAAATGTGTTTGATCCAACCCTGTCTCCTCACTTTTGGAGATAAATTGACCTACCAATTGATGCCTGCCTGGCCATCAGATAATACAGATGTTGATTACCATAGGGAATTTAAAATATTTGTCCCGAATGAGTAAATTTATAATACCAATATAATGGTCCGTTATTGGACATTATAAATTTTCCAATTAACTCATTCTTGGTTGCCTGCGTTTCGCCCTCGTGTGCTAAGTTAGGCTCATCAGTTGGGACTTAGCACACCACCCAAAACGCAAGGCTAGTGCATGATAAATTGACCTGTTAGTATTTCTCTATGCCCAGATACCTTTGATCCATGATTCCCGTTTACAGCATATACCCTGCAATTGATTAGTATTTTCGTACACTTCTCTTCCAAATATTCCATGCGATAATTCTGGACGTCGGTTTATCTTCACATATATGTGTACTTTGTTTCTTAATATGGATAGATCTGTGTTGATGTAGGACAGTCAAAGTTCATAGAACTATTGTGATAAACCTTTTTCTTGATTGTTGTCTCTTTTTCTTTGTCCCTCAGTGAGAGACGTTGCTTGTTGTATCGTGTAGTACCAAATGTTCACATTGTCAAGAAATGTTAGTTGAAGTGAATTGTTTTACTCTAACTGAAGTGCTGTTAGGTTCAACTTGCATTAGCTTGATCACCTCAAGAATCATGTCTTTGGCTGTTCTTCTGAGTAAAATTCTTTCATGGGGTTACTTCGGAATGTGTTGCAAGAATATAAGGATAAATTTGGAAGCATTGTCTAACGTAATTACAATGCCGATAAGCTTGATAAGTCTCTTAAAGGGATTCTTGGTGAAGGGCATACAGAGAAGCTGCGAAGAAGTAAGGGCCACCTCGATCCTAGATCCGAAGAGCATACGTAGGCAGCCCATCTTGACTTCAAGGGAGGAAGGCATGCTCTGCATAGAATTTTGGGAATCTACTTTACTACTTTTGGACATGTATATGAAAACTTATGTCCAAATGTGCATGTACATCTGGGGAACTGTGAAAGCTGAATTTCTAAAATAAAAACTTACTTTTTAATGTATTGTTTGAAATTACATATTAATTTACTCTCACAGTAAGTATTGGAAGAGAAGGAATTCAAGCAATTGCTTCCTTGTTGTACTGAATAACTGGCCATGTAGCTCTTGGCCTGCATTTATAAGATGCTGGGCTCGAACCCATTGTCGACAGCCCTGAAGTGCATGTTTCACATTTTCACAGCAAACAAATGGTGCGAATGTACCTTAATTAAGGCCACAATTGCTTCCTTCTCATTCCTAGCCATTTTTAGCTCATCATCGCCATATGACCTATCTGTGTCGGTGTGAAAGAGAAATGGTAGAAACCATCAAATAAACAATATGCCGTAGGTTATATTCAATAACTTTCATTAATATGGCTTAAATTTATGATTATAACTGGCCACTGTTCTTTGACTGATAATTACATTCGAACTATTCACGTTTTTGTCTCTTTGATGAATCAAGGAAACTAAATTTTATGTACATAGTCAATGAATATTTACATTCTCATAAGTTCCATAAATTTATACTTTAGGAATATTTGTTGCTTCAGTTAAACTATTGTAGTTAGGATACATCTAAATTGGCTCAGAATTATTGTAGAATAATTATTTTATTAATAAATATCATTCTTGCTTTATTATTACTTAATCTTTTCATTCTATTGTTCCTGTTAACCTGTTGCAATTTGGATAATGTAAGTCCGGTTTAGAATTGTAGTGTAGCTATGTAATTAGATTTTAAGTTGCTCGCTTTGGAAAGGCCAGAAATCTCATGACATCAAAGATGTCTGTGAACTTATCTGCCAGGTTACATCCAGCAGGAATGGTGTTGATTTCATTGTGTGCGCAAGAATGCAAGATTGAGTTGCTGGGGTTCAGTGCTATTCCGACAGCCTTATGTGAATTACATTCGACGTTGCATCCTCTCGAACTTGTGTTTTCTATGTCACAATCTGGCTGTGATGACCTGGACGAGGAAGAGCATTGGCAGGAACTACGAGGTCATGTTGCTGCATATCCTGAAGATGAGTTTCCACTTCACTGTGATGACCTTAATGCGCATGATGGTCACTAAGAATTTTTATAGCTGCCATGGTGGTAATACTTTCGGTACCTGATATGATGATGGAGCTCATATTGAGGTTTCACTTGTGGTGACTGCAGCAAGCAAATTGACCTTATCGTTGTTCAGCACCGTGATCTACGACGAAGAAAGAACGTAAATGTCATATCATCTGACTGTATTCCACCTCTGCGTAAGGTAGGCATAGCGGATTTAAGGACCTCTATGCCCATGAGAACATCAAGTGGTGGAAGCTTAAAGACTAGAAGGAGACCCTAGCAACAACAGAAATTTTCCTCTTGTTGATCTTAATGCATTTGACAACATGTAGACACATTCTACAGATCTTTCACTGCAACCGTCACAGTAAACTTGGTTACGATATAAACTAGTTCCTCTTATATTGAATATCTAACGTTTCTATGGATGATTGCAGTCCAAGAAGAGTTGTAGGATAAGACGAAGGCATACTGTGTATAAATCTCAATCGAGACACACTCACTGTAATGACCTGTGTACAAGGTGTATCAGAACTATACTGACAGAGAAATCAGGGATGCTCTTCGTGGAATGTTGAGAATGATGGTGCAGTCAGATTCTCAGGGAAATATTTCCTTTTGAGGAAATTAAAGTGACCTTGTTACTTCCGGTCATGCAGTTCAGATTGAGATTTCTTAGCCACAGGTTCCTCAAAAACAATTCTTTCCCTGTATGTAAATTGGCTTTCACAAAATACTCCACAGAACACAGGGAAAGAATTGTCTTTGAGGAATCTGTGGCTAAGAAATCTGTCGCTCAATTGAGATATTGATTAGAGTATGTATGAAACAGCTATACCAGATGAATGAATACTTAGTGTAGTAGCACTCTGTGTATAGAGAAAATGTGCTAAACTTAAAGCTAGTAATTACACAATAGTCGTCTTGACTTGTGTTGCATGCAAGCTCTTGGAATGCATTCTTTCTGATTATGTTATACACATTTAAGAAATTACCAACTGGCTCGATAGAAGGTAGTTCAGGTTTACGAAATATTATTCCACTGAAGCTCATCTTGTGGATTCCAACAGGATATAGCAGATATATTAGATTCAGGAAGTCAAATGTATCACGATTGACATATCTAAGGATTTTCTTAGGGTAGATCTCGGGAAACTACTGACAAAAAATTAGTGCGTTTGGGGTAGATAAAACAATGGCTAAATGGGTGACTATAAAGATATGGCCAAATTATTAAACATTAAAAATTTGAGAATTGAACACATGAGATGTTACCAATTTTTAAGTTCATGACATTAGTACTTGGTATGCAACCCCTTAGCTTTCATGAGCGACTTGATTAGACTGGGCATACCCTCAAACAGTATTTTACACTGACTCTTTAAATCGTCATCATGACACCACATCTGACCGAGCTTCTCAATCAAGCCAATTTTTGTCGTTATTTTTCCTTGGACTTTTCTTTGCTATCGGCTAAGGATAATCTATGGGGTTCATGTCTGGACTGTTTCTAGGCTTTGTGGAAAGGAGGCCCATCTTGCATAAAAATAAATTCACTTTGGCTAAACTACTCTTGCACCTAAGCTACCAAACGGGTTCTTAATACTATACTGTTCACATCTGATAGTTCCTTCTACAATATATAATCGTCCATGGCCATACCAAGAAAACACACTCCACACCATCACTGAAGTTGGATGCCTCACTCAATCTGGATGGAATGCTTCTCCTTATCTTCTGACATATTGACTTGACTCTTCTTCGACAGGAAATACCAATTCGTCACTAAAGCAAACCTGAAATAAATAAAACAAATAAGCCTAGCATTAAATGCAATAAGCTGTAAGGTTTAAAAGAAGAATTTCATACATTTACTGTGCTGTACGGTTACATCACTTAGATTGGGTTATAATGGAATAATGAATGATAATTTAGGAATTACAGTAATTGTCATGGATTTGCCTGTTTCCATTCATCAGATGACCAATTCTGGAGAGTCTTGGCACACTGGAACCTCTTTGCAGCCATAGCAGGGGTAAACTTCGCTTTGTCTTGAGGTCATCTTGCTTTCATTCCAGCATTAAACAGCTCTCGCCTCAGAGTCCTGGCTAATACAAATGACCCATACTCTTCTAATTTCTTATGTAAATCCAAACTAGTAACCTTGCGGTTGTTTACTGACAAATTAATCAGTTTTGCTTCCTCCTTGGGTTGGTTTCTTCTTCTGTCCACAGTTTCCAACAGGTTGTTGACATTTTGTCTTGGGCCGATGACCTTCGATGTTAGGCCCCTTAAAACAACAATCATCATCATCATCATCATCACATGTTGTCTTCCCGTTATCTTCACATTTTAAAATTCTACTTACAGATTGCTGTGGTATTTGCAATCGAGAATCTATTTCTTGTTGTGAATGACGTTTCTCAAGAAGTAGCTCTCTGACAGTGCCTTTCTTGGCGAAAGGTCTCTTCGACTTCCCATAACCTCAAAATTTGACAGTTCTCTAGAACCACTCTTAAGAAATACAACTCAACTCCTGAATAGTATCAATAATACATGTAGTTTACAGAATGGACAGTCTTAACAATAGGTCACATTATTTACTTCCAAACAGCAACAATATGCAGTTAATAAAGATAAACAACAGAAAATGCTCACTAACAAAAATGACACAAAACCATGTGAATAATGAAATTACATTGTGGTTCTCACTGTAGCCACTGTATGAAAAAATACAATAGTGTTGACCAGGATATCCCAAGTGGAAATTTGCCTCCAAACAAGTTCAAGGATTAGGCTATAAAGGTCGGTAGTTTACATAAAGGTAGAAATATACCTTTTACCATTAAAATTTGGCCACGTCTAGTGTATTTCTACAAAATAGAACTCAGAGCATAAGAGTAGGTGAAGCTTTATTTGATCCTGTAACAATTATGGGATTGGGTCCCTCAGGGCATTATTATGAGACCTTTATTCTCTGATTTATATAAACAATATGAATAATGAACTGAAATAAGTGATGAGGCTCTTTGTAATAAATAAGTTTCAGGATTATGAGTAACTGAAAAAGACCTTGACAATATTGTAAGATGGACATCGGGCAATGCTATATTTGTAAACGTGGTGAAAAGTCAGTTTCTTTGTTTCACAAATAGAAAGATTCCTCTCTGGTTTTATTATTGTATTGATGGGTGAAATTTCTTCATGGGGATCTCTGTAAGTACCTAGCTATTTATAATAAGGATATAGCTTCATTATGGTAATCATTTAAACATATTGAAAATAAAATTTACAGATCTCTTAATATGATTATGAGTTTTTTTAGGGGTTGTAAAGGAGAGGGCATATAAATCTCCAGCAAAGCCACAATGAGAGTGTGAGACCATCACCAGTATTACTTGAGTAGAAAACAGGAAATGATCCACAGAAATAGCCCCATTTCTTGCGGTTGATTTCTAACAAAAGAGTTGTGTTACAGAGATGTTGCAAAGTTTCAGCTGGGGAGACTTGGAGAAAGGAGACAAGCTGTTTGATTAAGCAGTATATTCTGAGATGTCATTAGAGAGATGGCTTGGAATGACATTAGTTGATGAATACATTTAAATCATGTTCTTTAAGTTTAGGAAAGATCGCAACATGAAGATTAGTTGGAATTCATGGGGACAAATTTTGGCAAATGTTCACTTATAGGAAATAATTTACCAAGGGAGTTGTTTCATATATTTCTACAATCTTTTTCTATTTAAACAACCAACAGCCCTAATTGCTGTGGTTTGATTGATTCATTGATTGATTCATTCATTGATTGGGACATTAACTGATTTATGCTTTTGGTCTTAATGTGATGTTCAGAGGGGGATGATGGATATTTCTATGCTTCTGATATAAGCATTGTCCACTTGTTGGGAAAGTGGTGGGAGTACTGTGGGATTATGTGATATTACAGTGAAGTGTTTTTGGAAAGAAAGTATATAGGAACATGGAAATAAACAAAGAGGTGACAAGTCAAGTCATATGTAGGAAGATGGGAACAGGGGAATAAGAATATAAGAGGATGAAGAAAATGGCTAGTCATTGTGGAATTATAGATCAACAGAAAGAGAAACAGAAGCAAGGAATGGTATTGGGCAATGATTTGGAGATACTGCTTACTATTATTTATTTTCCTAAAATTGTACATGTTCACATACACGTATATGTACATATACTCTGCTGAATATTCACAAATATGTAGGTGATCTTAAATTTACAAATTTGCAATGTTCCTCCCTTTCTATGCTACTGTGTCTACTGCTGTCCAACAGTGTGTTCCTTTTCATGTTCTTATATCTCATCAATTGTTTGAAAAGCATTGGCAAAAGGGACTCAGGTTAAAACACAGCAGGTCATTGTGCACGTTAGGTTCCAAAAAGGGTAAAAAATAAAATAAGTAAATGCAATGTAAATTTTAACCTAATAGAATTTGTATAGTATTATTGGAAGTAGTTGCACAAGTGGTATGTGTGTTGACTATGTTTGTGAAACAGAAAATATTATGAGTAAGAGTTTGTAAATTCTATACATTTATTAAGAATGAGCTGTGTGCTAAATAGAAAAAATAGCAAAAATTGTATAATACTGTTTTTAGGAAATTGTCTATTTCTCTGTTCTTTTAAAATTTAGTGCTTGATAATAATGTATTTTTGGGTACCATTTGCCACCAAGGTAGACACCTCTCTTGCATTTAATGGGATTTTCATTTGATTGTTCCTTTCCATTATATATTTTTTAAATGGGAGATAAATTAATTATACTCTTCTTGTGCCACTATGAAATATATTTTCTCAGCTGTTTCTATTTTAGGCCTATATATTTTTATTTCCTTAATTCTTTATTCTACTTTTCTTACTTCTTACTGACAGCCTTCCAAAGATACTAAGGAGGAAATATTCATAGAGGAACAAACTGATGATCAGCTGTTGCCATACATCAAAGAAGAAACAAAGTACGTATACTACAAGTCCTATATAATATGGAATATGTTGTACCTATTCTCTGTTGTGTTCAGTAGTGGTTGGTTTATCTCCAAAAGTGGCCATTTTCATCAGTTCAATCCTGTCTCTACAAGGTTACATTTAAACACTAATATCTGAAAATTCTATTGGTTAAAATTATCTAAAATATTCAGGAACATTAAGATCATTTTTAATGTTCCATCATGTACTCGTAGTTTTATTCAATATATATCTACAAAAAGAATCTCTGGTAAAGCTAGATATTTTTGAAGTGTATTTGTTTACAATACCTTTAATCAACCATGAAAAAGTGTTCTTTCTTTCACCTTCTGTGCATCATTTGTTCATCACATTCGTATCTTCTGAAATGCTATATGAAACTATTGCTTCCAGATATTCTGAGTAATATTTTTATACGTTCATGCCAACAGTGACACACAGAAAAAGCGATATTTGTAGATTAAAACTTAAATCTACAAATTCGAATTTGTTAAGTTTTATGTACATTGTGAACAATAAATATTTAAAACTAACATAATCAGTTTCATTAATCAATATAATGATGGCTGAGTTCAATAATGTGATGAATCTAAGAATGTCATTTTGAAATTATTTGGTTAGATTCATTTTTTCTGATCATTTCTGTTCTCTTATGTGTTAAGTCAGATTCCTCCATTTGTGGACGCCAAAGCAGATAATGTGTTGTAGAAATGAAACTTTGAGGTCAGTTATGCTACATCTTCGGTATCATAGTTTTCAAATAAAACTTGTGCATTGTTGTAAGCATAAAAAAATTGTGCTATTGAATTTATGTTCATTCCAGTGATGTGGTCACACTTTCTATTTCATTTTAGTGTTCATTGACAGTCAGGTGCTTCTAGTGTGTTGATTGCAAACATACTTACACAATTAGTATTAACTAATAAAATGGACAGGTACAAGTGGAGTTTTAAATTTGTGCAGGTTGCCTAAAAAAATTCAGAATACTTCAAGTAAGTGAATTTATTATCTCATAAAAGTAGATAAATAGGCGGTACATTATTGCTTCACGTCCGTAGGTTTACCCTCAAAGTGCCCTACACGTGACCCCCGGGTGGTGCTAAGAAAGCAATAACTGTGGCTGCTGGACCTATCTTTTTAAAGATCCTCCAGCAATGGTAGAAGTATTTCATGGAAATGGCTCTTCTCATAGCTACCAGACAAGAAACATCGGACCTTTCATCCATGTTTTCGAGCTTAACGTAGAAAGCATCAGCAGAGCAAAATGTGACTACCTGTCCAAAGTTATCCTGAATAATAATATAGATATAGCCAATGAAGAAAAGTTTCGGAAAAGGGGCCTCATTAATGGTTTCACAGCTCTTGGTGCAACATATCACAGTGCAAATGGTATAGCTACTTATGTTTGTAATAATATCCAAGATGCCTCACTGCTCTTTCAAAACGAAGACGAAGACATCCATTGTGTTGCTGTGCGAGTGGCACATGTTACTATTTTTAACATTTATAAACCCCCAAACACTCAGTGGTCAGGTACTATACTCCCGACTGCTCAACACCCTGCAGTTTATATAGGCGACTTCAACAGCCATCACGAACTATGGAAGTACTCGGATGACAATGAATGTGGAAAGAAACTCGTAGAATATACAGAAATGAACAATCTCCATCTGATTTTTGACCCAAAAGATCTTGGTACTTTCCAGTCAGCTGCATGAAATAGGGATTTCAATCCTGACTTGTGATTTGCTAGCTGCAATGAGGGAGGACAGCCCTTACATACCAGTCGTAAAGTGTTCAGACATTTTCCCCACAGTCAACATGGCCCCATTATAGTGGACATTGGCATCAAAATTCCTGTTGTACGATCAATACCACATGCTCGGAGGAACTTCAGAAAAGCAAATTCGTCAACATTCACCACTGAACTGGATAAATGTGTTCGGTGGATTGCTCCCAAGCACAATTACAAGCGTTTCGTAGATGCAGTTATGATGGCGGCTAAGAAGAGTATGCCATAGAAAAGAATACATCCCTGGTTGGAATGTAGAGACTGATGCATTCTATAACGAATATCGGCATACTGGTGATGAAGACATAGCTGATGAACTTCTTTCCAGCATGGATACTACCCAGAGAGAACGGTGGATTGAGACAGTGGAGAATATCGACCTAACTCATTCCAGTAGAAGATCTTGGGGGCACCGCAGAAAACTTGGAGGAAGGACACCTATGGTGAAGCAACAGCCTGGAGTTACTCCGGATGAAGTAGCATCTCACATCGTCACAACTTCCCAAACTCCATCACATAAGAAACATACCAAATACATACGGTGCCAGCTCCAAACTCTGGAATCAAGAACACCACGCACATCAAGGTATTCACAACCGCTTACGGTGCAAGACATCAATGCTGCTCTCAAAGACGTTAAACCAAGTACAGCTCCAGATTTTGACGACATTCATCCAGAATTTCGCATTCATTTAGGGAAGAATGCAAGAAGTTGGCTGTTAAGGTTTTTTACCGACCTTCTACAGAACAGACAACTCCCGGCAGAATTCAGACGAACGAAAGTGATTTCCATCTTGAAACCAGGTAAGCCTGCCAATGACCCAAGCAGTTATAGACCTGTTGCCCTTCTTTTTGAGAGGCTATTCCACAACAGAATCAGCGCAACTATTTTTCAGCGTATTACATTTGATCAAGCTGGATTCAGGCCAAATCGCAGCTGCTGCGAACAAGTGCTTTCACTGACATTCCACATGGAAGCAGGTTTCCAGAAACAACTCAAGACCTCAGCTGTATTCATTGATCTTACAGCAGCATTTGACGCAGTCTGGAGGGAAGGATTAATTTACAAGCTTCTCCGAATTGCAACCCGTAGGACCATCGTGCAGGTTATAAGCAATATGCTCAATGACAGAAGATTTCGAGTGTGTATGGGAAGTAGTATGAGTAGAGAAAGGAAGCTCAAAAATGGGTTACCTCAAGGATCGGTACTGTCTCCCCTACTGTTCAGTTTGTATATCTCCGATCTCCCAGAAACATCATCGCAAACATTTTGTTATGCTGATATAACACTAGCCACTCAAAATCGATACCTTAGTGTGACAGAAGAAGTGCTACAAAGAGACCTGATTTCACTTGAAACATACTTCAAGAAATGGCAACTGTGTCGTAACTCTAACAAAACAGAAGTGTCATGTTTTCACCTGAATAATCGCCAAGCTGGCATTAAACTTCACATACGTTTTTGTCACCAAGAACTTCGGCATAGCAGCTATCCCAAATATTTTTGGATTACACTTGATCGCACACTATCTTAAAAACAACATCTTATGAATCTGTCAAAAAAGCTCAAAACACGTAATATTATCCTTCAGAAATTGTATGGCTCAAGTTGGGGTTCATCAGCAAAGACTTTATGATCTGCTTTGGGACTGGTATTCTCGTGTGGTGAGTACTGTGCACCAGTTTGGCTGGATAGCCCATATACAAGACTAATTGGTACTCAACTGAATGTTAGCTTGCGGTTAATATCTGGTACTATCCAGTCCACATCCCTTTATTGGCTCCCAATTCTGTCAGGTATAATGCCACCTGTTTTAAAAAGATAAAATGCTCCCATCCGAGAGTTCAAGAAGATAGAAATGAAGCATCAACTGCCTGTTTTGGATGATATTCCTGTTCTCAAGGTAACGAGGTTGGAGTCACGACATCCATCTTTGCATGATGCTGTCGCATTGGTTGATGGGAATTTTCACCCTTTAGAAGAATGGAGAAGTCGCTGGAAAGTTGCCACAGACAGTTCCTTACACAACATCTTTTCTGGTGAACGTCATCTACCGCGTAAGATTTGGACCACTCTGAATTGGGTGAGAACAAATCATGGACGACGCAGGGATGCCCTTTATAAGTGGAAATATATCTCATCACCAGAGTGCGACTGTGGTGCATCTCGACAGATGATCCCCATATTGTAAATGAATGTACACGACGTTCCTACACAGGTAGCCCGTGTGACTTTTTGGAACCAACAGAGGAAGCCATGCAGAGGATCACTCAACTGGACATTATGCTATAAAACATGTTTCTTGTCTGTGTACATTTGTAAATACTATATATTTGTATATATGTATCTAACTTGTTGCCCTATACTAATAATAATAATAATAATAGGTAAATAACGTAGTGATATAATATTCTTTCAAAAGTGTAATTATTGTCACTGACCTTACAAAGTACCACAAGTGTATGTTCTGTTTTAAAACATTTAATGCAGTAGTGTTTTTGAACTGTAGTTGTGACATTGCTAATTAATTTTTTGCTGTCACACCTTTGTTGGTTACTGTGTGAAATGATCTTTGATAATCCATGGGAAATGATTGTATAGTCTCGGATTGGTGCTCTTAACCAAGCCCTTGTATCAGCAGGTCATGCGATGGCTAGTTATAGCCTAAGGTTTGACTTCAAACCAGATTTGTGATCGAAACTATGAATCCTGAATGGTTTATTTGATTTTGTGAGTGGTTAGAGTCTTCTCAGCTCTTATGTGATGCACTGACTTGTTCCTACTGTACTTTCACAACTAGTGGCAAGAAATATTCATGTCGGTCCTCAGAACTACCAAGTACCAGCTCACACTCTCTGTTTCTTTGTAATTCATGTGTAACAGGACACAATAGGCTACGTTAGCGAACAATCCTGTATTATGACCACCAGTAAAAATGTTGCTTATGAATCCTTTTCACACACAAAATCATATTTCAATTTTTGATGGAGTGTAAATTAGCTTTCTACGTTCTAAACATATTTTGTGCAGAGACCAGCAAAGCGACATGCATTTTATGTGTCTTCTTTTTTCTTGGCATATATGTCAGAGGACAGTCCATTGTCTACGTAGCTTAGTCCATTTTACATCATAGATTTTTGATGCTTCTGAAGGATTCAGCCGACCGGATCTTATCTGCTACTTCCCACTTTGTTTTATATCTCACCTCAGGCGCTATTGTTTCCTCACTCTCATTTCAGCAGCCTACAAATATCATGCCGCAACTTAAATGACTTCTTTTGAAATGTCTTAAATATTTGCCATGCCAGTTTGGTATTTAATTTCATAAGAAAGGATGTTAAGATTCATAAAATTTCCTAATTACTGAATTGTGGAAGTACACGTATTTCTGAGGTTACCAATTAGTGATGAGATTACCTTCCATTTGTGGAGAGACACATCGTCCTGAGCTAAATAGTGATGAGGCTTACTTCCGTTTGTGTAGGACACATGGTCCTGAACTAACCACTTAGTTATGTGGCTTCCTTCCAGCTTTAGAGCGTTGAGTGTCACATGGCCCTGAGCTGACCACTTTGTGCCACTCCTCCATGGTCTTCATATTTATAGGCGTGATCGGAGTGAAAATAACAAGCTGATTAATATGATCGTCTGCTGTCTATGACGTATGTAAGCTGAAATATGAATTGCAAAATTCTATTCAGGCTAGAATACACTGACGGACTCCCCTCTTGTAGGTACTCATAGAATTTCACCGGATATTCAAACTGTCCTTCCCATTAAACACAGATACACCCATTTTTTTTCGAGTTATAAGTTTTTCTTCACAATGCATTTATAGGAGTCACTTAAACACGAAATCCAGAAGCGTTCAGACATTCAAACACTATTTTGTGAAAATAAGTTTTTATAGATATCGGACATAGGCATTAGGGGAGAAAATTGAACATACAATAAACTAATTTGAATGTTAGGATGTGTAAAATATCCATTGCATTCCATTTTTGTAACAGAATATTCATCAGTCTGCATCTGGTGGCAGGGTCCGGTGTCGTGGTTCATTGACTCCAGTTAGTTCGGTCTCGGGCCATGTCTGCATGTAGTCTTCCAACTTTCAGGCCGTTGTGCACTTTAGCAGTCTATGCTGTCTGGTTCGTCCCTAGCGCCTCTTTTCGCCGACCTTCTATGTAATACTCTGACTTTCCCAATGTATCGTCCTCTACACGCAACACATGACCAAACCAGCGCACACGCCTTTCCCCAATTTTCTTCTGGATCGCTGCAATGCCAAAACGTTTTCTAATAACATCATTTGAAATGTGATCTAGTCTAATTATGCCAGCCTTCCACCTATTCAACTTTGTATCCATGATGCTTAGTTGGCGTTCTACCTCTAGAGCTGGTCAACATTCGTTGCCGTATAAAACGACAGGATGGATATCGATAGGACAGATATCAGTTCGGTAGAACTTAGTTTAGAGATGGCCCTTCGTCCAAAGTTCGGAAGGGCGCCTGTTGTCACTCTCCACTTCAGTCAGGCTTTGTATATCCTTAAGTTGACTTCATCAGTAAGTCGGCCATAATCATAGATTGTGGAGCCAATATACTTAAATATCTCTACTCGTGCAATATCTTCAACGTCAACATGCATGGTTCCAACTTCTCGACGATGTAATGCAATGTATTCTGTCTTTTTCTTGTTGGGGCGCGGGGCTTATTGCGCTAGTCGATTGTTCCAGTCTTCTGTTTGACACTGCAGGTCTACCTTATTCTCTTCAGCCAAATGATATCATTTGCTTAGAGAAGTGCCCATGGTATTGGACTGCGCAGGTTTGTGGTAATTATGTCCATCACAAGAATGAGCTGCAGTGGTATTAAGCCGGGGCCTTGATGGACTCCTACAGTTATGCGGAAGTCATCAGACGCTCCTGCGGCAGCTTGAACACAACTCATTTGTTCTTTGTAGAGCAATTATACCCTCTCAGCAAGGTGCTCTGGAATGCCATGTACTTGTGGGGCTGACTGATTAGGTCATGAAGTACCCGATGTTAGGGCTTCTAAGGGTCCAGAAATTTGTGATGAAGCCTCTTATTCGTTTCACAGTGTTTCTCAAGTAATAGTCCGGCAGCATGTGTTTCTCCTATTGCGCCACAATTTTACACAAATCCAGCTTGGCTTGTTGTATGTTTGGCTAAATCGCTAATCCTTTAGTCGAAGATTTGTTCTAAGTCTCTCATTGCGAGGCTCAGAAGTATGTTCGGGCCGTGATTAGAAAAATTGGCAGGGCTTCCCCTATTTCTGAATTGATAATCCGTCGCTAGTCTGTTTGTTTTTGACCTTCTTTGATGATATGGTTGAAAAGCTTGCTTTAGCCACACTGCTGCATCCCCCCATTGAGAGAAACAAAACTCTGCTGGAAGATAATCGGGACAGATGGCTTTCCCTGGTTTCATTTCCTTCAGCATAGTCTGGACTTTAGTGACGTCATTTTCCTACGTTGGACCTTCAACGACGGTGGTGATTAGGATTGGTAGATACGGAAATTCCATGATTGAAATGTTGTCAAAATAGTTCCACCAGTGTACTCGCGCTTCCCGCCTGTCCAGTAGCAAATCGTCTGTTTCCTCATTGATGCCGTAAAAACGTTGGACATCTGACGTTTTGCGATGGCTCAATTGGACTAGCCGTTAAAAATTCCGCTCGAATTCGCGCATGTCATGTTTCACATATAGACCTGCCTACCGGTTTGATTTTGTTACGGCAAATACCTCCTTCATTTTACGAGTGGCTGCCTTGTAGGCATTCCAACGAGCAAGAAACTCGTAGTACAGCTGCTTCTTCAACCGTACTGCATATTTAACATCTTCATTCCTTGGCCATGTTTAATCCTTCGTTGTCGTCGCCCTGACTTAATTGTTCCAGGAATAGAGCGAAAGTCGTCTTTCAGTTGTGTCCGGCTCACTTCAACTATGGTGATTTGTGACTCTGTAACTTTTGCAACGACGTTAGTCTCCTTCTTTAGGGGCAACCATTTGATCCCAATTTGTCTATTTCCTGTGAAGTATTGTTCTCTTGGTGACTTTATCCACAGCTTAGATGACTGGTCGTTGTTGCATCGCAAGGATTTAATAAGGGACAACTGTTATCTCTAGAACATCTTCGAGATTTCACCCTCTCACAAGGATGTAGTCAATGCGAATTGGATGGGAGCCACTGTAGTACAGAGTAGATGAATATCACTCTTTTTGAATCGTATTTTTGCGGTGATCAGTTTCTGCATAATCGCGAATTTGTTGGGCATCGTCGTTCTTTTCTCCATATCCATGAACACCATGGACTGTTTGTTCTTCTTTCCTCGGTCCGACACGTCCATTCAGATCAGCGGCAGCGATGAGATAGTCAGCGGTCTTCTTGTCAGGCGGTGCCCAGAACGCATCTTTGGTTTCCATGCGCACGTCAGTTTGTGGAGCGTTGCGCTGAATAATTGGAATTTCCTTCTCCAATGCGGACGAGTTACGTCAAGCGATTGTCAAACTTTTGCACCTAGGAGACTGAACCGTCAAATTTAGCTGATATGACAATGTCAACACCATGAGCTGTTCTTCGGTTTCTGTTGTACACCAGTTAGTAACCACACCTCTTTTCACATGACTTTTCTCCATTCCATCTTTTTTTCCGCACCTCTCAGATGCCTACAAGCCTTCTCTCAAGTGCAGTGGCGTATTCGCTACTTCACCCAGGCATAATTCAATGATAGGATACAAAATGGGGGTACTAGCATGGTTAGCCGTCACAGCCCGTGCGACGGTAACCCTAGTATACTTTTCATGCTGACTGGGCACTGCCAATGCGCGTCCCTTCCAGGGGCTGCACTAAGCTTGGCTCCTATACCATATTTCTGTAATGATGTAACGGCATTATTTTACGGCCGGCTTGTCTTGAAGCATTTAAGTGCTCATGACGGAAGGTAGTAACGCAGCTGCGGACATGGAGAACAGATGCCTATTGCAGCCACTCCTTAGAGAAGAAACGCTACCCTCTTTTCTGCATTAACTTCGAGAAATTTAGTGTACCTCTTCCGCCATCTGGTCCCTAGTGAACGTCTCCATCTCCGCCAAAGTTGCCATTAAAGACTTTGTACATGTTTGGTACGCGAGAGCTTTTATATTTTGCTCAAGTTCATCGGCAGGCCAGCGGGGAACCCGTATCCGTCACCTGGGAAGCGCAACGTGTTACAGCAATATAGCTGGTTGGTGTAGAATATTTATCAATGCTAAATGAAACATTATTTTACTGAAAACTAATTGTGAACCTGATAAATTACTTGTCACTGGAATGAAGTATTCGCGTAAAGAAGAAGGGTTACAGACTTTTGCACCTTTGCTTGGTGTGATATCCCACAGAACGCATGACATACCATCCAGTGCCGTATTTTCGGCCCCTGTTGTCTAGTGGTGTCAACATCAATATCTTGTTTGATGATCAAGAGATTTAGTCTGTCATATCTGGAATCAATGTCCCCCTTTCATTTGTCCACTTATTTTCTCCAAAGAGTGCAGTAACAATACATGGTCGAGCCTCCCATTACTTTGCTTGTGAGCCAGTCATGCATTCGACTGGGCCATGTGAATTCAGTTCATACAGCGTGAATTGGACTGTACCAGTCCATGTTACGATATATTTTAGCCTGCATGATCGATTTTCCCATGTCGCAGTTGTAAGCGGATCTCACCTTTAACCAAGAAATTTGCATTTCCCGCCCTTCTTCCGTAGAATATGTAGAACTACTCTGTGGTGGGGAGACAGGCTCAGAATTGAATGCTATTCAACTATGTTATGAATCCACTAAAAATAATCACGTTGCCAGTGATCTTTTGAAATAAATAGAATAATATTCCTTCTTTTACGTAGCAGCAATATCCACTACAGTGCAATTCAACGTCTTGTCATCTCCAATTTTAGCTCAAGCCTTGATTTTCATGCTCCTTCTATCCGTATTGTTAAAGTAATATTTGTAAGAATATTCAAGGGCATGATAGGTTGCGTTTGGTTTCAAAATTAGGATATTAGAACATAGTAATAAAACGCTACCACCAATGCCATATTCTGTGTTGCCTTCATAATGTCTTTAACTGCAGTGTCTTGAGGAGAAAAGACAGTATCAATGCTAGCGAGAGAGCCGTCGTATACTTGTTATATTTCAGCTTTGCCAGGATTTCATCAGGATTAGTGGCTACCGTGTTAAATACAGGAATTAAGACGTAGACTGGTGTAGTACATGGTAGTAAGTATGAACGTCCTTGTATAAACCTACCTTCCTATATATAGGTTGGCTATGTTTGATTGCACATCAAGGATACATATTTCGGAAAAGCGACACAGTGACATAATAAAATGCTATAGTGATATAACAATGTACAAATACAATATGTATATTTGTGTGACAAATTAACATTCATAAAAGATTAGCCGTGTTTCAACAGATCTTGCTGAATGTCGCCAAACGTTCTCCACTTTATTAATATCTACAGCACAGACATTCTCTCAAACAACCTCAAGAACAAGGTCCTTTACAAAAATTATTACTTCCCTGCAACAAAGCGCGGAGTGCTTCAACAAGATCAAAACTCCAAAGCATATGCCGTTCCTTATGTAGGAGAACAGACTACGGACTTCGATAGAATAATATGTGCTGGATTAAAGAGCTTGTATGAGTATTTACCCTTTTAGGCTGGACCACTTCTCATGCTTTCTTCAAATGAGGTTGTCTATTAACTCGTACATTTGTAAACCGTGACAAGTTTCTTGCGCCTGATATCGTGATTTAGAAAAGATGCAACATATTCTCGTAAGAAGTGAGAGCTTTTGAAATTTAACCTCAGATGATGTTTACTCTCAGGAATGTTATGTTTTTGAGTAACGAGCTCTCTGCACTGGATATCAGTGATTGGAATGTCCAGTAGCAAATCCCCTGTGTGAGAGTTGTAGTGGATTTGGCTGTTGAACTATTGGTCACATGGTTTTAATTTGTCACTCTAGATCGGGACCGGAGGTGAGCTATAGAGATCATCAACCTTCGGACGGCGGATCATCTAGTTTTATGTGTACTGTGTGCAGTGAAGTCCTGGCTAGGAAGTCGGACCTCTTGCGACATCTGAAGAGACACAAGGAAGATCGACCCTTCAAGTGCGATCACTGCGGAAGGGTGTTATGTAGCCGAAGCAGCTTGTCGAAACACCTCAGGATCCACCCGCTCCAAGTGTGCGTATTTTCTGATAATTGCTTTACAAAGAGGAAAATGCTGACTGGTGACACGCGATTGCATAAAGGTGGGATTATAAGCGAATGCTCAGTATCTCATAAAAATTTCAGAAAAGGCAGGACGCTATGCGGTCTCACACGGGCGAGAACCGATACTGCCGCTACGTCTGTGGAAAATCCTTCAGCTGGAAAAAACTAGCAGGTCACATGGGTATTCACACAGGTAACAAGCCTCACTTTTGCACTGTATGTTGCAAATCATTTCTGAAGAAAAGCAGTTTAGCTTATCACAAGCCGACTCAAACAGGACTGAAGCAATACAGTTGCAATGTCTGTAGGAAGTTATTCACATCGAAAGCAGGTCTGACCTATCATATGCGTAACCATACAGGAGAGAAGCCATACAGTTGCAATGTATGTGGCAAATCATTCATACAGAGAGATAAACTAACCGGACATATACTGAACCATACAGGCGAGAAGCCATACAGTTGTAATGTCTGTGGCAAATCATTCATACAGAAAGGAAGATTGACCGGTCATATGTGGACCCATGCAGGCGAGAAGCCATACAGGTGTAATGTCTGTGGCAAATCATTCACACAGAAAGGAAGTCTGACCTGTCATATGCGGACCCATCCAGGCGAGAAGCCGTACAGCTGCAATGTCTGTAGCAAGTCATTCATACAGAAAGGTAGTCTAACCGCTCATATGCGGTCCCATGCAGGCGAGAAGCCATACAGTTGCAATGTCTGTGGCAAGTCATTCATACAGAGACGTAATCTAACCGAACATATACGGACCCATACAGGCGAGAAGCCATACAGTTGCAATGTCTGTAGCAAATCATTCATATAGAAAAACATTCTAACTGTTCATATGCGGACCCATACAGGGGAGAAGCCATACTGTTGCAATGTGTGTGGCAAATCATTCACACAGAAATGCAGTCTGTCGGTTCACATGCGGACCCACACAGGCGAGAAGCCTTACTGCTGCAATGTCTGTGGCAAATCATTCACAAGGAAAGATCGTCTGCCCGATCATATGCGGACCCATACAGGCGTGAGGCCTTACAGGTGCATTGTCTGTGACAAATCATTCACAAAGAAAGGCAATCTGACTGATCATATGCGGACCCATACAGTTGCAATGTCTGTGGCAAATCATTCACAAGGGAAGGCAGGCTAACCGATCATATGCGGACCCATACAGTTGCAATGTCTGTGGCAAATCATTCATAAAGAGAGGCAATATTACCGAACATATGCGGAGACATACAGACGAGTAAGAAAGAGAGCAAACTAACCGATCATATGCGGACCAATACAAGCGAGAAGCCTTACATTTGCAATGTCTGTGGCAAATCATTCACTAGGAAAGGCAGTCTGATCGATCATATCCGGACCCATACAGGCGAGAAGCCATATAGGTGCAATATCTGTGGCAAATCATTCATACAGAAAGGCTTTCTAACCGGTCATATGGGGACCCATACAGGCGGGAAGCCATACAGCTACAATGTCTGTGGCAAATCATTCATAAAGAGAGGCAAACTTACCGAACATATGCGGAGACATACAGGCGAGTCATAAAGAGAGGCAAACTAACCGAATATATGCGGAGCCATACAGGCGATAAGCCTTACAGCTGCAATGTCTGTGGCAAATCATTCACAACGAAAGGCAGTCTGACCGATCATATGCGGACCCATACAGGCGGGAAGTGCTACAGGTGCAATGTCTGTGGCAAATCGTTCACAAAGAAAGGCAGTCTGACCTAACTGTTCATATGCGGACACACACAGAAGAGAAGCCATACTGTTACAAAGTTTATTCCACTGAAGCACAACTTGTAGGATTCCAGCAAGATATAGCAGATATCCTGGATTCAGGAGGTCAATTGGACTGTGTCGCGACTGACCTGTCTAAGGCATTTGATAGGGTAGATCATGGAAGACTACTGGCAAAAATGAGTGCAATTGGACTAGATAAAAGAGTAACTGAATGGGTGGCTCTGTTTTTAGAAAATAGAACTCAGGGAATTATAGTAGGTGAAACTTTATCTGGCCCTGTAAAAATTAAGAGGGGTATTCCTCAAGGCAGTATTATTGGACCTTTATGTTTTCTTATATATATCAATGATATGTGTAAAGAAGTGGAATCAGAGATAAGGCTTTTCGCAGATGATGTTATTCTGTACAGAGTAATAAATAAGTTACAAGATTGTGAGCAACTGCAAAATGATCTCGATAATGTCGGGTTGTTGCCTTTTCAGATTAAAGCTCGCAAATGAGCTGTTTTAATTCAGTAATGGCTACTATACCCCACCCATATCCAATCCCTCCTTCAACGATAACGCCCCTTCCTCCCCAACATCAATAACCGAACCACCGCCGTCTCAATCTATATATGTAGGATTGAGACGGCAGTGAACCGTACTGCCGAATCTTACCCCACCACTACCACGTGAAAGGGTTTGACAGCAGCGTAGGTCCTACCCTTCCGAGGGCCCGGCACAGACTGAATACTTTTGCCCTCCACTCGCGTGGGCGCGCTGTTGTACATCACGCCACTCACCCTAAGCCCACGTGACGAATATGGCAGCTCCTATTGGTAGAAACATCTCCCGATTGCTATTGGTCGATTTGAGTTTGACAATTTGGACCACGTGGGACGACCACGTTTTTGACGTTTGTGACATTTTCTTTACTTTGATTTGTATGCGTATATCTGTTATCTTCGTTTGCGTGTTTGAAGAAAAAGTACAAGATATTTGAGGTAAGCATCCTTACTGTTCTTGTTTTACTAATCTCCTGAGGCCAGAACATGAAAACATACCACACCAAGGCAAATGAATTTCGGATAATTTGAAAGATAATTGCGGCCAGTATCCAGTATTCGGGAGATAGGTTCGAACCCCACTATCTGCAGCCCGAAAAATGGTTTTCTGTGGTTTCCCATTTTCAGGCCAGGCAAATGCTGGGGCTGTACCTTAATTAAGGCCACGGCTGCTTCCTTCCCATTCCTAGCCCTTTCCTGTCCCATCATCGTGATAAGACCTATCTGTGTCGGTGCAACGTAAAGCAACTAGCCTTATCATAGTTGTCCCCCATGTGGGTAGGAGCAGTAGAATAACAGCCACAGCATCCTCTGCCTGCTGTAAGAGACGACTAAAAGGGGTCCCATGTGGGCTCTGTACTTGGGAGCTTGGGTAGGCGACCACGGAGCCCTTAATTGAATTTTGGCACTGCTTCCGCTTACTTGTGCCAGGCTCCCCACTTTCATCTATCCTATCTGATCTACCTCGATCACGACCTGTTCTTTTCTGCCCCCGATTGTATTATGTATGGAAGCCTAGGGAGTCTTATTTTCCTCAAAGGGCATGGTCCTTCTTAGCTGATACCTTCATTTTTCCTAGTGTCAGCCCCCTTCTATTTCTTCTCTCCGATTACTAATTTATATAGGGGATGGTTGCCTATTTGTACTTTCTCTTAAAACAATGAACTAGATTTTAGGCCCTTTTAATCAACAGGCATCATCATCTTAAGCAAGGAGATTTGTGGTGAGGGCAAGATATTTGGTCGCCATGACATATACTAGGAACTGTCCCATCATTCGGCTTACTGCAGGCGAAAGGAAAAACCAATCTCAGGACAGCCAATGGTAGGGGAACAGCCCGTTTCTGTGTCCCAAATGCAGAGGTGTAGAAACACGGTGGAACCATAGCCACCCCTCCTCTGCTTGGTTGGCCGGTTGGAGTGCATGCTGTCAGACCACAGATCAGCCTACTCTGCAACCACCAACATGGATTTCTGCCTCGATATACAGTAGGTACAAATGGCACTGTCTGAAGTGAGTTTCCACTGTCTTCAACTGGCATTTCATCTAGGTCACAGCAAAGTACCTTGCACACCGTAATGTTGTGGAAGTAGCAGCATATTGTTCATAATACTGTACTAAATTAGCAAGCAATTCCTTGGACATAGCTCATAATAGGTGGAGATATGTTGTGACTTGGCATGGGAATGTTTTGTGCGGGATCAGCTGCCATATTGTATGTAGATCCTGATGCTACATATTTCTGTAAATTTATTAGAACTCCTCTCCTGCAGATGGACTGAAAGGAAGCATTATTTGTACCTCCTGCATGTTGTAAGAGCGAGCAATCACAGAATCTGTAAGCTCTCTCTTGTCTTTTAAACCCTCAAATATATTCATAATTCCATCCTTTTCCATGTAGCAGAAAACTTTTGATATATCCTACTGTCACATAAAATAGAACATTTTTATTGTAAATAGTGTAGATCAATGAATACAAGGGATGCATACAATTTTGTAGCTTAACATTGTTTATCATCTAAATGCAGATGACTGATTGAATGATATGTTGTGTTTTGGTGCAGTATGTAGGAACAGAGTATGTGCTATCATGCCTTGCTTTCTTCAAACACTACTCTGCCAGAGATTTGCCATCCTCTAGTAGATGCAAAAGAAGTACAAATCTCAACATTTTTCAGTGTGTGGCCCAAGGTGCCTCTTTTGACAGACTGAAAGATGTATCATATAGTAAGTTCCTTGGAAAATACAAATGGTGTTGCTGAAAACTTTTGCAATGTCAGTGCAACGTTAAACTGCAATAAGAGAGAAAAGTATTATGTTGTACCTTGCAGTTCCAGTCTTTCTTTCATAAATGAATGATCTTGTATTTGTGTTGTATTGAATAGTTTTCTGGCTGATGAATTTTAATTGATGATTAACACTGCTGAATATAATTTCTACACAATTTTATACCTGTAACGCTGTGGATAGTAGGTAGAATATAGCTCCATAAATCAAAAGATCATGTTTCATTTCAATTTACCTTTGAATCCTACAAACTCCCTCCTTAGCTTATGAGTTTCCTTTCATCATTTTGGTTCCTGTATATGGTTTTCTTTCTTACATTGTATTTATATTTTATTTCCTGCATAAGTGGCATATCTTGATACTATTGACTGTTACACTTGGCTTAAGTAGTGTTAAAGAGGACTGATGTACAAGGGGATGTTAGTGTCTATTTCTGTCATAGGTCTTAATCTGAGATAAGGATTGCCAATCCCACTCACCTTCAGGTCACTTCCTACCTCCCTTTGTGAGTTAGCTTCCTTTTTCCTCAGCAGAAACAAACAAAAGCAGCACAGGCAAGGCCAGTCACTCTGATCCTTCAAGGCTTTGTGAATGAGTAAAAATAAAATATAGCTCCATAATTGAAATAATTATAATAAGCAGCACAAGCTGGTAAGCTTCTTTTCTCCAGCAAAAAATTTATTAATAATAATAATAAAGCACAGCCCAACCTCCAGGTGTATTGTTGTTCAGAATGCACTATTTCAGAAAAAGGTAACAGAAAGAAGGAAAGAAAGAAAAGGAAATGAATGAAAAATAGAAGAGAAAGAAAAAAAGAAAAAATATATTTAATATAATATTTAAGAGTGGAGGGGGGACGAGAACCTGGGGACCCTCCGCGCGCTAAACGATATAAATCACCCGCCCGGTAATTTTAGTTCAGCCCTGTTTACACTAGAGGCGCTGGTGTGCAATTCCTGGCGATCTTTGCGCAGCCGTTGCGTTCAGAAGTGAAAAATAACGTTGAGAGTCATCTCTTACTCATTCTCTTTGACCACGTGTAAAGCCCACTAGAGCAGGACTGTATTGATAGTTGATAGTTACAAATATAACGGGACATTGCACCCTGTGCTGTTTTCAAGAAGTGTCGTGCACTCTGGAGTTGTCACTGGTAATTCATCCTTTCCTAAATTCAGCCCGCTCTACTGACTGATACAAATCAAATCCGTTCTTTAAGTGTTTTAAGTGATTACACTGAATTAAAATATCAGGTTTTGTCTCTAGGTGTGAGGTATGTGTTACATAAGACGCGTATTAGCCTTTTGTACAGCCTATTCCGTTAATTTATTGTGCTACAGATTTTCTTCATTGAGAAATTGTGATTTCTATCATTTACACTGTGTCCACAATCTCTATTGTCGGTAAGGTTCAAGTTCTATAAATTACTTTTGTGAAAATTATAGATCTCAATTGGGAACAGTAAGAAGTTAATACTAATCTTTCTCAGTTTCAGCATTCTACATAATTTTAACATTTAATATTTTTAATTTTCTTAAATTTTATTTCTACTTAAGCATTAAAACTGTATACACATATAACTGGCATTCTTTTTGAAAACTCCTGGCCTTTGTGTCACAAGTGCCAGCAAATCTGTTTCTCGTGTGTTGTAGCAATATAACGTAACTTACCTTACCTATGAAAATTTTTTGGAGTGAAGATTTTTTCTGAAGGGCTACGCAGGTGAAGAATTGCGGATATTAGTTTCAGAAAGAAATTACAATATGTAGTGCATAATTTTAATTATTGTGTTGCTGTGTTATTTACCTATGTTTGCAATTTAATAGTGACGCTGTGAATGTTGAGTTGTTCTTTATATTGTAGGCTGCGACATATGGTAGTAGGGTTCGAAATTTTGAGAAGTTTCCGTTTAGGATATCATATGTAGAATTCTTTTTATGGTTATCAGTGTTGTTATGGAGATTGTTCTGCATAGTATCAGTCATAGAAAACTTGAGGTCCAATAGGTATGATCACAATATTAACAGTCATGTAAAATTTTGAGTCTTTTTGGTATGTTCATAATATTGACGGTCATGTAAAATTTCAAGCATAATGCTTAGTCTGTTGACAGATAACCTAAGTAGCAATGACTGCAATAAGGTAATATATTTCTCTGGGCTATTTTTCAGTGTAAAATCATTGGAAGTAATCAAGAACCCCAGTACCTTCTAACTACTTCAGTTGCAGTGTGAAACGGACCTGCAAGTAAAAATCGAAGAGGAACCAGACTGGCTTGAAAGAACAACAAATGCATCACTTGTGAGTCTCATGGCAAATAACTTTATAGTGATCAGAATTTAACCCCTTGTAGCTGAATAAGTTTGGCAGGGGCATAATTTACTATGTGCTTCCCCAATATTAACCCCAGCAGTCGCCATTTGCTACATGGGCATCTAGGAAATGTATGTCTCTCTTTTGTTTCTTTGTCTGGGAGTATGTGATAATGTGCTACGCAAGGCAGCCAACTCTTAGGAAGTACAAACAACAGTATTTATATACATCTATAGGTCCAACTAGTGACAGAAACTTCGTTTATGGGGCAAGGAAAGGGGTTCTGGTGGCACATGCCCCCAGATTATGGTCGCCAAGTGGACAATTAGCCTCTAGCATTTACTAGGGAGATGGCAGTGCATGCTATGTTTGATAGTGGCAAAAAGCTGAATTAAAGTTGTGGACTTGATAGTGAAGGAACCTTGGTTAGGTCCAGCTACCAATGAAGTTGTGACAGACAGCGTTTCAAGATCGAGGCATCAGGACATTTCATGAGCTAAGTACCCATCAAATGACTGTTTATTGTTTATTGATTACCTCTGGCATTTATTGAAATGGATTTCTGTAGGTTGTATGGTTATGTTTTTATTCTCCATGGTTTGGTAATGGTATCGTTGTGGGATTGACATCATCTCCTATCATACATTATCCAATTTTAGTGCTAGTAGCTGCTGAACTGAAGGACAATTGTGGGTGCTGGATTTAATTCGGTTATGGCCAGTAGGTCTTTGAATCTCATAGTGAACATATTTTTCCTCCAAAGGAAATTCCAGGTAAGATTTGCATCATTTAAACTTCTTTACAATGTTACTAATGTTGGGTGATCTCATAGTAAAACTCTGCCTTGGCGGAGAAGCTGTGAAATAATTTTGGAGAAGAAGCGACTTATTGTCATCATCTTTCCTTGCTCTGTCTGTTGCTACTGTAAACACAGTAAATTGTAATCTTCTGAATGTGTGGCTTACAGTTCAGTCTCTCTTCATCTGATAGCTTACATGGTGATGTGATAACATTCTACTTTCATGTTGGCAAGTGAATTCCTGCACATCATTCTTGCACCTCAGAGTCTTTGAAAACCTTGAGAGTTGGAAGAGGGATATTCAATGAATAATTGTGACTCGACAGCAAAAATCTACTCCCAACACTGTGAACTTCTAATTTATAGATGTGATATTGTCCAGGAGTTGCTTAAAGGTGAAATTCTGCAGCTTATGCTCACTGTTCTCTGAATAAATGTGTGCTGGTTGAGTTCTAAATTACAGACACTACAGAAGAGAACGGTGTCTGAACATATCTGAGATGCGAGTGCACTGATATTCAAGATCTATACTCTTGACACTTCTTATGTTCTATTCTTGGGTATATAGAAAAAAACAATAGCTGTCATCAACAACAACGGAATTCAAGAACTACAATGTGATCCTACAAATAAATTTCAAAACAAAATAAAACAAGCTATCCAGCAAACAGACTTCATTCTCACAGAACAAGAAAAAGAAAGCCTCACCATCAAAAAATCCCAAACTCCCCACAGTAAGAGCCATCCCCAAAATACACAAAAGCTCATGTCCCATTAGACCAATAGTAAATTATGATGTGCCAAGTTACAATTTAAGCTAACAACTGAAAAAATCCTAAAAGAGAAAGTCTCACATAAAGAAGACAGATAAATTAAAACCAGCCTAGAACTAATCAACCCCTTCCCGCCCGAAAGCGCCCGACTGTTCACTTTGCCTAACGGTCCTTATTGCCCGAAAACACCCAGCTGCGTTACTGCATACATGTGCAATCTATGCAATAGTTTTGTATTTTTTGGTGGTGAATTGTTTATTAGGCATTGATGAACATGCAGTACAATATACTAGCCTTAGGAAATAAAAGAAGAGTGAGAATATGTCTTGAAGTTGTCTAGGCAACGGTCTTGAACTTCCGCGAATGCTGGTCAGCTGTTTAGTTCGTAAACATGACGGGATTGAATACTGCGGATATTGAGACTGAGCTGAATAACGCCATAAGAAATGACACAGAATTGTTGAGCAGGGGTGGAGGTAAATTTTTAGTGAGTAAGTAACATATCAACAAAGATAATTTTACTGATAACTGTGGTATAGGTGAAAACGGATATCTAGAAATCGGACCTGATGATGATGCGGCTGCAATTCAGATAACACAAACATTTTGTTTCATTATTCAATGATTATACGGATGATGTTGAACCTATCAATAATTTCAAAAGAGAGTAATGACAAATAGGTTATATTTTTACATATGTTAGGAGGAGACAATCTATTCATTGACATTACCGATTGCGTATATATTAATGCAGCAATCAAACAGGCGCATTTCAGTAAAATAGAAACAGAATGGGAAGACACTCGCTAGAGGAAATGAAAGTTGATATACAAGGTCACCTTTACACTTCCAGAATCTCATCTTTATTGGCTTAGGGGGATTTAGACAACATGAGAACGTGACAAATACAGCCTACCTCAGTGTTGAGTATCTCCAGCATGGGTGGGAGTTTGAACCGACAAACTAATGACTCAATGAATAGAGAAATGGACATGATGGTATGTTAAATGTTGTAAATGATGGCATATTTTCTAATATTTTTGAAAATGTGAATACATTGTGATCAATATTTTTTTAATATTTAACCTTTTCTGAAACGGTGTGCTCTGTTTGAATGTTTCCTAATTAATAGGTTGAAACCTGGGGATAAGCGGAGAAAAAATGTGGGTGGTAAAGGGTTAAAGATACCCTTTGACATCACTAACATGTACACCAACGTAACAATAGATGAATCCATTAAAACTATCGAAAATCTTCATAAAGGAAAAACTTCACAGCAGGAAACCAAGGAAATAATTAGCCTTATTAGAACAATGCTACACCAAAATAGCTTTGCATTCACTGACAAGATGTATTGCCACAAAGAAGGGTTAGCCATGGGCTCACCATTATAAGGTATAATAGCAAACATTCTTTTGAATAACTTTGAAAACATCTTCTGAACGTATCAGCATTCAAAAGGAATATTATACTGGAGCAGGTATGTAGGTGACATCATGTGCATAAGATAATGACTTCACTAATGCACACCAGTTATTAAACACACTAAATTATTTACAAAATTCCACCAGCTTCACAATGGAGCAAGAATCTAATAAGAAAATAACACCACAATCAGCAGGAATAATGGCAACCTGTCTTACAAAGTGTACAGCAAGCCCACTCAGGTGTTGCATGCTATTGACGGGTCTAACCATGCATACACACTAAAAATAGCAGGATTGCATACAATGATACACAGAGCTGTTTCCATACCAATGAGCACAATGGATTTCAATGAAGAGGCACGAATTGTTAAACAAATCATAAAAGAAGACAACCACCCTCCAGGCACAGTAGATAAAATATTAAACAAACAAAAGAAAAGTCCCTGGAAAACCACCACACTTGGTTCTCAACTACATTATATCTTTAGGAAACAGGGTTTTAATTAACCTTTAGGATGAACAACACACTGCAGAGACACATCAACAAGTGCACCTAAACAAAAAAGACCCTTTCTCAAAGTCACCATTCTATGAACTCAAGTGCCAAGAACTTAAATGCAATGCCACCTATATAGGTCAGACAAAACAAAATTTCCACACAAGATTCAAAGAACACAATAAAGGATCAGATATAATCAGCATTCAGCCTTTGGGGAGCACATATACGACAGTTCACACTATTTCACAGACATCAACACACATCTAAAAATTTTACACATTGAAAATAAAATTAAATCTTCGAATATGAGGGAAGCAATCGAGATCTAAAAAAAAGCTAACGTAACCAACTTAAATGACCATGCACACTTAAAAAATTCCCTGCACATCGCTCTACTCACATAATATCTCGACCATACTTACTCATTAAATTGGCATTTATCACAATAATATCCTATAGATATTCTCTATTTCAATTCCATACATTATTCATCTAAAATCATTCAGTTGCATTCATCCATCTTACATAAAAGTACATTATAACATGTAGTACGTTAATAACCTTCTCTCCCCTCTCCAGTGTGGAAAGAGTATTCCACAGTGCTCCACTCGTTCCATCCTACTTCCCCCTCTCCTCTCCATGGTACAGTGTACTAGATTTTAACATCCAGTAGGAGGGATCCACAATGTTCGGCACTCCCCTCTCATGCTTCCCTTCCCCTCTCCGTAACGTTTGTGCTATACTCAAAACTTTTCATTTACCTCTCCATGACCACAGTCCCGAAATAGTATTTGGTTACAACAAAGTTGGCATTGGCAGTCTAGAAAAGTTCAGGAGTTTTCTCGATATATTAATACTTGTAAATATCTTATTTGTCAGTACTGGCTCATATTATCACTGAACTCTCTATCATTGACAAGTTTATGCAACATAAACAATGCTGTATATATATGCATATTTTGTGTGATTTCATAGAATCTGAGGATGTTCTTGTAGAATGAAACATGTCATTCTTTGTATAATAGATTGTTTATTTTTTACGGGTATGTTTATAGTGTAATAATTTATGTTAAAATTGTATGTTTGACAAACTAGAAAGTTTTTTTGTTACATTTAACTAAGTCTACAATGGAAAGTACGGCTTCATCATTAACAAACTCTCCATTTTGTGCGTCATTTTATCTTCCTTTCCTTAGTACAGCTACTGTTCGATTTCTTCTGTATTAAATGGGATAAGTGAGTATATTCTGGAATTTTATACTTTAATTCGCTTTTATTAGTAAACTAACTTGTAATAGAATGTAAGCTTTTGATCACAGTCCCTCCTGCACCCCTGTAGTGTCAAAATGTTTCATGAATCCAAGTGAAAAATTTAAAGGTCTCGTAGTATACGAGGGCCATCCGATAAATAGGTTTCCCTATTTTACAAAAAATACAAGCAGGCTATTTACACTTGTGCTGGCCCTGCAGTGTCGAGGTAGCATGCCTGCCTCTTACCCAGAGGCCCCGGGTTCAATTCCTGGCCAGGTCAGGGATTTTTATCTGCATCTTTGGGCTGGTTGGAGGTCTACTCAGCCTATGTGATTAAAATTGAGGAGCTATCTGACAGTGAGATGGTGGCCCTGGTCTAGGAAGTCTAGAATAACGACGGAGAGGATTGTTCGTGTTCACCACATGACACCTCATAATCTGTAGGCCTTTGGGCTGAGCAGTGGTCACTTGGTAAGCCATGGCCCTACGGGGGCTGTTGCTGCATGGTGCTTGGTTTTATTTACCTTTGAGAAATATTTAATTTTCATTCTACAACTCGTACACTACTTTTCCACATAGTCACTATTTCAGTCCAAACATTTTGTTATCTTGGCAGCAGTTTCTTGATACCTTCATCATACCGGGTCGGGTCCCATCTCTGTAGACAGCGGTGCACTTCCTTTTCCACCTCTTCATCAGTTGCAAACCGCTTACCTCCAAGGTGCAACTTCAGTTGTGGATAGAGATGGAAATCACTCGGGGCAAGTTCCGCAGAATAAGGTGGATGGGGAAAAAGGTCCCTTTTGAAGTTCTGCAGCAAATCCTGCATCCTTTGAGCTGAATGGGCAATATTTTCTGAGACAAGACCAGAACGTTTTCGTTGGATTTCAACTCTGAGCTTCGTAAGGACCATGCAGGACCTCTCATGTGTGACCACAGTGCATTGGGGCGGTCAGTCAACCAATACAACATCATTACAGTCCCAAAAGGCAGTAGCCAAAACTATGCCTACAGAGGCTGAGGTCTAACCGGGCAAGTTGGCCATGCGGTTAAGGCCGCGCAGCTGTGAGCTTGCATCTGGAAGATAGTGCGTTCGAACCCCACTGTCGGCAGCCCTGAAGATGGATTTCCGTGGTTTCCCATTTTCATACCAGGTAAGTATTGGGGATGTACTGTACCTTAATTAACGCCACAGCTGCTTCCTTCCCACTCCTAGGCTCTTCCTCTCCAATCGTCAACATAAGACCTATTTGTGTCGGTGCGATGTAAAGTAAATTGTAAAAAAGAGTCTGAGGTCTTGGCCCTTTTTATGAGCATGTTCGCCAAGTTTCTTCCATAGCATGCTTTGTGGTTTTGTTTTTAGAGTTGAATAATGCACCCTGCTTTCATCTCCAGTAACAATGCGGGAAGACATTTGATCTCCCTCTCTTTGAAGCATTTGCAGGAAAGCTTAGGCTACCTCGTTCTGTTATTGCTTGTGAGCATCAGTAAGAAAACTTGGGACCCATCTTGCACAGACTTTTCAATACTGCAAGACATTCAACAATATCATTGCAATAAAGGACTGCCCAGTTTCCATGCCAGGAGGCAGTAGATTCGTTATCTCATCAGTGCTGACGCGTTAATCTTCGTCCACCACATTCCGACCTGCAACAGTGGCTGTATTGGGGCTGGCGCTGCGCTTGTCATCATGTACATCGTGCTGTCGTTCCAGGAACCATGAATGCCAGCATGCATTTTTCACTATAAACTCACACCAAATGACAATGAATATTGGTAGCCACTTCATTTTTTGCCGTGGAAAAGCGAATAACAGAACAGAGTTCACAAGTGGACACGCTTTCAATTGGTACCTCCATGGCAGGTAGCGCCGTACTGGTGAACACAGAGCAAGCACGTGCGGTTGAAGATCACCTTACCCCAGCCATACGCCAGTGGAAGTTCCTACAGTACCAATTTAATTCTAAAACATGTGGTTTGCAGAGAAAAAGTAGGGAAACTTATTTATTGGATGACCTTCGTACATCATGAAAGAGCTTCTGAAACTGCAGATGTACACTCCAACACTGATGGTGTTCTCATCCCCACAGTTCTTCACAGAACACTGCATAACATCCTTGTAGTAGTAAAACATTTCATTTGTAGTTGCTTTCTGTTTGACCTGCATCACATCTTTCCCTGGTCTATGACTGTGATAAGCCTGCTTCTTTCATGTTCGTTTTTTATTTTTACACTTGGATGAACAGAACTGTCTCAATGCAGTGTTTATCCCCTGTGAGCTTGGCAAAACCAGATTATACAAAGTGATTAAAATGTTTCAAGGGATTTTGATCTGTCTGTCTAAACAAAATGTATGTTAAGAGCATAGTATTAATATTTCTCACTGTATGGCAAAAGATTTAGGACAGTTTTAATACTTGGATGTGATTCAAACCACCTCAATGATTTGATAGACGTAATTGGATACATAAAATCAATTAATATAATTTAGTGTTTATATCTGTGGCAGATTCCTTCCAAAATATTGTGCGAGATGGTCCCAATTCCATCTCTGGTAGGATATCTTCTGATATGGCTAGAAAATTCTTCTCACTTTATATTTGGTTCTCAGTCTCATGCTTTCTCTGACATTAGGTTTGAACAAGGATGATAACACCATTCTCAGTGCAGCCTTTGGTTTTGAAATCCTCTGCTGGTAGAAATCTCTCTTAAACAGTAGTAAAATTTTGAAAGTAACTGTAATACTTGGAAGTAGTAAATTATCATGCTCATTTGTTGGTGACAGTATTTGTAAATGTGTGTTATGTGCATAACTTATGTATCTTATTTTCCACAGGAAAATATTGAAAATGTATCAGAAGTGATACCACTGAAAAAAGAAGCCAAATCAGAGTTAACAGAGCCATGGCCAATGCAGGAAAACTCACTTGAGGTAATGTACATAATTTGATAAGCCATTGTTAGGTACTGAAAATAGAAAATTGCTGAACAGATATCAGTGGTTGACCCTTCATTTCAGTACATATGATTGATACACTTTTTTATGAGATTGACTGTTTACTTACCTAATTTTCACGTTTCCTTCATGTTCTTTAAGATCTTGCATTATGTATCATGCAGCAGTTGGGATAGATCCAAAGACCTCTACTGCATATCATTTGGGAGGTGGTATCATTGCTACTAATATTTTTGACTTAGTGAATATTTTCAAACACGGAGTTGCTATAAGGAGCACTTTTTTGTTACTGTTGCTGGGTATTTTACTAGTTGTTCCAAATGAAACACACTTCTAGATAATACAATTATTTGTAGATACAAGTTGCAGGTGATTGCTTGCTTACTGTCAGAATTCACTTACGTACTACACACATTGTAGCCATCTTGTGGCAAGTAGAAAACATTCTTATCCTTCCTAATGTGGTCTGTGATGATACTAGTCTATGGTGACTTATAATATTACTTAAACTTTCAATGAATAAATGAGCCCTTCAAGAGTGATCTTGCCTTTCTGTTTCATGTGTACTAAAGGACAGGCTTTGTATGTTCCCCATTACTCACCTGAACATTAGGATACACATTTGATCACTGCCATCGTCCACTGCATAGCATGTGACTATGTTGTTATTGGCTATTTGTTGGGATATTTAATTGACAATCTCTTTCAGGAATTCTGGGTTGGCTGCGCAATATACAGCCATCTGGATAATGAGAGAGGATGATCAGGGAGTGTAGTATTTTTCTCTCCTGCAAGGAAATTGGATGTAGTTAGGTAAGAAGTGTCAAAAGGGTCGTCATTTAACTTTAGTGAGGAGATGTGAGTATATGTTGTAAGAGTGGTCTATTCTTTGTTGGTCAAGGAATAAGAATTCATCACTCTTCTAAGGTGATATATCAGACTGTTGACAGCTGCTTCTCGTTTTCTATCAAAGTGTAGTGCTGCAGGAGGGATGGAATGCTGTATCAGTCCCATGCCTGCAGTTGCAGGGAAGAGCTGGTTTTTCTCAGGATTGTTTTTCAGAAAGGCCTTGATTTCCTTAGCTGCTCTGAAGAAGTTTGTGCCATTATCACTGTAAATGTTCACGGGGTGACCTCTGTGAAAATAAGTGAACAAAGAGAGGCGAGCAATGTAGTTGTTGTGAGATCAGGTATCATGTCCATGTAGAGAGACTTGGTAGCTAGGCAGTCTGGTCTTGTTCCATCTCACGCCAATGTTTATGAGAATTGAGCCACCATAGTCTATTCTAGTGTTAAGAAATGGGTACACGCACACTTTGTGTATTTCGCGTTAATTGTTCAGAAGTATCTGCATTCAACTTACGACCCCTGAGACGTGCATAATGTTGCTTCTTTACCGCCCCCCTTGCTGAAGGGATCCGAAACTTGCCTCTCAGAGATGTGATTAAGGGTTGAGTGTCATGATGAAGTAGTCGAAGATGTTCCGCAATGATAATTAGATTAGTGAGATGATGATATATATACAGAATGATCTAATATTTCCTCCTCACTAGAATTAAGATATTGTGCAGTCTTCTGCCGACAAGGAGATGGCTTCTTGATCTATGATTATGGTTATAATCAATATGATTTAATATTTTCTACAGAACATTAATGCAACATTTGAGTGGAGGGTTCAACTCCGATATGAACAGTGGACTAGAATTTCACTCTTGTTTATAACAATCTGAGATAAATAAAAAACAATATGCAGCTACTCTCTGTACCTTTTCTAATCTTGAAACTTTTGTTATGAATAAGTCATCATCAAGTCTAAGAAGCATTTGTAGCATTTTTTGAACTGGGAGATTAATTCGAACATCACGTTTTCATTTATTCCTACTCATAGGATCTTGATTCAACCATCCAGAACTATGCCAACAAACTGTATTCTTGACAATTGTGTTCATTTGTGGTCGTCTGGACACTAAGTCAGCGGTTTTCTCTTTGGACGGCACATGGCACCACTCATTTGTATCTTTAGCTACTTCAAACTGGGAGCCTTTAATGTTTTCTTTGAATAGTCTTGTCAAGAGAAAGGCTCCGCAAATCTCAGACTTTGAAGGGAGAGTTATGAAAAACCAATTTTTTTTAAAGCTTTGCTGCCTTGCATTTTACACAGAGCAACACTTTATTGCTAAACAATCTGACATACACACGTAAATGCTATTTGTTGAGCCCGCAGTCAGATGATTATAGAGAAGTGATGTTCTTGAGTGGATGACCCTTCATGGTGTACATAGTTGAGACTAATGCCATTGTCAGTCTTGACTGAAGCGTTGATTTTAACAAGTGTTTTTGCTGTTTTACTTGAATGATTTATGACAGGGTAATGTGGAATTTAATAGTGATTTTCTTCCTGCAGGTTTTCACATTCCTCTCATGTTATCAAGTGATTTGAATTCTAACATGAATTTAATATATTCCTGGCAAAACTTCATATTTTTCAGACGTTTTTTTCCAGGGATAGGACATGCTTAATTTCCATTTGTTTAGATCAACCAAGTTTTAAATCATTTCTTCACAGGGAGTTATACAGTGTATCTAACTGACGTGTCTGTCATCATGTGTTGCTGGAAGTTTGCTGCATGCTGTTTTTCTGTTGGTGTTGTTCTCTTATGTTATCCAAAATAGTGAATTTTGTTTTGTAGGTTGCATACGAGTAGAGATTGATGAGGCATAGGTTTTATCTTGTCAACTCACCTCTGCTGCATTCATCATTTACCACTGCTTTCTTCCTGGCATTTGACATGTGCACACTGCTGCAGTCACGGGACTGCAGTCAGCCGATTACCTGCATCAAACATGGATGGCATCATCGGTTTAGATTGTACACTCTACACTCTTCATGGATGTTTTCGGCGTTTCTAGTGCCATGTGTCATGACTTTTCCTCTACCTCCCCTCTTCATGTCGTCTTTACCTGTTACCTTGATGCACTCTTTGGCTGTTGGACAGAGGGCAAAATCTTTGTGTTATGCTGGTGTAAATTTTCACATTGGTATGGGACTTATTCTTGACCATAAGGTATTGTAAACTGCGCTTGATTCTCGAGTGAGCCGATGACCGTAGATGTTAGGCCCCTTTAAACAACAAGCATCATCATCATCATCATCATCATCACCATCATCATCATCATCAAGACTCTTGAGTGGTAATATTTGATTATGTATCCATAAAGGTGCAGCTGCATGTCTAATTCCTTTATTTGGAATGCTTTTGGAATTTATGTGAAAATGAACTTTCTGTGTGTCAATTATCTCAAAAATCCTGGAATTAAAAATTTGTTTACATTCCTGAACTGCATAATAGTCTTATCTTGAACTTGCTTACGCTTATATTTTCTAGTCATTTCAATTCTTACTGTATGCCCAGATTTTGTAATTGAAAATGCTGATCTTTTATTCAGTCACCTGTTCTTATTTTTTTTCTATTTGTTACATAATATTCCTTTATTTCTCATTGTACAGTTGGTTAGGAAATGTCTGGTCTGTTTAATGAATCTAATTGTAAATGTTAGTGACACTCTCACTGATCTTTCTAGTATTTCCTTTGTGTTTGGTTGTGAATTACCTTTTGATTTTTTTTGTGTTGTACTGTTTGTAAGTTGTTGTGCCTTGCCTTTCAATACATCTGAAGTAGCCAGTTCTTGTTCATGCACTAGTGTCCTTGTATTTTCCTGACTGCTCGTGCATTATTTATATCTTACCGCTGTGTACAATCCATAGTATAACCTTTCTTGGCCAGCACGTGCATATGTCTCTTTGATGTTCACCTTTTATCTTTCGTAAGTAATTGTACTAACCTGTCCATCAGAGATTCATCTCAATTTTGTGTTTTGGAGAACTGGTTAGTTTTTATGAGTTTGCTGATACATTATTAAATGGTGTATGAAAATTAGAGTTTTTGGGAATAGGTCCGTTTGAGGAATATGCAAAATGGGATCAGCAAGTGTTAAGTCTCTAGGAATGTTCCAGTAGGAAATTGTCATTGTTGAAATTGTGGTTCTTTTTCAGAAGCTCACTAGCCAGGGTAAATTTGGTGATGAAATTGTCTGTAGTGACATTTCTCCCTGTTCCCTCAATATCTTTGACAAGTCTCAATACCACATTCCTTCCATTGTTCACTTCTCTCTCTCTGTTTACTGGTGTAGTGTTGTCAACTGTAGAGGCGCATTCATAAACCGTGTCCAAATCCGAGAGGAGCCATAATTTTGTTCCATATTTTCCTCTTGGTTTGGTAGATAAATACTGCTTAAAGAGGCATTTTCCCTAAAAGAAGCCAGCTGTTCATCCACAGTATTATTATCATATGAAACAAACACTTCAGTAAGTTGTGAAACGAACATGTCATGAACTTCTCTTATTGCTGTTAACTTGCCATTACATGTATGAGCTGGTCTCTCCTCCTTATTATCGAAGCTCAAAACTGGGTTATCATTTAGGACCGTTGAAGAGATATTATAGCTCGAAGGATAGGGTGACCGTCTGCTTCATTCCATACTTCTCGAAGTGATTTGCCCACTGATTTGTAGACTCCAGCAAAATCAAGCCTGAAAATATAGATAACTGCATGTTATTGTTGATTGTGATTATTAGCAGTTAACAAAAAACAGAAACTGCTATTGTTTCCAAATTGTGTAAATCGTACATATCTAGAAATGCTTCAAACTCTATCAAAGAAATGGGCTTGTAGCTTTCCCTTTATCTGCAAAAACCCTCTTCATTTAAAAATTTGTTTCCCATAAAGTGGTTTCCAGCATTTTATCAATGATGAATAACTTCATTGCCAACATTTGAGATCACCTGTCCTCTGAAGAGCGTATCTCGTGGGTCCAGGTGCAATTCTCATTATGTTACTCAATCTGAAATACGCATAATTGAAATTTACGTTTCTCTGAAGTATTATTAATATAAACAACTAAAATATTGAAGAGCATATAGGCCTATAGATATAGGTCCATGATGTAAATGAAGCAATAGCATTGTTCATATTACAGTGCAACCCCAGTTTTGTGTGACCTCGATTTAGCATAAACCTGCATTTAATGGAAGAAATTTCAGGCCCTGAAAATTATTCCATAAGAGCAATGCAATTTTATATTCAATTTTACATAATTCAAAATACTGTAGGGCAAAACTCGCATTTAGCGTTAAGGAAATGTTAAAATTTTCCTATATTTTGGTTATGGGACATTAAGAACCACTGCAAAAGGCATCATAAGCTTGCTAAGGATGATTCAAGGCAGAAGAAAAATTTGGAGCCTGGGCACTTAGAGCTAAAGTGAGATGTCCGACTCTGATTGACATCTGTTCGCGGCCGATGTAGTAGAACAGAACCCCCGTTTTAATGACAATGTTATTATAATCTATGAAAATTCCTGTATTAATCTGTGCAATATCCTTTAGTTACAATACAATGAGAATCCTTTTACCGTTTCATCCATTATCACAGGCGAATTCAGGGATGTTAGTTTTCATCCATTACCAATATTCATACACTCTACTCCAGGGTTTATATTGAATGTGATCAATCGTCTTCTGTGTTGATTCATTGCTACGCATGAGTGAATTGATCTTGAGTGAGTCTGAGGTCTTCTCACAACACAGACTGGTGTATTAAACATCGGGATAACATATTTTTGCAATAAGTGCAATGACAGCACTTGTTAACTCTTAGAAATAAAAGCTGAAGTAAAAGATTGCTTAATTTACTATATTCTGAATTAAAATAAGAATGTGATACTTCTCAAGATACAGTGGTGTGCATAACTAATTTCAGAGGTTAGGTTATGTACATTTGCATCTTGTTAAATTTCAGAATGGCTGTTCCCATGTATATTTATAGTAAAATTGTTATTATTCTACAGGGAGCTTGAAATTTATTTTTATAAAATGTGCGCAGTAATCCTATGTTACAAAGAAAGAATAACAGTAAAAATTTCCACCTATTTGATACTTATATTTGCATTAAGCAAATCAATTAATCATACACAGTACATGTTTCATTCCATTTTGGAACATCTTCAGCTGTATTACATTGCTTAGGTGAAAACACTAAGTATTTATCTTTTTAACAATATCTCAAACAGGTAACTTGTTTTTCTTAAAATATACATAAATTTAAAATTTGCAATAAATTAAAATGAATGTGGATGGTTGAATGGGGTCAAAGGCTGCATTAGCTGCGCTCCTCCAAGGACATAGTAGATTTTAGCAACAAGATTACGGGGAAGCTCTTTTATTAATAGTAAAACAGCAATCAGCTTCAGGGATCCTGAACTAACTGAATTCAAGAGATATTTTTGTAAATTTAAAACAAATAGCAATCACGTTTGAAGGAGCAAACAAAGAGAACACCTTGTAATATTGAGAACAGTGACAAAGGAAAGTTATATTTTCAAAAAAACTTTTTATTAGAAGACAAGCAGAATATTTTGGTGATAAAAGTGCTGGAAACATTTTTTGCAACATCTGTTCAAGTGAATAGATTTTGTTTAATCGGCTAACCATAAACAGATCCATTTTCCTCTCATTTCACCACCCCATTCAACCATCCACATTGATTTTAATTTATTTCAAATTTTAAATTTATGTAGATTTTAAGAAAAACAAGGTACAGTGTATAATGTAGATATCTCCTTTTATTGCTGTCATTGTGTAAATAACATATGATGGCACAATATATGTTAACCCCCATTTAACAATAAAAATTCAGGTCCCTGTAAAAATGTTAAATAGGGGTTCTGCTGAATGTGGAACGTACCTTACACCTGATTGTCAATATGGTTGTTTTCTCCATTCCGTCCCATTTCGAGATATGTACACTTCTTTTTGTACAGAGTCAATCTCATCTTGTAGTTTATAACCAGATACTTGGAGCTCGTCATTTTCTTCTCCCTCCAGAGAAACGTGATCGTCATCAGTTTTTTGGAAAACATAAATTCAGGATCAGCCAATGCATCGTCAGCTTCCTCTTCATGTTTACTCTCACTAATTTCATATAATATATTTCATATAGATTTCTCATTAACCGCTGATGACCAGCCATATTTGATCGCAGAAACAATGCAGCACTCCCTAGTCGTGGAAGTAGTCGAACATTGTTTGTGTAGTGACCAGCAGGTAGGGCAGTGGTGATATTACTGGATATGTCCATTTGATCCATTCATCATATATGTAATTTTTTGAACTGGTAGAGTAGTCAGCAACTGAAAAATATTTTTAAATTATGTCAATACCTACTAGAGGAGATGAACAAATACACAAGTTTTTTCTCATATACAGTTCATATTTTGTCAGTTACAAGCAATTGAATATTAAATCTGGGTCGATGCACCCATTCAGATTAGAAGGATTAAATGGGGTAGAGACGAGCCTTAATGAACATGTCGAGATGCTGATAATAATGTCAAACTTCATTATAATGCTACAAGTGGGGCAGAGCTTATTTGTACATTCAAGGATGAGCTTCGCATACTCCAATGCAAGCAGCTTAGGGCAGTAGTAGTGGTTATGAAATAAGTTCTACAGTATGGTTATATTTGGTTCAATCATGGCAATGTTTTACTAGGGTTTTCTTTGTCTAAACTTTCAGGGACAAGGTGATATTTTGAAACTTTTGATTCCAGTTAGGCCTTAATTTCTAGTGATCTTATTTAAAAAATTGCCCTTGAAGTATAGTCACAACATTATGTCTCTGTCGAAACTTGGTAATTTTAATTTTTGGAAGGCAGACCTTTGTCTGTTTTGACCAGTTCTCTTGATTTAAATAAATATTTGCTTCAGTTTCATTATAATTAGCTACTGGTTTTAGGGAGGTTATCATTTTTGATTCCAGTAAGTCTTAAAAAACTTTGAAATCTTTTTCATATGTGTCATGTCCATGTCAGTGAAACACTCCCTCTTTTAGAGAATAGTTATATAGTTGTACTTAAATAGTGATTTTCTTGATACTGAAACGTTATTTGGGGTATATTCCAAGGAGTTCCCACAAGGAAGGGTGAAATATTACGATCAATTTTCCAAGAATTAGTTTACCCCAAAATAATAATAATAAGGTCCGTGACACAGGGTAGGAAAATATGCCAGCAGGGAGAGAAAAATGCCAAAATTAATTAAAAGAAAAACAGGTTAAACAACCCACAATACTAAATTCATAACAGGGAAATCAATTCATTTCCACCAACATCCATCAACAATCAGCTTCACCATCAATCAACATAATATATATATTTATTCGTTTACGGCCATTAGAGACCACGTTAGATAACAATTACATGTTTCTGGAAGCCTTCCTCACAGCCCAGGACTTCAGCATCCTCTCTCTGGCAGCCTGTCTTCTTTCGTCCGTCCACCCACGGTTAAGTTTTGGTTCGTCATGGAATCCTTGAAATCTGTCGATCACTGACCTAAACTTTGTTCGGTTTGAGATGTCTTCCGAATTTAGTCCCACCTGTCTGAGATCCTTTCTCACCTCCCTGAACCATTTGTCCGACACTTTAGGTCTGCTGTCTAGTATTGTGAAAATCCTTTTCGTTAGTCTCTTCTCATCCATTTTAATATGTTTCATTGGGTAAGAGAGGGATAATTCTTTATTTATCATGGAGGGAGTGGTATATCTTCCTGTTAGTATTATTTGGGCTAGCTTTGGGACATCCACTGGATTCTCATTTGAAATTTTTGGTTTGGATTTTCATTATAACTTCTTCACGACATGAGATAAGTAATATGTTTCTTAATTATGGTTTTAAAAAAAATATCAATGCAACTATAAATGTATCTATCGATACTGATATCAAGCTTATTATAATTATATACATTCATATGTGCAAGATTAATTCAAGTATTCTTACTGTTTGTTTTTGATTTTGAAGTAAAGGAACTTGGTGCATTCTATACTTTATTGCATTTGATATGCAACATAATATTCCCATGGGAACGAAAATACGCTAGGTAGTTAAGGAAAATGGCCAATCATAGGCCACCAAACAACAATAGGCATGTACATATTAAGAGACAAAAGAAAAACAGGACGTCGAAAAATCACGAAAATACCAAACAAATTAATTTAATAATATAACCCAGAAGTAGGAAAATTAAGATGGAAAACGAACGTTTGTTCCACATCCTTGCAGCAACTCGCTTGGTTAATAACCCTGCCAAAACATTGCATTAACCCCTACTTATTAGGGCTAGAAAGCCGCTACCAATCATTGAGTATTAAATTTACAATTTCCAAGAATAAGAATTAATATTAATTCACAGCAGGTGCAAGTCCCTGGTAAACAGAAGTGTTTTATATATAAGTTTTTTGACTCGAAAAGTGTTCAAACACCGCAGAGCTAAAACGTAGAGTTTAGTTGATGCAAAGTTACATCCTGTTGCGGTACGCACTTTACATTTTGAAATATTCAGTTCACCAGGTGGAACAAGTTAAGGATGAGTTGGAAAAACACTTACAGTGTAGTATCTTGCCATTGTCGTGATTTCGCTTCAGCGTCATATCCTTACTTACGTATTACACCTTTCCTACCATCTTCTCTCCTGTCATCGGCACCTATCTACTCATATAACTCTCGTTGGGCGATCATAATATCATGCCTCGGCTGCAAATGACCGAAAACTAAGATAACCATCATGTACGTGGGGGTCTCTCGCATGTATAAGTACGATGGTCGGAGGTATACATTCGGTTCTCAGGGTAAAACATCTCATTAAACTCTCAAATTATACAAAACAGTCGTAGGTTCCGTTGAAGAGTAGTCGTGATTCTAATCAATCATTCAATTCCCCCGCAAGTAGGTGAAAACCTGATATGAGGTTCATTACTCAGCATATCTAACCTTAAATAGCTCTAATACTATCCTGTTTCTACGTATAATAAGTTACTTTGGGAAAAGATACACATAAATAAGCCTAGATCTAATTTATTAGCATGCTAATGTTTTATAATTAAAATAGGAATTAAATTATCAGCAATAGTGAAAAGAAATTGGATTCATATTATAATATCATTCTTGAACTCGTAATCTTCATGGTAAACATAATTGAATTCATCATATTATATTCATTTAACTGAATATCATCCGGTCAAATAACCATTTTCATTATTTTAATATGTTTCATTGGGTAAGAGAGGGATAATTCTTTATTTATCATGGAGGGAGTGGTATATCTTCCTGTTAGTATTATTTGGGCTAGCTTTGGGACATCCACTGGATTCTCATTTGAAATTTTTGGTTTGGATTTTCATTATAACTTCTTCACGACATGAGATAAATAACATGTTTCTTAATTATGGTTTTAAAAAAATATCAATGCAACTATAAATGTACCTATCGATACTGATATCAAGCTTATTATAATTATATACATTCATATGTGCAAGATTAATTCAAGTATTCTTACTGTTTGTTTTTGATTTTGAAGTAAAGGAACTTGGTGCATTCTATACTTTATTGCATTTGATATGTCTTAATGATGCGATATCACAGCTTGATGACGGACATGACTGTTGCTTGCGTAACCATTTTCAACAATACAAAATCATCTGATCAATCAGTTATAGGCTTGGAAAGTGCCAACTTCAATTAATGAAATACATTTACAAAAATTAAAAGTCTCTTCATAACATCTTGCCCCCCTTGAAAGGAGTTCTTTCAACTAACTATTGTAATCTTATACCTATTGTAAAAATACTTATTCTTAACATATGCATTAATACAAAACTCTATACATCATATTTTTATGATTAAAAGAAAATAATATTGAAATTCTATCTTGGATGAAAAATAACACAAAGTTAGAAATATCACAGGAAATCTTGAATTCAGTTCTCCTTGTCATCCCCTTCAATGGAAAGAGGGCATATTTTCTTGATGCTTCTGGTGAAAGTTCCACCAGCCGTCCAAACGGTGACAACCCTCACCTCACCATGTCATCCAGGGTGAACTTGAACTATCCTACCTCATGGCCACTCTAGAGGAGGGATGTTGTCCTCAATTAATAGCACCAAAAAATCAACATCAATATGTCGATTGGTATCATGCCACTTGACGTGTTTTTGCAATTCCTGCAGGTATTCTCGCTGCCATCTCTGCCACAACCGCTGCCGAATTTCCTGCAAGTGCTGCCAACATGACAAGCGGTTATCGGGTTCTCTCAACAAATCCCTTTGCACAGGTTGCACGATCGAGTCACTTAGAAGAAAATGTGCTGGTGTTAAGACTTCTAAATCATTTCGATCTTTTAGCAAGGGAGTAAGGGGACGTGAATTTAATACAGCCTCTGTATCGCAAAGAATAGTGTAGGTTCCTTCGAAAGTTAGCACGCGTCCCTGTGTTTCAGTCAGCAAATGTCTTTTCATCATCTTTACAGCTGCTTCCCACAATCCCCCAAAGTGGGGTGACTGGGGAGGAGTGAAACTCCACTGTATCTGCTGCTGAGCGAGTGAGGAGGTAATGATGTAGATATTGATTCCCATAGGGAACCTAAAATATTTGTCCCGAATGAGTAAATTTATAATACCAATATAATGGTCCGTTATTGGACATTATAAATTTTCCAGCTAACTCATTCTTGGTTGCCTGCGTTTCGCCCTCGTGTGCTAAGTTAGGCTCGTCAGTTGGGACTAAGCACACCACCCAAGACGCAAGGCTAGTGCATACCGTGGAGGCCACTGCATAGGCTACTTGAAGCCACCAGCAGTGCCAATGCAGCTAGCTGGAAAATTTATAATGTCCAATAACGGACCATTATATTGGTATTATAAATTTACTCATTCAGGACAAATATTTTAGGTTCCCTATGGGAATCAATATCTACATCATTTGATGGCCAGGCAGGCATCAATTTTTGAAAATGAGACATAGCTCTCATAGTGCATTGGCACTGCTGGTGGCTTCAAGTAGCCTATGCAGTGGCCTCCACCGTATGCACTAGCCTTGCGTCTTGGGTGGTGTGCTAAGTCCCAACTGACGAGCCTAACTTAGCACACGAGGGCGAAACGCAGGCAACCAAGAATGAGTTAGCTGGAAAATTTATAATGTCCAATAACGGACCATTATATTGGTATTATGAGGAGGTAATGTTCGTTGACCCCTTTTCCAAAAAGGACTGGATATCTTGTAGTGCGTTGGCTGCTCCAACGAAATTCTTCCCGTTATCAGAGAAAAGCTGCTTGCACAAACCTCTTCGCGCCGTAAATCGTTGCAGTGCAGCTAAGAAAGCTTCGGTCGTTAGCTCCGACACCAACTCCAAATGCACTGCCTTGGTACTCAAGCATGTAAATACACCTACGTAACTCTTGTAAGTATGAATGCGGCCCCTTCTGTGGCCTTCTCTTACAGATATTAGACCTGCATAGTCCACTCCTGTGGTACCAAAGGGTCGAACAACTAACGTAACCCTTTCTTTTGGTAAATCTGCCATGCGTACCTCTGGAACTGTAGGATGGTAACAAAAGCACTTCAGACACCTCTTGACAATTCTTTTCGCTTCTCTTCTGCCGCTGATTGGCCAATATCGTTGTCGAGTTGCATGTAGCAGTTGCTCTGGGGGACAATGCTTCAGACGATGATGTTCATTTTCCATGATCATTCTGGTGATGTGATGATTTGCTGGTAGAAGCACAGGATGTCTCTGTTCTGATGTTAGCTCCGAAAAACGAAGCCTTCCTCCAACCCTAATCAATCCGTCACTATCCAGAAACGGACTGAGTGACTTTAGAGAACTCTTCCTTGGGAGGTCTTGATTATTAATTAAGCAATGCAGTACTTGAGGGAATGCTTCTAATTGTGTCCATTTGACTACCTGTTTCTCTGCTTTACAAGTTTCTTGTATTTCTAGTGAACCCTTTTTCCTTTCTGGCGGTTTGAGTTTGCAATTATAAATGAATCTTTGACATGTGCTACGATACGGCATAATTTCGGAAATGACGAGAATTCATTCAGTATAATGCTGGTTGATGTTGCTCTCAATGTAACTGCTGTGACCTTCAGCTCTGGTAGTTCTGTTTCAAATTCTTCTGAATGCTCTGGTTGTTGACGTTGTGTGCAAAGCCAAGGAGGTCCACTCCACCACAGCTTTTTATCTTCGAGTTCTGCTGAAGTAATTCCTCTTGAGAGAAGATCAGCTGGATTTTCACCGGAAGGAACATGCTTCCAGGTGGTTGCATCAGTGGCTTCTTGAATCTTGGCAATCCTGTTTGCCACAAATGTCTTCAGCCGCCTTGGCTCAGTGTTGATCCATCCCAAAACAATTGTACTGTCACTCCATAATCTGATCTGACCATTTTTTCTTTCAAAGCATTGCACCGAACCCAATACGTAAAAGCACGACGGGAGATTCGAGGTCGTGGACTCCGATCAGGAGAGGCAGATAACAGCCTCGAACTGAAGACGTTGATTAATAATAATAATAATTCATGACAAGGAAAAAGAAATTAACTACCAGCAATAAAAATCAAATAAAATTAAATGAGGGTTTATTAAGATAAAAATGTAAATGCAAGAAAAATGAAACATTTTTACATACGTGCTTTTGTCCTTCAGGTTAGTAGAACCGTTCGAGTACAACATACCATAAACATATGTGTTACGGAGTGCTGTGGATGTGCAGAGGTGAAAGAAGGTGCTGGGGTGAACAGGTCTCAAAATACGAAATTAAAGTTTAAATTTAACAAGGTTATATTTCCTTTGCAAAATCAAGAAATAACAAGAAGGGCAGGTACAGAGTAGCAAAGCAACCCATCGAGAATGTACAATTACAGAGTTACAGGATTTGGGCTCCGAGAGCCAGACACATAATTCTTGAGCTATAAGCCCAACCTTACGCTATACAAAATTCAACAAAGGGGCAGAAGACCCCAATCATGCCCAGGAGCTCTTGCTCCCAATTACACAGTAAAGCCTCCTTGAGGCACGTAGAAACAAATTTTAAGAAAGAGCAACCCGCTCTTAAGTTCAAGCCTACCAAAGGCCACACCAAACTCCACATTCAAGCTGTCCTCCAAGGACATACACACAGGGGTAAAGAAAAACCCAACCTACTGAGGAATATTCAGTGAAGAAACAGAAATATTACATGGCCTCCACAATACCAACTTGAGAGGAGGCAAAACTGCACTCCTAATATACCTTACTAAAACCTACCTGGCACTAGTCCGCTAATTCAAGGGCTAATCCCCTACTAAAGAGGTGACTTATATAAGAAAACGATTTACATTACATTAGAAGGGAAGAAACGGTTGTGAAAATAAGTTCACCTCAAAGCAATATGAGTGGGAGCTGGAGAGGGTTAAGCACTCTCTATCCCAAATTGTAGTTTAAAAAGATAGAATGATACCAAGTGTCTTTACATTTTAGAGGAACGTTACATGGTCAAAGGCTTCGGACCTGCCCCGAGAGTTAAACTGCTGAGCGGGCAAGAAAAGAAGTTATTAAAAGGCCATTACCTGGTGGTTGAACTGCTGCCCGAAGAAAGAGGTGCTTCCCGCCCCCTGCTACACAATTTACACAATGATAGATGTTACTGAAGTGGCGCGGAGACCCGAAAATCAGCAGTTTATATACCCTCGTGGAAGGTTCGAGGCGTTTCAGGAATGAGAACACCCGCCCACAAGCCTTTTATTGGATAATGGCAAAACCTACTACACTAAACGAAGAAGAAACACCTTATTGGTGGAAAATTAATTACAGAAATTCCTTATTGGTCAAATTCAAAACTGGCGGAAAGAAAGGGTTAATATTGCCAACTTAAACAATGACTGAAAGAAATTTAACAAAGAACAAACTTATGAACACAAAATTTCTCCAAAAACATAGTTCTTTCACTTCGCACTAGGGTGCACAATTGTAGTTCTTCAGTAGTGTCCTCTAGAAGAGAATGTTCACACTTATTACTACAGGCAAAACAAAAATACATCGAAAACGACCCAGTTCAGAAACTTCAAAATTTACAAGTAGGGACATCTTCTGAGAAACTTGAGAATTAACACTGTAGATAAAGTTCAGGCTTCCTCCAGTAGAGGAGTTTCAACTGGCGCAAAGTTTGAATTAGCGGCGTGGAGGTGTACCACCCGGTACAATATGGATAAACAATACCTTACGATGTGTTCACTGCTTGATTAATATATTCTCAACATATTAAAAAAGTCATTAACAGAAAAGATCCTCATGGACTTATATTGGTCATTTCTTTCCGCGAAGTAGTTCACATTTTATTTACTAAACATTACTCAAGCCTCCATCATTATTACAGCATCAACAATGACCATCACAAGGATAAAAGATCACGCAGCCTCTCGGAGTAGACCGAACAATAGTTACATGAAGGCAATGTAGGTATCGAGATGGCCAGGGGTGCAGCATCTCTGTACCAAAGAGCACACAAAAGGCAAAGAAAATAAAGCGGGTGTGCGCATCACCCGAATTGAAATGAAACAAAATGGCGGCCATAAGAACGAGTGAAACGGTCATAAAATAGACCAAGACAAAAATAATAAACGCCGCACTCGAAGTGAAAAAACAAGAGTACGAGGAATAAATAAAAAGGAAACATAAATTAACTGACCGATACGACATCCTTTATTCATCCCCTCGCTCGCTCTCACACATACACACAAACATTCAGGCATTGTCGATATCGGGCAACAATAGGGTCAATAACCTCTTTTCAAAACAGATCGTAAACACATGTAGTATGACTCACCTGGCCATAAGTAAGTTCCCACACACGACGTAGAAACATGCACACTGCAAATATGTTATAAGCAGGACGATATGGACCCACGGCCCACCTACAAGCCCACCAACACAGGCGCTGGGTACGACGTATCTCCGTGTAGACACCCAGAGCCTACTAACATTTGGTGGCAATAAAGAAGTATAATGTCGTGCACATAATGACAATTCTAGTAGAGACCCAGTTACCTCGTCACCACCACCACAATGATGCCCGCAAACACACACCCATTCATATCGCGGGGCAAAGACGTATATCAGTCAGTCGCGATTACAAGGCACTTGAAACAGCCACAAGACAAACATAAAATTAAAGTGAAAACACAGCTCACATTACCTGAGGTTGAAGCTGATCAATTAAAAATCAGAATATGAATACAGGCAGAGTTAAACCTGATAAAAACCCATCGATAATTCAAAAATGCTACTCCGAGTAGAGGCGACTCCATCTTTCTTTCTTTCCTTCAGGTCATAACATCAACAACAAAGACATCATGTCAAGGAGATAAAAGCCAAAGACTCGCGGAAGGAAGGACCATCCGTTTACAAAGCGGGGGCGCTGCCCTCTGCGGTACAGTTTGGGAAATAGTTAATAACCAGTTTAGTGAAGTCAAACGAGAGCTAATGCAAGCTCTTAGCAATCACAGATAAACCTACATGTTATGAACATGCTAAACGAGCATGTTTCAGCACTCACTGTTGTTTTGACAAGTTGTGCAAGAAGAAGGGCTGCCTCCAATTCGAGTCGTGGCAACGAAATGGTTTTTAAAGGAGCTACTTTCGTCTTCGCACAAAGTAAATTTGAAATGTAGAGACCACTTTGCGTTTGACAAACTGCATAAATGCATGCCCCAAACGTCTTCTCTGAAGCATCACTAAATCCAAAGAAATCAAAAGAGCAAGAGCAATTCCCAGGATTTATGTTTCTCATAATTCTGATGTTGTTCGGTCTTTATACTGACGTATAATACTCGTTCCAGTCTTGCCTAAGCCACGGACGAAGGAGGTTGCAGTGAGCTGTGGGTCCCGGGAGGAGGAGTGGAGTTCGAGAGTGTGGAGTGCTGGAAGGTCGCCGAGAAGTGGGCCGACAATGATTGGTATAGAGCAGTACAGAGTGACGATAGGAAGATGGCAGGGGAAAATGAAGAAAGAAGAAAAGAAGCCAGGTGGGTGTAAAATGGATATGGAGAGGAAAGGAGAACTATTGTTATCGGCAGCAGTGATTATAATTTTATTATGTATTGGGGGGTCGAGTTGAACCCAGGCCCGTCATCTAGTAGAAATGAGGATAGGGAAAATATGGACGCAATCAATGGAGCTGTAAGAGAGGTGTTGACAGAAGTTTGCCCTTTCGGGCAAATAAAAGAGATGATTGAAGAACAAACCAGTAAGATTGAAAAAATGGAAGTATGGATAAGAGAAAAAACGGACGACATAGCTGCACAGGCGAGATATAACACCGAGGAAGTGGTAGCATTAAGGGAAAAAGTAGGACGACTTGAAGAGGAGAATTGCAAGCTGAAAGCAGAAGTGGAAGCAAATACTTTATACAGAAGGAAGAAGTGCTTGTTTATTTATGGAGTGCCTGAGGAGTCGAGAGAAGGCAAAGTACTTACAACTTATAAAGTAGTGGACCTAATACAGGGGAAAATGAAAATAAATTTTAGTGAAGTAGATATTGACGATGTGCAGAGAGTGGGGAGAACTAGAGGCAACAGGCCTATAAAGCTACAATTGTTTTCAACGTTGATGGCGGATGTTGTGTTAACAAATGCGGGAAACGTCCAGAGGGAGAAAATATGGATAAAGAGAGACGTGGGAAGTGACGCGATCAGAAATGAGAGGATACTCAGAAAACACAAGATACTGGCTGTAAAACAGGGGCTGAGGGCAACTATTAGAGGTCAAAATCTAGTGGTGTCAAACAGAAGCTGGAAGAAGATCTGGTCTGTGGATAGATTGATGGATTTAGAATTGAAGTTAAAACAAGATGAGGAAAAGGAGAGTAGTGCAATAAACTGTAGGCAAGTGAGGCGAAATACAAATAACAGTGTGCTGAGGATGGACGTAGGGATGAAGTCAAAGCAGGCCGAAGAAAAAGAGTGTAGTGCGGCGATTAGTGGAGATGATAGGCAAAATACCAGAAGTAACAGTGTACCGTGTGAAGAGAGGCAGGGAGAAGTGCCAAGTGCTAAAGTGATCAATAACAGTGTTCGGAGTGAAGAAGTGCGGGTAGAGAGGCGAAGTGAGAATATGGCTATTTGCAGTGAAGAGGGAAGTAAGGGAAGTGTATGCAGTGAAGTAAGGGAAGCGCAAGGTAAAATGGTAACGGTGAGCCACACCCTCCCTCAAGTAAAAATAAATACGTAGACAAAAAAAAGGAGGATAAAAGAGGAAACTGCACGTGAATCACGATCAAGAAGGGCGTATAAATCTGCCCTGAACTGGAAATGTTATTCACCTAATTAGTTCTAGCATAAACTAACACTACTAAGAGTCGAAACCCGAATAAGTGATAAATGAATGTTTATTGAAAAACAACGTTAATTAAAGAATTAATTGAAAAGGAAAACATAAGATATAATAGGGTAATACATACGTATATGGGTTAGCACCAATGACAATTAATCGTGATATCCATATCTCATCAATACGTACATGCACAGTTGCAGAATTACGCAAGGGATCTTAGCATTTTTACTCACGAAGATTTCGCATATAACAATTGCGAGAAGACTAACTAATGAGGGTCAACACATGATTACAAATCGGGAGTACCTTATTCATTCCACCCCCTACTTCTTATCCATTTCCTTTTTTTTTTTTAAACAATACTATGATCTCCTTTCATTAGGATCCCCCACACACCAAGGAGCGCACACACCCCAAAAAAGGGTAGACCAGGTAAAGAATAACCCCAGCGGGCAAAGAGAAAAAGATACATAGGATGAATCAATCAGATAAACACGGGCCATCGTGCGGCCAAGGAACAAAATAAATCAACATGGCGACGCCCAGGTCGAAAAAGATCAGGGCGCGCACCAAATAAGGAGAAAAATAGAACCCGAGATAAAAGGGGCAAATAACGAAAAGTTAAACATAAATTAGATAGGCCGACACTTCCTCATCTAAATACTCGACTCATTCATTAATTCATTCATTCAGCCATACGAACCAATCGCCTCGAGGGCAGATAACAGTGACAAATGGTGCGAATAGATCAATCCAGTCAACTCGTAGAGTGCAATATTACCTAACATCAATGAGGCCAAACGTCAATAGTAGTAGAATGACAACAGCACATGTCGTGGCTTCAAGGCCACGCGTAGATCTGCCACAAACATCGCTGTGTACGGCCATAATAATTCGACGGCCGACACACAGATCATAATTCCAAACGAGAGCAAAGACGTCTCATTGAGAAATTCATTATAATGCACAGAGACTCAGATTATGAATGCACCACTATTATATCAACAACACACTCTCACACACGCCTTCCTCTCTTCGAGTATCAAGACGGGTTACGGTCGGCCAAAAAAGGGAGAAATACAAATACTAAATGGTACATCACCCACAATAACAAGCATCAGAACACGTTAATCGTGCAGCGATCAGCACGGTTTTAAACTTACGATACATCCATTTGAAAAGCACTAACATAGCTCCTGTGTGTGAGGGTCCCATATTATTATAAGCCACCATCCTCAGAACAGAATATAAACCAAGGAGAAGATAGTTAAAGACTTAGTCGAGAAAATATCATTAATGTTCTCGACAGAGGGGGCTGTCCTCTATCGATTAAAACCGGAAACACATATAGTAACAGGTCGAAACCAATTCAGTGAAACATTGGTAATAAATTATGGAAACCATGCTGGAGCAGCATGTTTCATCATCACACCCATGCGTCTTTAAAATGTGTCCGATCTTGACGAAGGGTCAAAGGGACACATTTTAAAGTGAGGTGTAAAGCTTATAATAAGAATACATACATGAAGAAATTCTATATATATATAGTGCGCACTATATAACTAAAATTAACTAACCTAATTACTAACCTAATTAATTAGAGTAACAACAAATAACACTGAAAATCACCAACAGTCACAAGGGAGCATAGATTGGAGGATTACACATTGCTTTAAAGTTCAGTACATTAAAAGAAGGAAAGGCGCTGAATTTAATCAGTCTTTTTCCTATCATTAATATGACACTTTCACGAATCGGTTGCAGGCAGGTAGAGGATAAAAGCAGTCATACAATTTTTGTGTCCTATCAATAGGTCCGTTGTTTATTTTATATTATCCTTGTCATTCGATACTGAAATATCCTTTGACTCTTCTTTTCTTTCCCTTTCCTTTTTCATTTTTCCCTGAAAAGAAAAAGACTTTAGAACAACGAGTCTAAGAGTGATAAACTGATCAAACCATGTTACCACCAGGTACTAATAGCTACTAGATCAATTATTTTTGGCCCGTGAATGGTAGGGCTTCAACAGACTCACGTGAGCTCTTGATACCCTCTTATTTATTTCATCCTCCAACAACACGGTAACAGGTCCCAAGAATTTCACAATACGGTTGGGACCAGACCATTTTAGGCAGAGTTTCGCTCCAATTTGGTCTGCTGCCGAGCTTGTCGGGAACCTTTTAATCATTACTAAGTCTCCAACCTTTAGGGTGACTTCTCTCCTTCCCTTGTTGAACCTTTTGGCTACACGATCTCTGGCTTTGATCAGTTGCTCGACTGCTTCCTTCCATTTTTCTTCGACGCTCTTGGTCCTTAACGGTTCGGACAAATATCCAAAATTCCATTTTAATTGTAATGGGTCAGTAACATTCCTGCCCAAGAACAACTCCGCCGGTGTGTGCCGATGCGATTCATGTAGAGCACTGTTGAAAGCTAGAACAAAGAAATTTAAGTTTTCGTCCCAACTGCGCTGGTCAGCGCTGTGGAACGCGGTTAGGCAGGCCTTAAGATTACGATGAAACCTCTCAACATGAGACGGTTTAGGGTAGTGAGGGCTGAGAAATATCTGGTTCACTCCCCACTCAAAACACAATTGACGAAAATTACTACCGCTGAAAGTGGATGCATTGTCAGTTACCAACTTTTTGGGGGGGCCATAAATTGCAAAGACGTGACGAGACAAGATGTGAACGGCGTTATTAGAATTGATTTTGCGCACTGGGAACAACCAGACGAATTTTGAGAAACCATCAATGACAGATAGGATGCCAACGTTGCCTTTACGGGACTTGACGAGAGGGCCAAAATAATCTACGAATAACCTTTCTCCGGGGTACGTTGCCACATCAGCGGAATGCAACCCAACTTGAGATGATTTGGCAGGTTTAGACCGTTGACACACGTCACAGCTTTTCACGTAATCAAGCACTTCTTTTTTCATATTTGGCCAGTAGAAATCGCGAGAAACGCGATGTAATGTCTTGTACTGACCCAAATGCGCCCCTAAATAAGAGTCATGGTAATAATGTAATACCATGCGCCTTATACTATCAGGAATGTAAATCTTGTCCTTTCCCTTATTACCACAACGACGAACTAACAATCCACGCTTAATACAAAATGATTTATCATGAAGTGACCCATCGGTGACACCTTTCATCAGTTTTTGACACTCGTCATCAGTATTTTGGTGCTCTGAAATATCAGAAAATGACCAAGGATATTTCTGCATAATATTAACACATCCAGCACCATCAGATTTATGGTATTTCTCCGCGTCATCGGCTTCACTCATGTTTATTCCGTCAAACATACGTGACAGACAGTCAGCCACGACATTTTCCTTTCCGCGAACATGTACAATGGTGAACTTATACGCAGACAGTCGAAGAATCCACCTGGCTGTTCTTCCAAGTCGTTTGACGTTGGCACTCATCCACGACAGGGCCTGATTATCAGTGTGGACAAAGAAGTGACGGTGTTCGAGGTAAGTTCTAAATTTTTCTACACCCAACACAACGGCCAAACATTCCTTTTCGTAAATGGAGTAACGTAACTCGGCCCCGTGTAGTAGCTTGCTAAAATAAGCGATCGGGACTAGTTTTCCGTCCTCATCGGCTTGGTTTAGCACGGCGGAAATCGCAATTTCACTGGAATCGCATTGGAGCACGAAATCGCGGGAGAAATCGGGGCTGTGGAGAACAGGGGCTCGACAAAGGGCATCTTTCAGCTGATCGAAGGCAAGGATTTGGGCTTCACCCCAGACGAAACGACAATTCTTCCTTTTTAGAAGATTCAAAGGGGCCGAAATTTGAGAAAAATTCTCGATGAACCGACTGTAAAAACCCACCATACCCAAGAACCTTCTTACGCCGCGGACGTTCTTGGGCTGAGGAAACTCTTTAATACATTTAACCCTCTCAGGGTTTACAGCTATACCGGAATCCGAGATGACATGCCCCAAGAAATTCAATCGTTTGGAACAGAGAGAGACTTTTTTGGGGTTGATAGTGAACCCGTGTTTGCGCAGACGACTAAGTACCTCACGTAGGTGAGCCAGGTGTTCGTCAAAGCTTGCAGAGTATATGAGGAGATCATCCAGAAAATTAAATACATAGGAGAACTTTAGATCGCCAAAGATCGAATCCATGACCCGGCTAAGTGCTTGTCCCCCTATCGAGATGCCCATGGGTACTTTATTGAAATGAAAAAGGCCAAAAGGGGTGACAAAGGCTGTACAAGGGCGACTTTTTGGGTCCAAAGGAATCTGGTAATACGCCGAGTTAAAGTCGAAGACAGTGAAAAACCTAGCACCATGAAAATGCTGAAAGGCGCTTTCGATGGTGGGCAATGGGAAGCTGTCAAATACAATGTTCCTATTTACCTTGCGGTAATCCACAATGAAACGAAAACTCCCGTCTTTTTTAGGGATTAGGAAGGCGGGGCTACCATAAGGTGACTTGGATGGACTGATGACCTTCTTTTCTAAAAGTTCATCTACACATTCTCTCATGGCGGACAACTTCGGAGGCGAACATCCGAAAGGAGGGGACCTAACAGGAGTTTTATCTTTGAGCTCAATTGAATAAGAAAAGTTTTTCGCACAACCTAACTCAGGCGTCAAAACATCAGAAAATTCCTCTATTAAACTGTTTAGCATCAAATTCTGTCCGTCGGTTAGGTCACACGACGCACTTGGAGTCACAAAAGTAGAAAGAGGGCACACAATATTACGCAGAAAGGGGGTTTCGAAAGGATAATTTACGTCAGACCGGAAGCGGAAGGCGAAACTTCGAGTAATGAAATCAATGGATAGACCCGTCGCTTGCATAAAGTCAGTCCCTAAAATGATCGGGACAGACAGATCTGCAACAACATAAAATTTCCAATTCCACGAAAGATTATGAATTTTGATGTGGCATACGACGCGGCCCACCGGACACACTTGACGGCCTTCAGCAGACATAAACTTATCTATCTTCCCGCTGTCCGAGAGATACTCTAAATGTACGGAAGACACAAGGCTCAGATTCAAGAAGGAAACGCTGGAACCGGTATCCAGCAGGGCGTATAGCGTGCGGGACCCAATACAAACTTTGGCCCAGGGTGTCGACGAAGGAATGCCCCAGATCCTTTTGTTAACACCGACATTTTGCGCCAACGAAGGGCCATTTCGCCGGCGCGCGTTCAGTTTCCCTGCCCGGAACTACATCTAGGACATACACGCGCAGTGACACCAACGAGGCCACATTTAAAACACTTCAGTCGCGATTTTGACCGACAATTATTAGAAATATGTCCCGCCTTACCGCAATTCCAGCACTTTCTTGTAGCGGAACCACGTTCAACAGGCGACTCGGAGGGTTGGATGGCGTTAATATAGCGTCGGGCCGGAGACACAACGCTGGTCCTTCGCTCGGGACTACTCGAGGGGCGCGACGCCGAAGGGGGCGCATCAAAGGATACTGACTTGAAGGACGTGTGGCAGGCGACGTCGGGGAAAGAGCATTCAGACGGAGTCGGAGGGGGACGATACTGTTTATTTTGACATACGATTGATTCAAACTCGCGACCCAAGTTAATAACATCATCGACGGTCTGAACCTCGGATCTCTTAATGAATAATTTGTATTGAGGGGACAGGTTTCGGTAAAACTGGTCGAAAATTTCACACTCAGGAACCTTCACACTTAATCGGTTATACAGGGTCAAAATACCAGTTGCATAGTCGTCAACACCTTCCCCAACACCTTGGGTTCTTCTAAAGATCTCTTGTTTCAGACGATAATCCATATCGGACAACCCGAAACGTTTTTTAATGCGATCAACGAAATCCTCCCACGACCGGACATTTGCTTTAACCAACCTAAACCACCTTAATGCCGGCCCTTCAAGCATCCCCGGAATTACAGGAACAAAAAGGTTAAGGGGTATCGAGCTGCATTCAGCGATGTCCTCGACTCTTTCAAGAAATTCAACCACATTAGAATTTTCCCCTTCCCCGGAGAAATTGAGCTTCCATTTCCTAACTATATCGAAAACGGGGTTAATATGAGGACTACGTTCACTACTGGGTCCATAACAGGGGGAAACCAAACCGACACGATTCTCATCGAGGCCACAATTTCTGTCAACAACAGCATTGTTATTTCCTAAGCACACATTACTCTCACTACCTGACAGGGCAGAAGCATTATCCCGATTAATACGTTCACGCCTTTCTCTTTCGACATCGGTGACCTCTCCAGCAAATACATCACTCTCACCACTCATGTCAACAACTTTATCACTTTCCATGTCTCAACCGAGGTTTTATCCGCAATGAAAAACCCACACATACACAATGGTCATCGAAAGAGTTAATTAATAAACGACACACAAGATCAGAATTAATATAACAAGTTTCAAAAGGTTAAATCGAAAAGAAATAATGGTTTTCCTTAACGTATCCGAAACAGAATACCATTCCCAGTTCTATCTCACCCGTGCTTTTTCCAGATGAGATATCTTGATCGAGCACGTCTCTGCTACCATTTACTGAGCCACACCCTCCCTCAAGTAAAAATAAATACGTAGACAAAAAAAAGGAGGATAAAAGAGGAAACTGCACGTGAATCACGATCAAGAAGGGCGTATAAATCTGCCCTGAACTGGAAATGTTATTCACCTAATTAGTTCTAGCATAAACTAACACTACTAAGAGTCGAAACCCGAATAAGTGATAAATGAATGTTTATTGAAAAACAACGTTAATTAAAGAATTAATTGAAAAGGAAAACATAAGATATAATAGGGTAATACATACGTATATGGGTTAGCACCAATGACAATTAATCGTGATATCCATATCTCATCAATACGTACATGCACAGTTGCAGAATTACGCAAGGGATCTTAGCATTTTTACTCACGAAGATTTCGCATATAACAATTGCGAGAAGACTAACTAATGAGGGTCAACACATGATTACAAATCGGGAGTACCTTATTCATTCCACCCCCTACTTCTTATCCATTTCCTTTTTTTTTTTTAAACAATACTATGATCTCCTTTCATTAGGATCCCCCACACACCAAGGAGCGCACACACCCCAAAAAAGGGTAGACCAGGTAAAGAATAACCCCAGCGGGCAAAGAGAAAAAGATACATAGGATGAATCAATCAGATAAACACGGGCCATCGTGCGGCCAAGGAACAAAATAAATCAACATGGCGACGCCCAGGTCGAAAAAGATCAGGGCGCGCACCAAATAAGGAGAAAAATAGAACCCGAGATAAAAGGGGCAAATAACGAAAAGTTAAACATAAATTAGATAGGCCGACACTTCCTCATCTAAATACTCGACTCATTCATTAATTCATTCATTCAGCCATACGAACCAATCGCCTCGAGGGCAGATAACAGTGACAAATGGTGCGAATAGATCAATCCAGTCAACTCGTAGAGTGCAATATTACCTAACATCAATGAGGCCAAACGTCAATAGTAGTAGAATGACAACAGCACATGTCGTGGCTTCAAGGCCACGCGTAGATCTGCCACAAACATCGCTGTGTACGGCCATAATAATTCGACGGCCGACACACAGATCATAATTCCAAACGAGAGCAAAGACGTCTCATTGAGAAATTCATTATAATGCACAGAGACTCAGATTATGAATGCACCACTATTATATCAACAACACACTCTCACACACGCCTTCCTCTCTTCGAGTATCAAGACGGGTTACGGTCGGCCAAAAAAGGGAGAAATACAAATACTAAATGGTACATCACCCACAATAACAAGCATCAGAACACGTTAATCGTGCAGCGATCAGCACGGTTTTAAACTTACGATACATCCATTTGAAAAGCACTAACATAGCTCCTGTGTGTGAGGGTCCCATATTATTATAAGCCACCATCCTCAGAACAGAATATAAACCAAGGAGAAGATAGTTAAAGACTTAGTCGAGAAAATATCATTAATGTTCTCGACAGAGGGGGCTGTCCTCTATCGATTAAAACCGGAAACACATATAGTAACAGGTCGAAACCAATTCAGTGAAACATTGGTAATAAATTATGGAAACCATGCTGGAGCAGCATGTTTCAACGGCAAGGTTAAACTTGGGGAGTCTCGACCAGAGTAGGGCCAGATACAGGAACAGAGATCTGACAGAAATGTGGGGTACAAGTGGATATGAGAGGGGGTAGTTACTAGAAGTAAAAAACAGTAGTAGGTGCTTTGGTTACTGAAAGTAGAGATGAGAAGCGAGAATGGTTGGTAGGGTTTGGACATCGGAATATAGAGTACTTGTGTAGGGTAAGAAAAGTTGGCTGGGTAGTTAACTTTAGTTATTATTGATGTAGCATTTGAGTAGGGTATGAGGAGTATTCAATGTTGAGAAGTAGTGATATTTTGTCGTTTTGGTTTAGATTACATTGTAGGAGACGTAAGTGGTGAATATGTATTGTTGTAATATATAAATCTATTTGTGGCGAAATTGTGGAGACGGAGGGGTGTATGAGGTATTTATTGCTAAAATGTGGAGAGGGAGAAATGATGGTAGAGGTACGTCTTTTAATTATAGTGTATTTCAGAGAAGTAGTGCATAGGGGCCTATATGTATATGTGAGAGTGGAATAGGTATTATGGGGTAATCATTGTTAAAATGTGGAGAGAGTAGAAGTATGTCTGTTAATTAGATTGTAATTAGAGAAGTAGTGCATAGGGGTCTATGTGTATGTGTGAGAGTAAGCAAATTGTGGTTTTGCGGTCCTGAAGTGGATCAAGCATGGTTAAGCAAGAATAAGTTGCGACAGGTGAGGTGTAAGGTAAATATAGTCATGGTTGGCCTGAGCACACCAGAGCAGAGTAGGTCAAGCAGAAAAACAATGGCGGTGTTGGAATGTGCTGAGTAAACAAGGACAGTTGGTAGAAGGTGTAGTCTTGCGCCGGGATCGCATATGTGATATTCTAACTTTATTATTTAAGTAAGGCAAACGGTTCATAGAGAGAATCTACCGTTGGCCAGTTGATTATTAATATTATTATTATTACTTTATTATTATGATTATTACCATTATTTTATTATTATTATTATTATTATTATTATTATTATTATTATTATTATTATTGATATCACTATTATTATTTTATATGTGGGTAGGGGGTATTTTATATTTAGTTATTTATTTATTTACTAGTGAATGTACCCGTGCTTCGCTACGGTATTCTACATTGTATTCGAATATCGAAGTAAATAGTGTACATGCAGTAAATAAGATAGTTTTAAAATTGCATGTCTCTTAGCGTTATCCGAGAAAGAGCATGGGGAGGTCCCCGTACGTTTCCAATGTAAAGTGTTTGTTACGGATTTGTGATATAACGGCAGGCTCACTTGCCTACTGGCATTCACAATCAGGTTGGGAAGTTTACATTATAATTGCAGGCCCCATTGCCTACTATGCGGACAGAATCGATTTGGGGAGTTTTCGTTAAAATGGCAGCCCCCCTTTCCTACCTCCAGACAGATTACAGTTTTTATTATAATGGCAGGCAATTACCCTACTATCACTCGAAATTGAGTTGTGCAGTTATCATTATAATGACAGGCCCCTTTTCCTACTGCCAGCCAGCGTACTGCCAGTCACACCAAGTTGGTGAGTTTCCATCAAAATAGCAGGCCACTATGCCTAATGCCAGTCACATTTTAGATGAGTACATTTCTTTATAATGGCGGGCACCCTTGCCTACTGCCAAACACAATCGGGTAGGGGAGTTTTAAACAAAACTGCATGCTCACTTACCTTCTGCAAGTCAAATCGAGAAGGGAACTATTCATTACAATTGTAGGCCTTCCTTACTAATGACAGTTACACAGGAGTTGGAGAAGGAACCCTTTCCTACTGCCAGTCAAAGTCGGTGTGGGGAGTACTGATTACAATAGCAGACCGACCCTTTCTCGATCGCTAAATCGACATCAGTGAATATATATAGATCGACATACGAAAGTATATGCGTGTTTACAATATTGAAGACCTTCATTTACAGATTAACTGCTACTAAACGTACGTCATATCGACAAAGGATTATACCATAAGACACGCCGGATTTAGTGGCCTAAATGGCTGGTCCAATGATATGTCATCTATTCTTGGGTCAGATTTAGAAACGTGGAACAGGGTAAAGGTTTTGTAAGATCATCTCACATTACATTACTTTTCGGATAATAATGTGACAGCTACATACGTAGCATTTGGCTCACATATGGCTACTGAGTGGGCCAATTTTCGTGAAGAGTTTGATGATTCTATATTTCATATAAGTAATTGAAAGTATGAATAATGCATGTGAAAATTCCAAATTGACTTAACATCGATTAATAGAGAAAAATCAAACGTAAAAGGGATACAGATACGGCATAAAGTCATAAGACCAAGGTTGTAGATCATTCCAAATTGAACGGAGATTGTGCAATCCGTTACGTGATAGGAATTTCCGAAGGTCTGCACCATCATTAAAATTGCCTGCATATTTCGATATTCTTCGGGGATAAAAAATGAAAAATTTAATGATATAGGATTTTTCATTCGTTACAGGCTAAAACGTATAATTTTGTCAAATTTCAATTATCTTCTTATTCTTCTGGCAGATTATGCCACAATGTGGATTTTGGGCGAGGCGGGTAAAAATTAGGACTTTCAGGAAATCAAAAATTATGGAGATTGTTATTATTACCCCTTAAACGGAAAGCTGTAGGAAAATTTCGCCAAAATAGTCAGTGTAGAGGTACACAGTCGTTACGATTTGATTTATATAGATAAGGAATCTGCTCCATGTAAAACACCTTTTGGGCTATGTCCGCTGGACTTAACCTGCAAAAGTGACCATTCATGATATCTCCCTTATTAATCCTCCTGACGAAAAAATGCACATGAAAAAAAAGGTTTAGAGGTGGAATTCCATCAGGTTTGGTCGATTTCCAGTCAGGTTGGTCTTGTTCTGTATATATTGTGGAAGAGTAAAATCACCATTTCGGTTCCTTATAAACCGCCAGTCCATTCCGGAACATGAAATGTTATTTACGTTTAAAACCTACCTTTGGACAGGTGGATGCTAAATATAAATTTTGTTTCGAATGTCTTCAGTAGTTTTCAAGTTGTAAGGAATACGCTTTACACGCACCCGCTCGTGAGTTAAGTCCGATGGGACTTGTACAGAAAAACGGTCCTTTAATGATATCTCCCTTATTGATCCTCGTATCGAAATGATGCACATGAGAAAAAAAGGTTTAGACATTAATTTCTACCAAGGTAGGTAGACTTCCATAAACTTTTGTTGTGTATATTTTTTGGAAGTGCAAAATCACTGTTTCGGTTTCGTATAAACCCCCAGTTAGTTCAGGGATTTAGAAACAATATTTGCCCTGAAACCTATCAAGGACAGGTGTATTCTAAATACGAATCTTGGTGGAAATGCATCCAGTAGTTTCTAGCATTCACGTACATACGGCGTAATTAAGGAAGAAAATAATACAGTTAAGAATGTTGAAACTAATAGAAAATGGATTATAACTGAGGACAGCCGGATAACGACAAATAAATAAATGCCGTGAGTTATGGATATAATAAAGCGCTAACAGAGGAGAAATTTAGGTTCAGTGATTCTTAGGTAAACAAATATGAAGATGACTAATGGTGTTATTACTTAATCTATTCGAGGGCGGTTATAACCTCCAACGATATTCCGCCAATATCCCGCAGATGAGCCGATTGATGCCTCTCTTGCCATCTACCCAAGGAACAACCACGAATTTAAAAGCATGATGAGGAAAATGGCAATACGTTACTTCCCTACTGGCATGCAGTCAGAGACGTTGCCATGGTAACCTGTAGGTTCGTTGTCGGTCTGTCGGTCACTAAATGCAGAGCATGATACCAGCAGAAAATTGTAAATTTCTCCGTCATGTGAAGAGTAAGGTAAATTATGAACATAACGAAAGTTGTTTATAATGAAGAGACGTTTCACGTACGGTAAACGAAGTTTACAGAAAATCAATAGTATAAGAGAAAATAGAGGAAAACCACTGTGGTTTTCCTATAAACACCCCGTCTATTCAAAGATTTTAAAATTATATGCATATCGGAACCTTTCCTGGGATGAGTATACTCTAAATATGAAGTTTGGCTGAGATCTATCCAGCCGTTTCGACGTGATGGTGGGAAAACCACTCTGGTTTTCCTATAAACCCCCCGTCTATTCAAGGATTTTAAAATGATATGCATATCTAAACCTTCCCCGGGATTAGTATACTCTAAATACAATGTTTGGTTGAGATCCATCCAGCCGTTTCGACGTGATGGTGGAAAAACCATTCTGATTTTCCTATAAACCCCCCATATATTCAAATATTTTAAAATGATATGCATATGGAAAAGTTCCCCGCGATGAGTATCCTCTAAATATGAAGTTTGGTTGAGATCTATCCAGCCGTTTCGACGTGATGGTGGAAAAACCATTCTGGTTTTCCTATAAACCCCCTGTCTATTCAAGGATTTTAAAATGATATGCATATCAAAACATTCTCCGGGATGAGTATACCCTAAATATGAAGTTTGGTTGAGATCTATCCAGCCGTTTCGACGTGATGGTGGAACAGACAAACAGACAGACAAACAGAAACAATTTTATTTATCCCCGCCCAAAGGAGTCCTATGAGTGCCTTACACAACAGTATATTTTTTTCCCAGATATTAAGTCTTATTTGTACCTATTTTGGTTGACAGCTATGCCCAAACGTACATGCATAATCTCACTGCTCTAGAATCCTGGAGCTGACGTTGCCATGGTTACGGCAGTTCATTTCTTTATCCGATTCCTAGAGCAGGGGTAGTGTGGTGCCAATATCTCCGTAACGGTTGGTTTTAGGGCCTTAAAACATGGTTTTCGGGCCCATAGGGCTTACCGAGTTTTGTTCTTTGCGTCAAGAGGATTAAATTGAGCTTTGTCTCGTCCTTATACGACAAATTCGATATTTTGCCTATAATAGTATAAGAGAAAATGGAGGAAAACCGTTTTTCCTATAAAACCCCCGTCTTTTCAAAGATTATAAAATGATATGCATATCGAAACCTTCCCCGGGGTCAGTATACTCTAAATATGAAGTTTGGTTGAGATCTATCCAGCCGTTTCGACGTGATGGTGGAACAGACAAACAGACAGACAAACAGACAAACAGAAACAATTTTATTTATATAGATGACGGATAAGCATGAGCACGTTGAAAAGTGCAGATTTCCACTTCGAGATTCATACCTCCTAAACGGTTTATGATATTAAGAAACGGTTTGCGCCATCAGACGCCTCGTTATTCGCTCTACATGTTTGTTTCTAAACCATTTCCTCGTATCTCCCATATTAAGGGGGTAAATTGAGTTCAAATTTTGAATAGGGTGAAATTTGGGTACATTTTTAACATTTTACATTACATTTTGACTACTTATGTATAAGCTAGAATCATGAAATATGGTACACATATGTCCCTTAATCGTGCCAATGTGCGCACACAACGTGATGATCCTATCATTCTTATAAGTGTGTCAAACAATAAAATATACTTGTAAAAATCACCAAATTTACGAACAATCCAGAAATACGGCCAAATTTAACGTATAAGGGAGAGAGATACGACAAAATATCACAGGACCAATGCTGTAGATCACTCCGAATTGAACAGACATTGTGCCATCCGTTTTGTGATACGACTTACCGTTTAGCCAAAAAATAGCTCAAAAGGAATGTCTGCGCAAGTCATTAAAATTGCCTCCATATTTCGATATCTTTGGGGTTAAAAAGTGAAAAATTTGAACACATTGGAATTTTCCCGTCGGTTAGGGACCAAAAGCTATAATTTCACCAAATTTCAATTGTCTACCTCGTCTCGCAGGTTGTGCCGCCATTTTGATTTGGGGGGATGGGGGATAAAAATGAGGAAATTCCCGAAAATTTTTAAGCCCACGGAACCTATAGGTTATCGTTTTGGATATACTATACGACTGTGTTCTTATGCTGAGCCCAAAATTTGAGCCCCCCCAGCGTGCCCCCTTCAGGGAATTTTGAGAATTTCCGATTTTTCTAGGGATCCTGGGGTCATCAGTTTCCCTCGTACCAAGTTTCAAATTTCTGAGATTTCTGGAAGTGCCTCATTAATTCACGTCTTTTTTCATTTTCAAATATTTATATATACATCGCTCCAGCCCGACTTGCTTTTATATATATAGATGACGGATAAGCATGAGCACGTTGAAAAGTGCAGACTTCCACTTCGAGATTCATATCTCCTAAACGGTTTATGATATTAAGAAACGGTTTGCGCCATCAGGCGCCTCATTTATCGCTCTACATGTTTGTTTCTAAACCATTTCCTAGTATCTCCCATATTAAGGGGGTAAATTGAGTTCAAATTTTGAATAGGGTGAAATTTGGGTGCATTTTTAACATTTTACATTACATTTTGCCTACTTATGTATAAGCTAGAATCATGAAATTTGGTACACATATGTCCCTTAATCGTGCCAATGTGCGCACACAACGTGATGATCCTATCATTCTTATAAGTGTGTCAAACAATAAAATATACTTGTAAAAATCACCAAATTTACGAACAATCCAGAAATACGGCCAAATTTAACGTATAAGGGAGAGAGATACGACAAAATGTCACAGGACCAAAGTTGTAGATCACACCGAATTGAAGAGACATTGTGCCATCCGTTTTGTGATACGACTTACCGTTTAGCCAAAAAATAGCTCAAAAGGAATGTCTGCGCAGTCATTAAAATTGCCTTCATATTTCGATATCTTTGGGGTTAAAAAGTGAAAAATTTATACACATTGGAATTTTCCCGTCGGTTAGGGACCAAAAGCTATAATTTCACCAAATTTCAATTGTCTACCTCGTCTCGCAGGTTGTGCCGCCATCTTGATTTGGGGGGATGGGGGATAAAAATGAGGAAATTCCCGAAAATTTTTAAGCCCACGGAACCTATAGGTTATCGTTTTGGATATACTATACGACTGTGTTCTTATGCTGAGCCCAAAATTTGAGCCCCCCCAGCGTGCCCCCTTCAGGGAATTTTGAGAATTTCCGATTTTTCTAGGGATCCTGGGGTCATCAGTTTCCCTCGTACCAAGTTTCATATTTCTGAGATTTCTGGAAGTGCCTCATTAATTGACGTCTTTTTTCATTTTTAAATATTTATATATACATCGCTCCAGCCCGACTTGCTTTTATATATATAGATAGATGACGGATAAGCATGAGCACGTTGAAAAGTGCAGACTTCCACTTCGAGATTCATATCTCCTAAACGGTTTATGATACTAAGAAACGGTTTGCGCCATCAGACGCCTCATTTATCGCTCTACATGTTTGTTTCTAAACCATTTCCTATTATCTCCCATATTAAGGGGGTAAATTGAGTTCAAATTTTGAATAGGGTGAAATTTGGGTGCATTTTTAATATTTTACATTACATTTTGCCTACTTATGTATAAGCTAGAATCATGAAATTTGGTACACATATGTCCCTTAATCGTGCCAATGTGCGCACACAACGTGATGATCCTATCATTCTTATAAGTGTGTCAAACAATAAAATATACTTGTAAAAATCACCAAATTTACGAACAATCCAGAAATACGGCCAAATTTAACGTATAAGGGAGAGAGATACGACAAAATGTCACAGGACCAAAGTTGTAGATCACTCCGAATTGAAGGGACATTGTGCCATCCGTTTTGTGATACGACTTACCGTTTAGCCAAAAAATAGCTCAAAAGGAATGTCTGCGCAGTCATTAAAATTGCCTTCATATTTCGATATCTTTGGGGTTAAAAAGTGAAAAATTTGAACACATTGGAATTTTCCCGTCGGTTAGGGACCAAAAGCTATAATTTCACCAAATTTCAATTGTCTACCTCGTCTCGCAGGTTGTGCCGCCATCTTGATTTGGGGGGATGGGGGATAAAAATGAGGAAATTCCCGAAAATTTTTAAGCCCACGGAACCTATAGGTTATCGTTTTGGATATACTATACGACTGTGTTCTTATGCTGAGCCCAAAATTTGAGCCCCCCCAGCGTGCCCCCTTCAGGGAATTTTGAGAATTTCCGATTTTTCTAGGGATCCTGGGGTCATCAGTTTCCCTCGTACCACGTTTCAAATTTCTGAGATTTCTGGAAGTGCCTCATTAATTCACGTCTTTTTTCATTTTCAAATATTTATATATACATCGCTCCAGCCCGACTTGCTTTTATATATATAGATGACGGATAAGCATGAGCACGTTGAAAAGTGCAGACTTCCACTTCGAGATTCATATCTCCTAAACGGTTTATGATATTAAGAAACGGTTTGCGCCATCAGGCGCCTCATTTATCGCTCTACATGTTTGTTTCTAAACCATTTCCTAGTATCTCCCATATTAAGGGGGTAAATTGAGTTCAAATTTTGAATAGGGTGAAATTTGGGTGCATTTTTAACATTTTACATTACATTTTGCCTACTTATGTATAAGCTAGAATCATGAAATTTGGTACACATATGTCCCTTAATCGTGCCAATGTGCGCACACAACGTGATGATCCTATCATTCTTATAAGTGTGTCAAACAATAAAATATACTTGTAAAAATCACCAAATTTACGAACAATCCAGAAATACGGCCAAATTTAACGTATAAGGGAGAGAGATACGACAAAATGTCACAGGACCAAAGTTGTAGATCACACCGAATTGAAGAGATATTGTGCCATCCGTTTTGTGATACGACTTACCGTTTAGCCAAAAAATAGCTCAAAAGGAATGTCTGCGCAGTCATTAAAATTGCCTTCATATTTCGATATCTTTGGGGTTAAAAAGTGAAAAATTTATACACATTGGAATTTTCCCGTCGGTTAGGGACCAAAAGCTATAATTTCACCAAATTTCAATTGTCTACCTCGTCTCGCAGGTTGTGCCGCCATCTTGATTTGGGGGGATGGGGGATAAAAATGAGGAAATTCCCGAAAATTTTTAAGCCCACGGAACCTATAGGTTATCGTTTTGGATATACTATACGACTGTGTTCTTATGCTGAGCCCAAAATTTGAGCCCCCCCAGCGTGCCCCCTTCAGGGAATTTTGAGAATTTCCGATTTTTCTAGGGATCCTGGGGTCATCAGTTTCCCTCGTACCAAGTTTCAAATTTCTGAGATTTCTGGAAGTGCCTCATTAATTCACGTCTTTTTTCATTTTTAAATATTTATATATACATCGCTCCAGCCCGACTTGCTTTTATATATATAGATGACGGATAAGCATGAGCACGTTGAAAAGTGCAGACTTCCACTTCGAGATTCATATCTCCTAAACGGTTTATGTTATTAAGAAACGGTTTGCGCCATCAGGCGCCTCATTTATCGCTCTACATGTTTGTTTCAAAAACCATATCCTAGTATCTCCCATATTAAGGGGGTAAATTGAGTTCAAATTTTGAATAGGGTGAAATTTGGGTGCATTTTTAACATTTTACATTACATTTTGCCTACTTATGTATAAGCTAGAATCATGAAATTTGGTACACATATGTCCCTTAATTGTGCCAATGTGCGCACACAACGTGATGATCCTATCATTCCTATAAGTGTGTCAAACAATAAAATATACTTGTAAAAATCACCAAATTTACGAACAATCCAGAAATACGGCCAAATTTAACGTATAAGGGAGAGAGATACGACAAAATGTCACAGGACCAAAGTTGTAGATCACTCCGAATTGAAGGGACATTGTGCCATCCGTTTTGTGATACGACTTACCGTTTAGCCAAAAAATAGCTCAAAAGGAATGTCTGCGCAGTCATTAAAATTGCCTTCATATTTCGATATCTTCGGGGTTAAAAAGTGAAAAATTTGAACACATTGGAATTTTCCCGTCGGTTAGGGACCAAAAGCTATAATTTCACCAAATTTCAATTGTCTACCTCGTCTCGCAGGTTGTGCCGCCATCTTGATTTGGGGGGATGGGGGATAAAAATGAGGAAATTCCCGAAAATTTTTAAGCCCACGGAACCTATAGGTTATCGTTTTGGATATACTATACGACTGTGTTCTTATGCTGAGCCCAAAATTTGAGCCCCCCCAGCGTGCCCCCTTCAGGGAATTTTGAGAATTTCCGATTTTTCTAGGGATCCTGGGGTCATCAGTTTCCCTCGTACCAAGTTTCAAATTTCTGAGATTTCTGGAAGTGCCTCATTAATTCACGTCTTTTTTCATTTTTAAATATTTATATATACATCGCTCCAGCCCGACTTGCTTTTATATATATAGATGACGGATAAGCATGAGCACGTTGAAAAGTGCAGACTTCCACTTCGAGATTCATATCTCCTAAACGGTTTATGATATTAAGAAACGGTTTGCGCCATCAGGCGCCTCATTTATCGCTCTACATGTTTGTTTCAAAAACCATATCCTAGTATCTCCCATATTAAGGGGGTAAATTGAGTTCAAATTTTGAATAGGGTGAAATTTGGGTGCATTTTTAACATTTTACATTACATTTCGCCTACTTATGTATAAGCTAGAATCATGAAATTTGGTACACATATGTCCCTTAATTGTGCCAATGTGCGCACACAACGTGATGATCCTATCATTCCTATAAGTGTGTCAAACAATAAAATATACTTGTAAAAATCACCAAATTTACGAACAATCCAGAAATACGGCCAAATTTAACGTATAAGGGAGAGAGATACGACAAAATGTCACAGGACCAAAGTTGTAGATCACTCCGAATTGAAGGGACATTGTGCCATCCGTTTTGTGATACGACTTACCGTTTAGCCAAAAAATAGCTCAAAAGGAATGTCTGCGCAGTCATTAAAATTGCCTTCATATTTCGATATCTTCGGGGTTAAAAAGTGAAAAATTTGAACACATTGGAATTTTCCCGTCGGTTAGGGACCAAAAGCTATAATTTCACCAAATTTCAATTGTCTACCTCGTCTCGCAGGTTGTGCCGCCATCTTGATTTGGGGGGATGGGGGATAAAAATGAGGAAATTCCCGAAAATTTTTAAGCCCACGGAACCTATAGGTTATCGTTTTGGATATACTATACGACTGTGTTCTTATGCTGAGCCCAAAATTTGAGCCCCCCCAGCGTGCCCCCTTCAGGGAATTTTGAGAATTTCCGATTTTTCTAGGGATCCTGGGGTCATCAGTTTCCCTCGTACCAAGTTTCAAATTTCTGAGATTTCTGGAAGTGCCTCATTAATTCACGTCTTTTTTCATTTTTAAATATTTATATATACATCGCTCCAGCCCGACTTGCTTTTATATATATAGATGACGGATAAGCATGAGCACGTTGAAAAGTGCAGACTTCCACTTCGAGATTCATATCTCCTAAACGGTTTATGATACTAAGAAACGGTTTGCGCCATCAGACGCCTCATTTATCGCTCTACATGTTTGTTTCTAAACCATTTCCTATTATCTCCCATATTAAGGGGGTAAATTGAGTTCAAATTTTGAATAGGGTGAAATTTGGGTGCATTTTTAATATTTTACATTACATTTTGCCTACTTATGTATAAGCTAGCATCATGAAATTTGGTACACATATGTCCCTTAATCGTGCCAATGTGCGCACACAACGTGATGATCCTATCATTCTTATAAGTGTGTCAAACAATAAAATATACTTGTAAAAATCACCAAATTTACGAACAATCCAGAAATACGGCCAAATTTAACGTATAAGGGAGAGAGATACGACAAAATGTCACAGGACCAAAGTTGTAGATCACTCCGAATTGAAGAGACATTGTGCCATCCGTTTTGTGATACGACTTACCGTTTAGCCAAAAAATAGCTCAAAAGGAATGTCTGCGCAGTCATTAAAATTGCCTTCATATTTCGATATCTTTGGGGTTAAAAAGTGAAAAATTTGAACACATTGGAATTTTCCCGTCGGTTAGGGACCAAAAGCTATAATTTCACCAAATTTCAATTGTCTACCTCGTCTCGCAGGTTGTGCCGCCATCTTGATTTGGGGGGATGGGGGATAAAAATGAGGAAATTCCCGAAAATTTTTAAGCCCACGGAACCTATAGGTTATCGTTTTGGATATACTATACGACTGTGTTCTTATGCTGAGCCCAAAATTTGAGCCCCCCCAGCGTGCCCCCTTCAGGGAATTTTGAGAATTTCCGATTTTTCTAGGGATCCTGGGGTCATCAGTTTCCCTCGTACCACGTTTCAAATTTCTGAGATTTCTGGAAGTGCCTCATTAATTCACGTCTTTTTTCATTTTCAAATATTTATATATACATCGCTCCAGCCCGACTTGCTTTTATATATATAGATGACGGATAAGCATGAGCACGTTGAAAAGTGCAGACTTCCACTTCGAGATTCATATCTCCTAAACGGTTTATGATATTAAGAAACGGTTTGCGCCATCAGGCGCCTCATTTATCGCTCTACATGTTTGTTTCTAAACCATTTCCTAGTATCTCCCATATTAAGGGGGTAAATTGAGTTCAAATTTTGAATAGGGTGAAATTTGGGTGCATTTTTAACATTTTACATTACATTTTGCCTACTTATGTATAAGCTAGAATCATGAAATTTGGTACACATATGTCCCTTAATCGTGCCAATGTGCGCACACAACGTGATGATCCTATCATTCTTATAAGTGTGTCAAACAATAAAATATACTTGTAAAAATCACCAAATTTACGAACAATCCAGAAATACGGCCAAATTTAACGTATAAGGGAGAGAGATACGACAAAATGTCACAGGACCAAAGTTGTAGATCACACCGAATTGAAGAGATATTGTGCCATCCGTTTTGTGATACGACTTACCGTTTAGCCAAAAAATAGCTCAAAAGGAATGTCTGCGCAGTCATTAAAATTGCCTTCATATTTCGATATCTTTGGGGTTAAAAAGTGAAAAATTTATACACATTGGAATTTTCCCGTCGGTTAGGGACCAAAAGCTATAATTTCACCAAATTTCAATTGTCTACCTCGTCTCGCAGGTTGTGCCGCCATCTTGATTTGGGGGGATGGGGGATAAAAATGAGGAAATTCCCGAAAATTTTTAAGCCCACGGAACCTATAGGTTATCGTTTTGGATATACTATACGACTGTGTTCTTATGCTGAGCCCAAAATTTGAGCCCCCCCAGCGTGCCCCCTTCAGGGAATTTTGAGAATTTCCGATTTTTCTAGGGATCCTGGGGTCATCAGTTTCCCTCGTACCAAGTTTCAAATTTCTGAGATTTCTGGAAGTGCCTCATTAATTCACGTCTTTTTTCATTTTTAAATATTTATATATACATCGCTCCAGCCCGACTTGCTTTTATATATATAGATGACGGATAAGCATGAGCACGTTGAAAAGTGCAGACTTCCACTTCGAGATTCATATCTCCTAAACGGTTTATGATATTAAGAAACGGTTTGCGCCATCAGGCGCCTCATTTATCGCTCTACATGTTTGTTTCAAAAACCATATCCTAGTATCTCCCATATTAAGGGGGTAAATTGAGTTCAAATTTTGAATAGGGTGAAATTTGGGTGCATTTTTAACATTTTACATTACATTTTGCCTACTTATGTATAAGCTAGAATCATGAAATTTGGTACACATATGTCCCTTAATTGTGCCAATGTGCGCACACAACGTGATGATCCTATCATTCCTATAAGTGTGTCAAACAATAAAATATACTTGTAAAAATCACCAAATTTACGAACAATCCAGAAATACGGCCAAATTTAACGTATAAGGGAGAGAGATACGATAAAATGTCACAGGACCAAAGTTGTAGATCACTCCGAATTGAAGGGACATTGTGCCATCCGTTTTGTGATACGACTTACCGTTTAGCCAAAAAATAGCTCAAAAGGAATGTCTGCGCAGTCATTAAAATTGCCTTCATATTTCGATATCTTCGGGGTTAAAAAGTGAAAAATTTGAACACATTGGAATTTTCCCGTCGGTTAGGGACCAAAAGCTATAATTTCACCAAATTTCAATTGTCTACCTCGTCTCGCAGGTTGTGCCGCCATCTTGATTTGGGGGGATGGGGGATAAAAATGAGGAAATTCCCGAAAATTTTTAAGCCCACGGAACCTATAGGTTATCGTTTTGGATATACTATACGACTGTGTTCTTATGCTGAGCCCAAAATTTGAGCCCCCCCAGCGTGCCCCCTTCAGGGAATTTTGAGAATTTCCGATTTTTCTAGGGATCCTGGGGTCATCAGTTTCCCTCGTACCAAGTTTCAAATTTCTGAGATTTCTGGAAGTGCCTCATTAATTCACGTCTTTTTTCATTTTTAAATATTTATATATACATCGCTCCAGCCCGACTTGCTTTTATATATATAGATGACGGATAAGCATGAGCACGTTGAAAAGTGCAGACTTCCACTTCGAGATTCATATCTCCTAAACGGTTTATGATATTAAGAAACGGTTTGCGCCATCAGGCGCCTCATTTATCGCTCTACATGTTTGTTTCAAAAACCATATCCTAGTATCTCCCATATTAAGGGGGTAAATTGAGTTCAAATTTTGAATAGGGTGAAATTTGGGTGCATTTTTAACATTTTACATTACATTTTGCCTACTTATGTATAAGCTAGAATCATGAAATTTGGTACACATATGTCCCTTAATTGTGCCAATGTGCGCACACAACGTGATGATCCTATCATTCCTATAAGTGTGTCAAACAATAAAATATACTTGTAAAAATCACCAAATTTACGAACAATCCAGAAATACGGCCAAATTTAACGTATAAGGGAGAGAGATACGACAAAATGTCACAGGACCAAAGTTGTAGATCACTCCGAATTGAAGGGACATTGTGCCATCCGTTTTGTGATACGACTTACCGTTTAGCCAAAAAATAGCTCAAAAGGAATGTCTGCGCAGTCATTAAAATTGCCTTCATATTTCGATATCTTCGGGGTTAAAAAGTGAAAAATTTGAACACATTGGAATTTTCCCGTCGGTTAGGGACCAAAAGCTATAATTTCACCAAATTTCAATTGTCTACCTCGTCTCGCAGGTTGTGCCGCCATCTTGATTTGGGGGGATGGGGGATAAAAATGAGGAAATTCCCGAAAATTTTTAAGCCCACGGAACCTATAGGTTATCGTTTTGGATATACTATACGACTGTGTTCTTATGCTGAGCCCAAAATTTGAGCCCCCCCAGCGTGCCCCCTTCAGGGAATTTTGAGAATTTCCGATTTTTCTAGGGATCCTGGGGTCATCAGTTTCCCTCGTACCAAGTTTCAAATTTCTGAGATTTCTGGAAGTGCCTCATTAATTCACGTCTTTTTTCATTTTTAAATATTTATATATACATCGCTCCAGCCCGACTTGCTTTTATATATATAGATGACGGATAAGCATGAGCACGTTGAAAAGTGCAGACTTCCACTTCGAGATTCATATCTCCTAAACGGTTTATGATATTAAGAAACGGTTTGCGCCATCAGGCGCCTCATTTATCGCTCTACATGTTTGTTTCTAAACCATTTCCTAGTATCTCCCATATTAAGGGGGTAAATTGAGTTCAAATTTTGAATAGGGTGAAATTTGGGTGCATTTTTAACATTTTACATTACATTTTGCCTACTTATGTATAAGCTAGTATCATGAAATTTGGTACACATATGTCCCTTAATTGTGCCAATGCGCGCACACAACGTGATGATCCTATCATTCCTATAAGTGTGTCAAACAATAAAATATACTTGTAAAAATCACCAAATTTACGAACAATCCAGAAATACGGCCAAATTTAACGTATAAGGGAGAGAGATACGACAAAATGTCACAGGACCAAAGTTGTAGATCACTCCGAATTGAAGGGACATTGTGCCATCCGTTTTGTGATACGACTTACCGTTTAGCCAAAAAATAGCTCAAAAGGAATGTCTGCGCAGTCATTAAAATTGCCTTCATATTTCGATATCTTTGGGGTTAAAAAGTGAAAAATTTGAACACATTGGAATTTTCCCGTCGGTTAGGGACCAAAAGCTATAATTTCACCAAATTTCAATTGTCTACCTCGTCTCGCAGGTTGTGCCGCCATCTTGATTTGGGGGGATGGGGGATAAAAATGAGAAAATTCCCGAAAATTTTTAAGCCCACGGAACCTATAGGTTATCGTTTTGGATATACTATACGACTGTGTTCTTATGCTGAGCCCAAAATTTGAGCCCCCCCAGCGTGCCCCCTTCAGGGAATTTTGAGAATTTCCGATTTTTCTACGGATCCTGGGGTCATCAGTTTCCCTCGTACCAAGTTTCAAATTTCTGAGATTTCTGGAAGTGCCTCATTAATTCACGTCTTTTTTCATTTTTAAATATTTATATATACATCGCTCCAGCCCGACTTGCTTTTATATATATAGATTCATCTAATTATTTATTTGACGTGATAGTGTAGGGTGGCTTAGGAATTGAGTATTTTTTAGGAGGGAAGCATGGACGTGCGATGGGGAAAAAGGATGGCTGCCGTGGTGACCTATATTTGAAGGCACGTTTCCGGAGCATCCGATGGACTCCATGGCGCGCCCAAAGGCATGTGGTTTTCTCTCCCTAGTCATGTATAAAGACGGAGTGGGGGTGGGCCCATTCCAAATGAAGAAGGGGTGGGAGGGGCCCACGCAGATTAGAGTTAAGAAGATAAGATGGGAATAGAGGAATAGGAGAAGGGAGCGGCGCCAGTTAAGTGGATGGGCCGCATTGGATTGGTGAGAGGGAATCACATTGTCATCTGTGAGGATTATGGGGGTCCATAGTTAGACCCCAGGGAGAGGGCCGGCCATGTCATCGACGGGAGGGTGGCCTTTCTCTCACCAAGGGTGATGACATGGCCGGACAGTAGTAGTAGTAGTTAGTTAGTTAATATTATGCTCTATTGTGAACATGCATTGGGGCTAATCGCCCGTGTTGTTCATAAATAAATGCACATAGTATAATACTCGTTCCAAATCTGAAGGTGCTCTCGAGACAATGGCTGATCCCATTCAAATCCATCTACCCATAAGTGTTGCATCAACAACTTCCCTTTGATCAGTACTGGACCCACGAGTCCTAGTGGATCGAAAATCTGTGTGATTTTGGAGGCAACTTCTCTTTTGGATCTTGGTGACTGCTTTGCCAGCTCAACTCGAAACTGAAGGCAATCTTGTGCTGAGTCCCAGAGGAGTCCAAGAGTCTCACTAGCTTCACCTTTGTCTAAAACCAGTAAAGTCCCTTCGTCGCTTTTGCTCTCCAAATCCTGCAAGATCTCTTTGCTGTTGGAACTCCCATTTCCTCAAATGCATTCCACCACTCTTGAGTATATTTTGTATTTGCCGCCGTAGCCCGATCATGCCTTCTAGAATGTCTCCTCCACTTAAGCAGTCATCCATATAAAAATCATCGCGAATAGCCTTTGCTGCTGCTGGAAATTCATTTTCATGAAGATTAGCCATTTCAGTTAGGCATCTCATGGCATGGTAAGGTGCCGATGCTGTTCCGTATGTTACTGTATTCAACTGATAAATCCTCACAGAGGCTGAAGATTCCTCTTTCCACAAAATCTGCTGGAATGCTCGATCTTCAGGATGGATGAGGATTTGCCGAAACATCTTTTCCACATCTGCCGTCATGACATACTTAAGGCTGCGAAATCTAAGTACAATGTGAAAAAGATCTCGCTGTAAATTAGGTCCTGTCATGAGCTTGTCATTGAGTGATGTCCCGAGTGATGTTTTTGCCGAGGCATCAAATGCCACTCTGACCTTTGTGGTGTCACTATCTGGACGTACCACTGGTTGATGGGGTTTGAAGTATGAATTTGGTACATCTTGATTTTGGTTTGTTTCAATCAAGCTCATATGCCCTAGTTTTTCATATTCATCCATGAAATCTGCATAAGCTGTCTTGAGTTCGGGGTGTCTGCTTAACCTCTTGACTAATGATTCTAGTCTGTTTAGTGCGTGTATTCTTGATTCCCCAAGGATGACATCTGGCTTAATGTGGAGCCTTACGATGAATCTACCTGTTGTATCTCTCAAAACGGTGTCCGTGAACTGTCTTTCGCGTATTCTTTCTTCTGACGTGTAATGTTGAATCTCTGGAATAGCTTCTTGTTTCCAAAATGTTTCCATCTGATCTGATAATTGTTGATTGCTAATTTTCATGCATGTTGTTGCTGATCCTTGTTTGTTCTCAAAGACTTCACCGCCTATAATCCAGCCTAATCGGGTGTTTTGCAGAGCTGGTTGTCCTTCAGCTTCATTCTTGGGTGGACCTATGACTATTTTCCAATAAAGTCATGCACCAATTAACATGTCTATGTCTCCAGGCTTGTTGAGTATGGGATCTGCCAAGCGAATGTCTTTTGGAATAATAATTTTGTCCTTCTTGATCTCCAGCTGTGGCACTCGTCCTGTTATAGTTGGCAGAACTAGAAATTCAGCTTCCACCTCAAATCCGTCATTCCTTGAAGCGAGGTGTACTCTCGTGATTCTTTTTGTTTCCACTTTGGAACAATCTACTCAATGATCTGTGTGTTTGTCTTGACATTCGGTAAACCAAGTTTCTTATACAGACCTTCCTTTATTAGATGCGACGGAGATCCCGCATCCAATAAGGCTCAGCGTGTCATTCTTCTTCCGTGAACATCTTTCACATCAATTAAAGCTGTTGACAAAAGTATTTGTGATGTTATTCCTTTCGCCAAGCTCACACTGAGTGAAGCAGGTGAATGCTGAGATTCGACACACAGCTTTATGGGCACTTGATCTTCTTTATCATTTTGTTTCCGTTTGTCATCTTCCTCAGCATGTAAAAGTGTGTTGTGAGGAAGTCCACATTTCTTGCATTTTGATCCTCTGCAATTTTTTGCAATATGTCCTGGTTTCAAACAGTTATGACACTGTCCTTTTTCTCGAAGCAGTTTTCTTCTGTCTTCAACTGCTCGTTTAATTAATTCTTCACATGTAAAAATGGGGTAACTTCCACCACCTACAGCTTGCCTGAGACGTCGTCATAACAAGTTTCTTGCTAGGTTGTCTGTCTTTCGGATTTGCCTTCATTTTCAATGCCTTAGTTTTGTTGTGATTTAACAGCATATATGATTGAGAATGCTCAGTTAAAAATTTCAAGAAATCATCCAATGTTGGCATCTTCTCTGGAGTGTTGCCTTTCACCCTTTCCTGCCAGTCTCTTTGCTCAATGAAATCCAGCAGCTTCTTTGCTAGATGAATAACCAATGTATTCCAATATTGTACTGGTTGCTTCATTGCCTTTAATGAAGCCATGTGAGTTTGAATATGAAATTGTAATTGCCTGAGTGATTCAGATTTGTTCTCTTTAAAAACTGTAGGAAACTTGAAAAGTTCATCTAGATGTGTCTCAATTATCATCATTTGATTATCATCAGTATCTACAAGCAAGTTCCACGCACTTGTGTAGTTTTCTTCTGAAATGGTAAAACCTTGAATGACTTTGCGTGCCTCGCCCTGCAGAAGACCGATCAGATACTGATATTTTTTTATATTTGTTAGTTGAGTATCATTATGAATGGTTGACTCAAAACTGTTCTTAAAAATCAACCATTTTGTGAATTCACCGTTAAATTCCGGTAATTTAATTTCCGGAAAATTCTGCATTTTTCTGTTATGATGTTGTGGAACTTCCTGTTGATGAACGGCGTTGTTTACTGCCGTGTTCATTTGAGCTAGTAAATTATTTTGAACACCCTCTGCTTCATCTATTATAGTTTGCAGTTGTGTAACTGCGCTGAAGTAAACAGATTCTCCCTCACATTCCTCTTGAAACTGTAGTGCAGGTGTTTCATCAGTAATCTCTGTTTCCTCAATTTTAATTTGTACTTCTTCAAAAGAATTCCATAGCTCATCACATATTTTAATTCTAACCTTCGCCTCTGATTTTGACGTGTCAGCTGTAATCGACTTTATTATTCTTGTTAACGTGCCCTTTACTTGGCCACGCGATTGTTTCAATTTCATTAGTTGCGACATATTGAAATTAAGGTTATGTTGTGAAAGTTCGAAGGGATTGCGTGAAGGTTATGTATAAGTTCAAGGAAATCGTGTTGCTGATTTGAGGTTATATGACAAAGGAAATTGGATCTTTTATATTTATGACAACAGGAGGATCAATGGACTTCAATGATTATTATTATGTTGATCAGTGCATGTTTATGTTACGAAAACGTGCGCTAAGAGAAAGAGGCTAGAATCTAAGAGTACCGTATGTATAGCAAGGATGGTGAATATGTCAAAGAGACTCACGCTCTCACTGAGATTCTTGCATTGAGCTGTTAGAAGAATGTAAAACTTGAAATCTTGTCTTTACTTCTTTGTATGTACGTAACATCGAATCGTACTTGCCTGATTACCGATTTATGCTGCACTCCGTTGAAGTTGTTGGCCTCAGCGGTCTGATTTTTGTTATGAACGAGAATGCAATATCCGTGAATGATTCCACGAATTCGAGATGTGTTATATTTTTACTCCGGTGCTTAACCTCAATTGCGACGCATTGTTTTCACTTCTGCATTTCACATTTCATGATCTTGCTTGTATTGAACATCTCAGGTTATTTAGAGCCGTGGTGTTGGGCGCCAATGTTTGCTTTTGATTTTTTAAGTAAGGGAACTTGGTGCCTTCTATACTTTATTGCATTTGATATGTCTTAATAATGCGACATCACAACTTGATGACGAACATGACTGTTGCATGCGTAACCATTTACAACAATACAAAATCATCTGACCAATCGGTAATAGGCTTGGAAAGTGCCAACTTCAATTAATGAAATACATTTGCAAAAATTAAAAGTCTCTTCATTACAGTAGTATATAAGTTTTCCCCTTCATAATCCAATGTAAGTATTTGAGATATTTTAATTATGTTATGATTATTGTAAATATAGCGTAGGGAAATGCCACTAGTATTTTTCGTAGTTCATATCATGTCCCATTGCGTCTTAATTTTCGTTTAATGGTAACTTTTGCGGCAACCTCCCTTAATTTTAATCCGTATTATGGTGATACTTAAAATCGTGCTACTCCATACGAATACGAACATGAATATTGGACAATGATATGAAGATATTTCGAAGCTCACAAATGTTTCAAATGTTATGATTTTGCACTTTCAATTTATTATTTACTTGCTTTGCGTGATCTATGCTTGTTGTCCATATTTATTTCAATTTTGTTTCTTCGATAATTTTCATTGATCGTTTTATTATTTGAATTTATATTTTGTTTTAGTATGATTCTGGGTTATTTCATTAAATAGACTCATCTTACCCCATATTATTGTTTCTTATTCGAAATAAACCTCCATTATTCCTGTTATATACTTATAGTTATGTGATAAACTTCGACACTTAGACTTACCCTCGACAATCAACCCACTTCTCTGCCCAATACTTAGTCGGATATTTAATCAGGAATGGAGGCATCGTCCTAGAGAGTTATTACCCCTGGGTACGGTCATTATGACCGGCTTGTTATTAGCAAAATCGGCAGTGCTTTCCTTACTTTGAATGGCTACTCCGTCGTGAGACTGTTGGTTTTTCGACATTCTTTGATGATCTGGTTGAAAAGCTTGCTTTAACCACTCTGCTGCTTCCCCCCATTTAGAGAAACAAAACTCTGCCGTTGATAATCGGGACAGATGGCTTTCCCTGGTTTCGTTTCTTTCAGCATGGCCTGAAATTCGGTGACGTCAAATTCCTACATTGCCCCCTTAAGAGCGGAGGTGATGGGGATTGGTAGATATGGAAACGCCCGTATTGAAATTTAGTCAAAATAGTTCCGCCGGTGTACTCGCGCTTACCACCAGTCGAATAGCAAATCGTCTGTTTCCTCATTGATGAGGTAGGAACGTTGGACTTCTTCCGTTTTGCGATGCCTCGATTTGACTAGCTGTTAAATATTCCGCTCGATTTCGTGCGTGTCAAGTTTCACCTGTAGACCTGCTTACCGGTTTGCTTTTTTTACAGCAACGATCTCCTTCACTTTACTAGCGGCTTCGTTGTAGGCGTTCCAGCGAGCTATAAACTCGTGGTACAGCTGTTCCTTCAACCAGACAGCACATCGTTATTCCGAAGACACGCGTCACAGTTAATCCTTCGTTGTCGTCGTCCTGACTTAGTTTTCCAGGAATAGAGCGTGCGGCGTCTTTAACTTTAGTCTGGCTCATTTCATCTGTGGTGATTTGAGGCAATGTAACTTGCAACAACGTTGGCCTCCTTCGTCAGGCGCAACCATTTAATCCCGTTTCGTCCATTTCCAGTGAAGTATAGGGCTGTTAGTGACGTTATCCGCAGCTTGCAGGTGACTGGTCGTGGTTGCATCGCATACGTTTCATAAGGAACAACTGATCTCTCTAGAACATCCCTGAGATTCCTTCGTCTCACAAGGATGTAGTCAATGTGAGTTGGATGGGAGCCACTGTAGTACGTGACGCGATGATCATTTTCTGCATAATCGGGAATTTGTTCGCCATTGTCGTTCCTCTCTCCATATCTATGTGCGCCATGGACTGTGTGTTCTTCTTTCCTCCGTCCGACACGTCCATTCATATCACCAGCAACGATAAGATAGTCAGCGGTCTTCTTGTAAGGTAGTGCCCAGAAGGCATCTTTGGTTCCCGTGCCCTGGCCAGTTTTGGAGCGTACCACTGAAAAATTAGGATTTCCTTCTGTACCCAATGTAGACAAGTTACATCAAGCGATTGTCATACTTTTGCACCTCGGCGACTGAATCGTCAAATTTCGCTGATATAACTATGCCAACGCCGTTATTTGTTCTTCGACTTCCGTTTTACATCAATTAGTATCCGCACACGATTTCGCATGACTTTCACCACTCCATCTTTTTCCTGCACCTCACAGATGCCTATATGCCTTCTTTCAAGTGCTGTGGCTACTGTAATATGTTACTTCATCCAGACATAATTCAGTGATGCCATACAGAATGGGGTACTTGCTTGCTTAGCCGTCACAGCCCGTGGGACGGTAACCCTTGCATACTTTTCATTCTGACTGGGCACTGCCAATGCGCATCCCTTCAAGAGTATGCCCTAACCATGGTTCTGATTCCATGAGACATATTTCTGTAATCATGTGTCAGTATTATTTTACGGCCGGCTTGTCTTGAAGCATTTTAGAGCTCTTGACAGCAGGTAGTTACGCCACTCCGGACATGGGGAACAGGCGCCTTTTGTAGCCACTCTTCTAGAGAAGAAACGCTACCTTTATTCTGCATTAAATTCCAAAAAACTAGAGTACATTTCTGCCAACTGTTTCGTGCCAAACGTCTCGATGTCCGCCAAAGTTGCCATTAAGGACCTTGTGCGTGTTTGGTCCGCGAGAGCTATTATATTTCGCTCAATTCTGCCGGCAGGCCGGTGGGAACCCGTATCCGCAACCTGGCATGCGCCACGTGTTTAGGAATGTAGCTGGTTCGTGCAGAATAATTATGAGGGCAAAGTGAAGTACCATTTTATTGAAAAACTAATTGTGAACCTGATAAGTCAATTCTGACAAAAATCACATAAAGAACAATGGCCGCAGACATTTGCACCTATTGCTTGGCGTGATATGCCAATACAATCCAGTGTCATGTTTTCTTCCCCCTGTTGTCTCTTGTTGTCAACATCAATATCTTGTTAGATGATAAGGAGGTTTAGCCTGTCGTATCCGGAATCAACGTCCCACTTTTATTTCTCCACCTATTTTCTCCTAAGAGTGCTGTAACACCACATGGTTGAAGCTCCCACTACTTTGGTTGTGAGGAAGCCTTGCATTTGATTTTGCCAAGTGAATTCAGTGCATACAGCATGAATTGGGAAGTGCCACTTAATGTTACAATGTATTTTCGCCTGCGCGATCGACTTTTCCCATGTTCCTGATCTCACCTTTAACCAAGAAATTTGTAGTTCTTGCTCTCCCTTCGTAAAATATACATAACCAATCTGTGGTGAGGAGACAGGCACAAACTTGGATGCTATCCAACGATGTTATCATTCCACTGAAAATAATCACTGTCTGTGAACTTTTCAAATAAAAGGAATCTCTTTCCTTCTTTCACATTGCACCAATATCCACTACGGTGAAATTCAGTGTCCTATGTTCTTGAATTTTCGTTCAAGCCTTGATTTTTATGCTCCTTCTAGCTGTAGTGTTAAAGAAACACTATTAGAATATTCAATGACATGATATCTTGCATTTGGGTTCAAATTCAGGATATCAGAACATTGTAATAAAACACTACTACCAAAGCCATTCTATTTGTAGGTGCGGTCTGTTGATTGCACGCCAAAGTTATGTAATTAGATATAACCACACTGTGATTTAATAGAATGCTACACCGATATTACAACAATGTACAAAGAAATATGTATGTTTGCCTGACTGAAAGTAACATTCATAAAAGATTAGCCATGGTTCAGCAGATCTGGCTGATTCGGCTAACAATGTTCTCAATTTTATTAATATCTACAATACTGATTCTCTAAAACTACCCCAGCAACAAGGGTATTTACAAACATTATTACTTGCTTGCCACAAAGCACACAGTGGTTGAAGAAGATGAAAACTCCAAACCATGCCGTACTTTATGTACTCGTATATTCGGATTTCAAGAGATAAATGTTTGCCAGATTATAGAGCTTGCATTTCTTGCTTTTAGGCTGGACCACTTCTCATGCATTCTCTAATTGATGTTGTCAATGAGCTCGCACGTTCGTAAATCGTCAGAAGTTTCTTGCGCGTGATATCCTGATTCGAGAGAAAAAATATACCACGTCCTTGTAACGTCTGGGAGCTTTTGAAATTTAAGACTACACTCTGAATTTGACCTCTGATATGGTTTTCTCTGAGGAATGTGATGTTTATGAGTAACGAGCTCCCTTCATGGGATATCAGTGAGAGGAATGTTCAGTAGCAATTCCTTTGTTTGAGAGTTGTAGTGGAGTTGGCTGTTGAACTATTGGCCACGTGGTTTGTATTTTGTCGTTGTAGGTCGAGACCCGATGTGATCAACACAGATCATCATCCTCGGCTTGGCGGAACAACTTGTTTTAGATGCAATGTCTGTGTCAAATCCTTCAGGCGGAAATAAGATCTAGTTTGTCATATGAGCAGACATACAAGCGAGGATTGTTACTTCTGCAATATCTGTGGAAAGTCGTTCTCAAGGAAATCGGGGTTAATATTGCAAATGCGACACACAGAGGTGAGAAGCCGTATTTCTGCAACATCTGTGAAAAGTCACTCACAACGAAATCTCATCTTATATGTCACATGCGAACACACACAGGAGAGAAGCCGTATTTGTGCAATAGATTTGAAAAGTCATTCATAAGCAAATCTCACCTAACATGCACATACGATTTCAGACAGGCTGTAAGCAACCCTTTTTGCAATGTCTGTGGCAAATCATTCACCCAGAAAGGGCAATTACCTTTTCACGAGTGCAATCACATTTGTGAGAAGTCGTACTGTTGCAATGTCTGTGGAAAGTCGTTCACCAGAAAATATCGCTTTCAACGTCATTTACAGAGTCATACAGGCGACATGTCATACTAATGCAAAATCTGTGGCAAATCCTTCATCCAAAAAGGCACCCTAGCATCTCACATGGGCGATAAGCCTCACTGTTTCAATGTCTGTTCGATATCCTTCATCCAGAAATGCAACCTTGCAGGTCACATGGGCTAGTAGCCACGCTGCTACAATATTTGTATTAAGCTGCTCACCGGGAGAATTGCATTCCCGCAACACAAGCAGACCCCCAGTGACGAGTAGCCATACTGTTAAAATGTCTGTAACGAATCTTCAGCCAGGGTCTATCCTTCATTTCACATCCGAATGCTCACGATTGTCGAGACACAGAGCTGATCATTAATGCGATAAAATATTCAAAGAATCATGTAACTTAGCGTGCACATGTCAACCTCACTGGAGAAATGGCGCACTGCTCCGTGTTCTGTGGCAAATCGTTCGCACGGAGTACCAAGCCGTCGGTGCACACGGCGCACGAGCGTCACGTCACGCCGGAATGAAGCCGCACGGGATTAAATAATAATGTTATTTTGCTTTATGTACCATTAACACTGTACGAGTGTCCGGAGTTCCACAAGAATTTCTCCTATTCTGGAAATGTAGCTAGGCATATGTGATCGCACACAGCAAAGGAGTAAGAAGTTCTTCAGCCAGAACGGCACCTTTTCAGCACAACTTTTGATGTACACCGGAGAGTGGCCCTTCCCATTTTGCCATTTTCTCTGAGATGTAATTCTCAGGAAATACAAACCCAGGTCCGTGTGCAAAAGGAGCAGAGGATGTTTCATGAGTTATCTCCTCATCAGTCACAGATATGACACCCGCTTGTTCTAAGCCATTGACAACACTTTTTCTGTTTTCATGTATTACTGGAAGAATACTCAGTAGCACACATTGAGGAGCCGTCCAAATGCGCGGATAAGGAGTAATCCGGGTGAACAGAGAGGAATCATATGACAAAGGCAAGTGGTAAAAGACCAGAGGCGCAGGATAAAAAATTAAAACGTTGAATAAAAAATTCAAGGGAATAAATAAGTACCAAATCATGTCAGATATTGTATGCAGTTAAAGAAATTCTTGATGAAGTCTGAGCACACCATTGCTCCCCTTTACATATGTCACTGGTGTGTTACTTTAATTATGAGTAGACCATTCGCTCAATACTGTACTTGCTCCCTCGGCTCTTGTACGATAATATTTTGTCTGTCTACCTGTTCTGAATGCAAATTGAAAGTTCAACTTCAGTGCCCGTACCTATTAATGAAGATCATGTAGTTTTCCAGGAGGCGTCTGTAAGTAAGGTCTCATATGTCGACAGTTGCAGTATACTCTCGCAAAAGTTTCTCCATTTTCATTTACTGGGTGGCAGAGAAATGGCCGCTCAATTTTCCGTAATCAAACCTCAAATAAGTCACTAAAAATCTCTTACAACTAAACGTTGCAAGTGTTGAAGAGACATAGCGAGTCATATCAAACTGTTATTTGCCTGTTCCTGGTCTTCAGAATGAATCGTTAACTCTTGTGTCACAGGAGATGTTAACGAAATTTGGTCACTTCCAGACATGATTATCCGGTATCAAGAAAGGCCTACTTACTTAAATTAAAAGCTTACATAATCTGACTATGTTTATTCAATCAAAAATAGTGAAATATGATGGCGGGTGTACTTACAAATAAGGCCATAAACTGTTGCCTGTAGACAATGACATTAATATAACAATGCAGCTTGGTGATTTCAGGATGAAATTAATCCACCACAAATAAAACCTGAAGGGCTATTTACAGAAAACTACTTTGTGGATAAATAGAAAATAACAGCATGAGATTCAATTTGCTCAGCTCCATAAAAAACTGCAATATTCTTCCGATTTCTCAATCGCCTAAATATCAGAAAGTGATCTCCAGACCATTTCTAATTTAGGCTGTCCACTAACTGACCATCAGCATAGGATACGTTACCTATCATCCAATAAAGTAAATGTTTAAGGTGAAGGAAATGTGCCTGATGGCCAAACTGACCCCACATTGAAATTAATTGAATGTGGCTGATGACCAAAGTGACCCTTCACTGAAGTTAATTGAATGTGCCTGATGACCAAAGTGAACCTCAAAAATTCGAGTACTTCAAGTGCCAGTGAATCAATGGTGTAATATTACACAACATAAAATAGTATTATTTATATTAAATGTATGAAGTTATATCAAAAACCAAAACAAATGGTTGAAGTCTGTGATTTGAATAAATCTATGAAAACTTGTAAAAAGAAATTCTATACTACTACAATTTTACCCATGCTATCATTTTGTTATAATGTTCAATCAAACCCCAAAATAAACTCAACTCGTGGGTGACCCTTAAACATTATTGGTCACGGAGTTAAACTATATCGACTTATATAGTCCTGCTAAAATATAAACATGCAAAGTATTTCAAAGTCTCTATGAACAACGTGGCCATAAATCATGGGTGTCCCATAGACTAATGGCACAGTGCTACTACATCTGATGGAATACTGTACTCTTTGTGTCAAACTAGAATACTCACCTCTCATCTAAGGGCAGTTGGCTAGCTACGTTATTTTACAGTCCTAGCATGGCCGAGCAATCCCGAGAATCCATTCTGTGCACTTCAACCTCCATTCTATGTTTCCAAAGGAGGACATACCAACGACAATCCTTAAAGGGATACGGAGCTGCCTATCTTACCAATGTTAAATTTGTTTTATTCATGTTCCTTTTTCTCAGGATCTAATAAAGTTATGAAAATGAAATTTATGTCACATTTTATTCAAACCTTATTTGACATACTGACGGAGCTTTTTTGTAATTGGACTTAAGGGGACTCAGATACATATTTTTCTTAAACAGTCAATAAATAGAATAATTTTTTCCTAAAAAACGGCCAAATCTCAAACAGTATTTATATAAATTAGGACAAATTAATGATGAAAATTACACAGCTCTGTGATAAATAGTCACGTAGAAAAAGGAACATACATTTGAAAACATTGGAAACTGAGAAAACTGCAGTTAAAGCTTTCCACACATATGATTTTCCCATTGTTAGCGCAAGTTTATATTTCAATTGTGGCAACTTTTAACTATAATGTATTATACATCATTTTAAAGAGCAGACTACAGAGATTCATAAAATAAAAAAATAAAAACTAACGTTTTTGACCATTTTAACCGTTCCGTATCCCCTTAGCTGCACTAAGAACATATCAAGAAGTGGAAATCCTAAATATTTAAGGACGTCCTTCTGACACCAAAATAATTATTTAAATGCTCAGTGGGAATATGAACTATGACTGTGTTATGGTAACATCAAAACTGGAATAAAAGGTCAAATGTTCAGAACTCTTACTGAGAATCCAGTTTATCATTTTCCTATGCAATAGAATTGAAATTCAAATAACTCCCTGTTTATTTTAACATCAATCATCTTGTAACACGCCCTTTTTCCAAACAGGGTCCGCCTCATATAAATGTCAACACCTGTTATCTCATCAAACAGGTTTATACCTGCCGCGTTCGACTGGCTTACAAGTGAGCAAACAAATCTCGCCACTACAGCACAAATCTACATCCAAATCCTTGTATTATCAGACAATTTATCGGTCAACATCATTGCCATCACGAATGAACTCGAGTCTAATGGGATCTGTAGAATATGATATGAGTGTCACTGGTATTCATAGTGTTATTAGATGAACAAATGATCTCTCTGGATATAGGATCCAATTCAGTGTTCAAACCGTGGACTTTAACATATTTCAGAACATTCTGTCCTGACGATTTTCCCTCGCGCATTCTTCACTGTTACCTCTGGAATATCTACTAGGAACATATCTCACTAACTGAATCACATGGTTTCATAACTACATGGAAAAATGGAACGTATCTACCACCGACAGTTATAGACAGTTACGAAGTATCTCACTTCACTTGGAAATACAGTACTCCAGACATCGACCTCAAACCTCATTAGACCGAACCACGTGTTATCACCTCCTGTCAAATTTATCGCGGACTGACCTTTCGCGAAACAAAGCATACCACGCAGATAGTAACTATTACTCATTCCATTGCTTAATATTATTATTATTATTATTTCAAAATGTGCCTAACTAAGGAGCATGACTCTACTTATTTTGCACAGGAGTGTGGTTACTTTCCTTGCTGTGTTTTTCATCCGTTCTTCAGTCCATGCAGTGGTGTTCTCATCTTGGCTTTTTAGCAAAATGATGTTTGTTCACCAACATTCTAGAGATAGGCGTGCCCCCATAATTACATCTGGTATGCTGATTTCTTGAAATTATGCAGTTATCCTCGACTGTTATTGAGGAGGCATTATTAAATATCTTTCTAGTGAGCCTTTCATCGTCCATTCTATGAATATGGCCATCAAATTTCAATCGCCTCTTTCCAATTGTATCTGATATTTTCTCAGTATGTTGGTATAATTCCGGAGACCTCCTATTCGTCCACGCTCCTTCTATGCAAACTGGGTCAAGGACTTCCCTGAGGAAACCTCTTTCTTCTTTTTGAATAATTTTAGATAGTTATCTTTCTCCATTGATGAAAGTTTCCGATGTTTGTAATGCTTCAGGCTTAATTATGGTGTTATAAATTTTTAATTTAGCATTCCAGGATATTGACTTTTTGTTGTACATTTTTCATGTGCTTCTATGGCCTACTTGTAATATAGATATCTTTCCCTGTTTGCCTCATGATTTAATACAGATGGTTAGATTATTTCCTCATGTATTTAAAATTATTTACCTGAGTAATTTTACCAAACTGAGTTACAAGATTTTGTCTGTGTAAATATCGAGGGGGATCTTTCCATGTATCAGGTTATCTTGTATGAGATATGAATTCGTTTTAGATGCAATCTTATTCCTATTCGAATACGATATCCTTTTAAGATGGCTGATTGTGAGAAATGTACCGCTTCACTTGACGGGAACCTGCTGAATATAGAGCCTTTTCCTGAATCATAATAGGATTATGTTTTCCAGGGACTGAATTCATTCTTTCCTATTGTTGGATAAAATAACTAGACTGTCTGTGAAGGCCAATCATTTGGTATGAATTTTATGATTAACTACCATGCCAGAAAAAGTCTTGAGGCAACCTCTAATGCTAAATACCTTAGTTATACTGCTGAGATAGATTAAAATCATATTCTCCCCCGTCCTCAACTTACTAGCCGGATGGAATCAATTGTTATTGTTATCGGTATGAGATAATTATTGTAAATATTAATTGTCTTTAGTGATGTAGCCATGTGCCAAATAAATAAATAATAACTATTATAATTATTGGCATTTACATATTACAAGTTGACCAAAACTCTCCAATTTGCATACACAACTGATTTCGCCTCGTATCTTTTCAGCACAAAAATTAATAGTTGAAACTGTGATAAACTTCCCCTAAAATCATACAAGGTCAAATCAGCCCTACACATAGCAAAATACACCGGAATACGTTGTAGAAGTTACTGGAATACGCAGACTTCTTAAGCTCTTATCAGCACCCATTTTCTGTTCAGTGTCGTCCTCTGTATGTATGGTTTTATTGGTTTATTTTACGCAAGTTTGCATAATAATATTTTGTATTTTGTTTACTTCTATTATTGACTTAATTCTAAGAATCTGAAGGACAACAAAAATATTTACCCTCGCGATTTTCTCCACGCGCTAATAATATGTATTCAGGAAATTCAGCGAAAATAGAATCTTCGCTGTCCAAAAATCAAGGGCATCCTTTTAGTGGTTGAACATCATCAGTGCTATCCAACATCGAGACCCTCTCCCGTGATGACATTGAAACTCTCACAGTATATCTCAATTAATTAGTCACCAGGTACTGTATTTAGACTAGTGGAGCCTTCCAGCATCTATATCTGATGTGTGTGGTTGGTGATTTCAACAATCATAATACACCATGGGGCTACCCAGTAGCGACAAAAGCGGAGAGGCTGGGGTAGAATGGGCAGATACGTGTGATCTAATTCTACAGCATGATAAAAAACCTCCAGCATCATTCAACAGTGCGAGATGGAGGCATGCATATAATCCAGATATTAACTTACAGTATCTGCGTAAGCAAACACATACCTCAGTTACCAGCGAAATCAGTGGGACAAGCAATCCCGCATCGTCCTGCTATATGCCAGATATATGCTACAATCTGACCGGAGAGAGTTACTTTTCATATATCTTCATTACAGACTGTTATTCCTTTCAACGTTCAGTCTGCGACCCACTGGGAATTTACTAAACACCACCACAATCTTCTATTTGCAGCTAGTTCTGTGGCCTCGTCTTAGTTCTATACGTCTTATCCTTAAATCGTTAAAATCTGAGTTCCTATTCGAATAAGGTATTATTTTAAGAAAGCTGATTGTGTGAAATGTACCGCTTCACTTGACAAGAACTTTCTGAATGTAGAGCCTTTCCCTGAATCATAATATGATTATGTAAATATCGTGAAGCATTGTTCTCGTATATGAATTCCCCGATTCCCATATACAGAAAGTAGGAAAATATTGTGAAACTATCGTAATCTCTTTGACAACGATTCTTTGAGCTCCAATGCCATCAAAGCTGACGAAGATATCTTAAAAGCAATATCTAATAACAGAACGATTGGGGAGACTGATCTAAGGAAGTGTAGCTAGCAAGGCTGGAGGTTTCTTAACCGTCTGAGTTATGACCCTACAGCTAGAGAGGGTCATGCGAATGTAACAGCTGAACAGATTGCCCGGCAGCTCGTGGAAAATGGTAAACCTTGTATTCAGACTTCAAATTTTTACAGTCAGAAGAATTAGAGTCTAGTCATCTTATGCGGCTCTTCTGCATGGCAGCAATTGACTGCTGAAGAGCGGTAAGACAGGAGGGATAGACGACATCAGATTACAACAGATTAACCACGAACCAACTACGCTGTCGTAGCAGGGGGAGAGGTGTTACTCCCAGATGCTGCTTCCCAGGTGGGGGGTAGGTGGGTTCTACCAGATTTGCCGGCCGACATGAGTGAAATAAAATAGCTCTCGCGGACCAATCACACAATCCTCTGTGGCTTGGGGACGAGGCCAAGGGATACTGAATTTGAAACAAATTGCATGTGTTTAGTTCCATTATCCTTGTGATTAGTGCCACTAACTGAGGAATACAATGTGTCTGTGGACGATCGCAATGTGTTTACAGTACCCATGTATAGTACCCACCACTATAACAGAGGCTAACCCTTTGCCCCGATTCGCTTGGAGGATCCCAGGGAGAAACAAAGAGGCTAACCTCGCTCGGGTGTTTCAGCATCTGGTTGTGGACATCATAGGTCTGCGTTGCGAGGAATACTACTGGATAATACGGGGCCATGAGATTTGTACAACTATGAGAGGAATACCATGGGCTTGCGTTCCGAGGAATACCACTGGATAGTACGAGTCCCTGTGATTAGTACCCACCATGTGAGGAACACCGCGGCATAGTGCGGGTCACTGAGTTTAGTACGCACTGTGTGAGGAACACCACGGGATAGTACGGGTTCCTGAGATTAGTATCCAACGTGGGAGGAACACCATGGGGTAGTACGGGTCCCTGAGATTTATACCCACTCTGTGAGGAACACCACTGGATAGTACGAGTCCCTGTGATTAGTACCCACCATGTGAGCAACACCACGGGATAGTACGGGTCACTGAGTTTAGTACGCACTGTGTGAGGAACACCACGGGATAGTACGGGTTCCTGAGATTAGTATCCAACGTGGGAGGAACACCATGGGGTAGTACGGGTCCCTGAGATTAGTACCCACTCTGTGAGGAACACCACGGGATAGTACGGGTCCCTGAGATTTATACCCACTCTGTGAGGAACACCACGGGATAGTACGGGTCCCTGAGATTAGTACCCAATGTGTGAGGACACCACGGAGTAGTACGGGTCTCTGAGATTGGTACCCACTCTGTGAGGAACACCACGATATAGTAGGGGACCATGAGATTAGTACCCACTATGTGAGGAACACCACATAATAGTAGGGGTCCCTGAGATTAGTACCCACTTTGTGAGGAACACCACTGGGTAGTACGGGTCCCTGCGATTATTACCCTCGGTGAGAGGAACCCCACTGGATAGTGCGGGTCCCTGAGATTAGTACCCACTGTGTGAGGAACCCCACTGGATAGTGCGGGTCCCTGAGATTAGTACCCACTCTGTGAGGAACACCACGGGATAGTACGGGTCCCTGAGATTAGTACTTACTATGTGAGGAACACCACGGAATGGTACGTGTCCCTGAAATTAGTACCCACTCTGTGAGGAACACCACGGGATAATACGGGTCCCTGAAATTAGTACCCACTCTGTGAGGAACACCACGGAATAGTACGGGTCCCTGAAATTAGTACCCACTCTGTGAGGAACACCACGGGATAGTACGGGTCCCTGAAATTAGTAGCCACTCTGTGAGGAACACCACGGGATATTACGGGTCCCTGAAATTAGTATCCACTCTGTGAGGAACACCACGGGATAGTACGGGTCCCTGAAATTAGTACCCACTCTGTGAGGAACACCATGGAATAGTACGGGTCCCTGAAATTAGTACCCAGTATGAGAAGAACACCACGGAATGGTACGTGTCCCTGAAATTAGTACCCACTCTGTGAGGAACACCAAGGGATAGTACGGGTCCCTTAAATTAGTACCCACTCTGTGAGGAACACCATGGAATAGTACGGGTCCCTGAAATTAGTACCCACTCTGTGTGGAACACCACGGGATAGTACGGGTCCCTGAAATTAGTACCCACTCTGTGAGGAACACCACGGGATATTACGGGTCCCTGAAATTAGTATCCACTCTGTGAGGAACACCACGGGATAGTACGGGTCCCTGAAATTTATACCCACTCTGTGAGGAACACCACGGGATAGCGCGGGTCCCTGAGATTTATACCCACTCTGTGAGGAACACCACGGGATAGTACGGGTCCCTGAAATTAGTACCCACCCTGTGAGGAACACCACGGGATAGTACGGGTCCCTGAAATTAGTACCCACTCTGTGAGGAACACCACGGGTTGGTACGGGTCTCTGAGATTAATACCCACTCTGTGAGGAACACCACGGGATAGTACGGGTCCCTGAAATTAATACCCACTCTGTGAGGAACACCACAGGATAGTACCGGTCCCTGAGATTTATACCCACTCTGTGAGGAACACCACGGGATAGTACGGGTCCCTGAGATTTATACCCACTCTGTGAGGAACACCACGGGATAGTACGGGTCCCTGAAATTAGTACCCACTCTGTGAGGAACACCACGGGATAGCGCGGGTCCCTGAAATTTATACCCACTCTGTGAGGAACACCACGGGATAGCGCGGGTCCCTGAAATTAGTACCCACCCTGTGAGGAACACCACGGGATAGTACGGGTCCCTGAAATTAGTACCCACTCTGTGAGGAACACCACGGGTTGGTACGGGTCTCTGAGATTAATACCCACTCTGTGAGGAACACCACGGGATAGTACGGGTCCCTGAAATTAATACCCACTCTGTGGGGAACACCACAGGATAGTACCGGTCCCTGAGATTTATACCCACTCTGTGAGGAACACCACGGGATAGTACGGGTCCCTGAGATTTATACCCACTCTGTGAGGAACACCACGGGATAGTACGGGTCCCTGAAATTAGTACCCACTCTGTGAGGAACACCACGGGATAGTACGGGTCCCTGAGATTTATACCCACTCTGTGAGGAACACCACGGGATAGTACGGGTCCCTGAGATTTATATCCACTCTGTGAGGAACACCACGGGTTAGTACGGGTCCCTGATATTTATACCCACTCTGTGAAGAACACCACGGGATAGTACGGGTCCCTGAGATTAGTAACCACTCTGTGAGGAACACCAAGGGATAGTACGGGATCCCTGAGATTAGTACCCACTCTGTGAGAAACACCACGGGATAGTACGGTTCCCTGAGATTAGTACCCACTCTGTGAGGAACACCAAGTAATTAACAATAGATAGAGAGCTTGCGTACATCATGAGTCAGAAGCTCCTTATTTACAAGTTTTACATCAGCAAGCAATCAAGGCGACGGATTGCCCAATTTTTACATCAGAAGCGGAGCATCGTTTCTCAAAAAATTAAACTTAGGAATCTATTTCCAAAATTTCACATCTTCCAGGCCTATCAAAAGCACAACCTACATGTAAAAAATATCCCACAGTATTCACTGTCGTAAAAGCTTAACAGTCTAATATCTTTAATATGAAAATTACTAAGTTCAGCAAAGGTAACACGTACCCATACTACGAGACCTTTGGGTAAAAACATAAGTTTAAGGTTACTGGCCCAAAAAACAAAACGGTTAGGAGGCGAACTCTTGCACTCCTTAGACTTTACGTTAAATGCCCTACTTGGGCTTATGGCTGTACGTTACAGAGGCTAAGTCTATACTACGGAAGTGACGAGATGGAGAAAAATATTTAAGTTACCGAGATTACAAGATAGATTTTAAAGGTTACAAAATCATAGTCACCTCAAGATCAAGTTGAGAGGTAACACGAGATAGTACCTCACTCTCTGTTCCCTGATTTCATCAAAGTTCTTTTGGCTTGATTGAAATTTACATTTAAGTTTGAAATCTACATTTTATAAAATTTAAGTTGCATTACTGAAGATTGGAAACCTTCCCCTCGAGCTGGCTTTCAAAGACAATCACATAGTAAAGCTTGAACTGCTGGTGGACCTCTCGCACCCTCGCCTCCTTTATCAACACACACTCTAGACTGGAGCGTTGAATATGACAACCTGGTCAGGAAATATACCAGCATTTATGCCCGACGTGAAAGTTCCAGAAAAATCTTGATTAAGGCCCTACACACCCCGAATTCTAATTGCATAATCAAATAAATACCAGGAAATCACTGATTAGTAGAAAAATAAATGTACAAAATGTTTCATTGGCCCACATCTTCAGTTGGCGGGAAGAGATGGTAGTGCTGTAAACTTTAACACGCTGAAGACAAAGAATAAACACTTCAGTTTAGTAAACCTTAACATACAAGTTACTCTACAATTTTAATAGTTCATCTTCACAACAGAGGGCATACTTTAAGTTTATGGTAGAGACATCTGTTAAGAAAAGTTTAAACTTCTTGCGCAAGTTGTTGCAAGTTTTATATTACAGATAGCATTCTCCAAGGCGCTTAATTTAAACGTACGGCTTGGGTTTACCTCCGGTACAATTAGTACCTACTATGTGAGGAATATCACGGGATAGTACGGCTCCCTGTGAATAGTACCACTATGTGAGAAACGTCACGGGTCCGCGTTTCGAGGAACACCGCAGGTCTGGGTTTACCTGTGATTAGTATCTACTATGTGTGGAACACAACGGTATAGTACGAGTCCCTGTGATTAGCACCACTATGGGGAGGAACACTATGGGCTTGCGTTTCGAGTAACTCCACGGGTCTGGGGTTTACCTATCATTAATACACTCAATGTGATAAACATCATGGGTTTACGCTGCCTATGAGTGACCCATTATGTGAGGAACACTATTGGTCTGCGTCCCTGTGCGTACTACATTACCAGTGAGTAGTACCACAATGTGATGAACACCACGGGATAGTACGGGTCACTGTGATTTGTACCCACAAAGTGAGGAACACCACGGGATAGTACGGATCACTGTGATTAGTAGCCACAATGTGAGGAACACCGCGGGATAGTACGGATCACTGTGATTAGTATCCACTCTGTGAGGAACACCGCGGGATAGTACGGATCACTGTGATTAGTACCCACAATGTGAGGAACACCGCGGGATAGTACGGATCACTGTGATTAGTACCCACAATGTGAGGAACACCACGGGATAGTACGGATCACTGTGATTAGTATCCACTATGTGAGGAACACCGCGGGATAGTACGGATCACTGTGATTAGTACCCACTATGTGAGGAACACCGCGGGATAGTACGGATCACTGTGATTAGTACCCACAATGTGAGGAACACCACGGGATAGTACGGATCACTGTGATTAGTACCCACAATGTGAGGAACACCGCGGGATAGTACGGGTCACTGTAATTAGTATCCACTATGTGAGGAACACCGCGGGATAGTACGGGTCACTGTAATTAGTACCCACTATGTGAGGAACACCGCGGGATAGTACGGATCACTGTGATTAGTACCCACAATGTGAGGAACACCACGGGATAGTACGGATCACTGTGATTAGTACCCACAATGTGAGGAACACCGCGGGATAGTTCGGGTCACTGTAATTAGTATCCACTATGTGAGGAACACCGCGGGATAGTACGGGTCACTGTAATTAGTATCCACTATGTGAGGAACACCGCGGGATAGTACGGGTCACTGTAATTAGTACCCACTATGTGAGGAACACCGCGAGGTTTTACGGGTCCTTGAGATTTGTACCCTTATGTGAGGAACACCACGCTATAGTACGGGTCGCTGAGGTATGTACGCATATGTGAGGAACACCAAGGGTTGGTGTTGGCTATGGGTGGCGCCCTTATGTGTGGAACACCGTGAGTCTACGTTACTTGTGATTGGTACCGCTATATGAGGAATACCGTGGTTCTGCTTTACTAGCGTTACGTAGATTTATAAGGGCCCCCTGACCTGGATTTTGGACCACTTTAGACAAAAAGCAACATCGATTCAGGGATTAGCTTTAGAAGCAGCCTCTTGGTCAGTATATACCATTGTTATAAGTTTGCTTCAGGGAAGGTGGGCCATTGCGGACCGGATCCGCTGATTATCCTACAATCGTATTCGTCCACTCATTATTTACAATCAAGATTTGAATCCTGGTCATTTTTGGACTTTTAAATTGTTATTACATTTCGTACCATTAGGAGCCGAGGAGCTCGATGCTAGGCCCCTTTAAACAACAATCATCATATCACACCATGAAGTAGACTTGGCTAATTGTTACTCACGTTGCAGTTCCGTCATGAGGAAGGTAATCACTATACAGCCCAGGAGATTTCTGGGTGTGGCTGTTGTATGTTGAGTGCAGTTTCAAGTATCTACACATGGCTGAGTTGTAAACAGTTCTTTCTCTATTATACATAACGGACAGGCGAGGTAAGCTGAGCCACTGCTTCTAGAAACACGTCCATTCCAGTCGTTGGCAACAAGCGTTGCCAGATTCCCACTTTCACGGCACTTTCATTCTCCTGCATCTTCAGAGCTACACCAACAAAGTGTTTTATGTTTACTGTCCGAGAAATTTCTTGCCACTTCGGGTTGCTGTTCCATTTACTGGATGCCACATCTTCAGTACACTACAGACGGAGCGGATTCCTGAGAATGCCGCGCTCAGTTTCCGGCGAAATATTGGCGGCTACTAACGCAATTCAACAACGGCATACAGCGAAGACACGGGCCGTGAAAGACTAAACTGACAATCTCAAAGAGTTCGGGAAGCCCTCGAGCCTAAGGAGCGGGCAGTGGTGAAGAGACTACCCACATCACCAAGGACCTCTTAAAATATCTTCCTAACAACATATTTACCCAAAACTCTAAATTATCTTGGTCCCTTGCCTGTAGGTCCACATCTCATTTGCTAGTGTTCTCTGTCACTGGACCATCAAAATGGTGCCTTAGATGATGATATCCACGTTCGACACAAAGTACAGGCTCATCACGACCAAGACAGATGTTTCCTTCATAGGGTGAAGATTTCGTCATAAATGCCTATTTTTATCCTCAACCCAGAAAATTATGCTTATAAGTCTAAAATCTGTTTCAGTCGATTTTCAAAGGAAATACATGGATTTTATATACATACATTATCATTATAGACTGTTATGCCTTTCAGTGTTCAGTCTGCAAGCCTCTGAAAATTTACTAAACGTCGCCACAATCCTCGATTTGCAACTAGTGTTGTGGCCTCATTTAGTTCTATACCTCTTATCTTTAAATCGTTAGAAACCGAGTCTAACCATCGTCGTCTTGGTCTCCCTCTAATTCTCTTACCCTCCATAACAGAGTCCATTATTCTCCTAGGTAACCTATCCTCCATTCGCCTCACATGGCCGCACCACCGAAGCCGGTTTATGCGTACAGCTTCATCCATCGAGTTCATTCTTAAATTAGCCTTTATCTCCTCATTCCGACTACCCTCCTACCATTGTTCCCACCTGTTTGTACCAGCAATCATTCTCGCTACTTTCATGTCTGTTACTTCTAACTTATGAATAAGATATCCTGAGTCCACCCAGCTTTCGCTCCCGTAAAGCAAAGTTGGTCTGAAAACAGACCGATATAAAGATAGTTTCGTCTGGGAGCTGACTTCCTTCTTACAGAATACTGCTGATCGCAACTGCGAGCTCACTGCATTAGCTTTACTACACCTTGATTCAATCTCACTTACTATATTACCATCCTGGGAGAACACACAACCTAAATACTTCAAATTGTCGACCTGTATCACCAATCCGACATTCGATTCTGTTGAATTTCTTACCTACTGACATCAATTTAGTCTTCGAGAGGCTAATTTTCATACCATAATCATTGCTCCTATTTTCAAGTTCCAAGATATTAGACTGCAGGCTTTCGGCACAGTCTGCCATTAAGACCAAGTCGTCAGCATAGGCCAGACTGCTTACTACATTTCCACCTAACTGAATCCCTCCCTGCCATTTTATACCTTTCAGCAGATGATCCATGTAAACTACGAACAGCAAAGGTGAAATATTACAGCCTTGTCTAACTCCTGTAAGTACCCTGAACCAAGAACTCATTCTACCATCAATTCTCACTGAAGCCCAATTGTCAACATAAATACCTTTGATTGATTTTAATAATCTACCTTTAATTCCATAGTCCCCCAGTATGGCGAACATCTTTTCCCTCGGTACCCTGTCATATGCTTTCTCTAGATCTACGAAACATAAACACAACTGCCAATTTCTCTCGTAGCATTTTTTATGGATTTTATAGTGCCAATAAAATCCTAATTCCTGCATTAGTGCTTATTTTGAATATATTTGCATGTTAAGTGCCAAAAATGAAAAATATTAAGTTTTATGTCTTGACCAGAGAAAGCAGGTAGATTTTGCAGATAGCTACCAAAGACAGGCACTTAGATGGGACTAGAGTGGACAACAGAGTTCTATCTTCTGATTCTGCTTGGAGCGGGGTGGCCTTGAATCTGCACCCTGCTGTGGGAGAGAGAGAGAGAGAGAGAGAGAGAGAAAGAGAAAGAGAACGCTCACGGTGGGAAGAGCTGTTTACAAACCAGTTTACTCGTTTTGCGTTAAGCTGCAAGTAATTTTGGAATTCCAGGACTCGTAAAAATATTTGTTAAAGCCATGTTTTTAGTGGACCACGTACATTGGTGTTAATATAGGGAGGAAATAGCGGGCGGTGCTTTCCATTCTCTAAACGAAGTGCAATAATTTCTCGAGCAAATGCCGAAGGACAAATCGTGCAGATCTATTCTGTATCGTCAGTGAATCAATGGCGACTCAAATTTCACTACGGATGGGAAAGTGATATTTTGCCAAGTCTGTTCAAAAGAAGTAAGTACAGTGTTTATTAAATGCTTAATACTTTTATTTCATATACGGCAGGCCTACTAATGTTTTTCACACGATTTCTCAAAGTTAATTTTCTGTTTTGTTTTCTGTCCCTTCAGATAAAATGCGTAAAGAAATACTGTCTGGACCAGCACAAGAATACTGCTACACATATGTTGAAGACAAGAAAACAAGCAACAGGCCTGCAGCCATTTCTCCACCAAATGGAAGACAATTCTCAGAAAATCTTCAATACAGAGCACTGCCGTGCACTGGTCGCAGCGAATATCCCATGGAGGAAGCTGGACAACCAGGAGGTCAGGGGTTTCTTGAAAAAACATACAAAGAGAATTATTACCGACCAGTCGACTCTCAGAAAAAAACTATCTGGAGCCATCTTATCAATCTGTAAGTTTAAATATTATTTTAACTCTGGGTGTTCAGTATTGTTTGTTTCTTCAGTAAAATTTATGTGTAGAGTATTAGGATTATGACAATTAAGTTTAATAAATACGGGGTTTTAGGTGCTACAAAGCATAAGGGATGACGTGGGTGACTCCCCCTTTTGGCTCTCGGTTGACGAAACTACAGACAGCTGTGGTCGAATATAGTCATTGTAAACTGACGTCCAGCAAGCCTGGGAGACAACACTTAGTCCTTGCAAAGGAAATTGAGGCCACTAATTATGCCATGATAGCTCAGAGACGCTTTGCGTAAGTAAGTATTTCACACCCAGATCATTCAATAAATAATATAATACAGTTCTAATTTAAAAATGCGCAACGTATATAAACTGTCATGTATGTTTTATTCAGTTTCTCTATTTACTCTTGCAAGAGTTTTGTGGCTAGGAAAGGATAATGACGAGAAACTCCTAATTCTCCTCTCTGACAGTGCTTCATATATGCTGAAATCCGGAAAGGCATTTCAAGTGGTTTTTTTCGAAAGTGATACATGTTACATGCCTGGCTAATGCACTTCATAGACTTGCCGAGGAAGTGAGAGCCACATTCCGAGAGGTAAATGCAGTTATCTCGAGCGTGAAGAATGTGTTTCTGAAGGCTCCTTCCCAGATATCAGCTTTTAAGAATGCACTCCCTGACATCCCCCTTCCACCTCAACCTGTTCTGACCCATTGGGGCAGATGGTTGTATGCTGCCCCATACTATGCTGAGAACGTCAATAAGATTGGAGAGGTATGTAGCATTAACGGTCTTAAAATTACTTTTATGCTTCAGGTTATCAAACAATTTTTCAGCAGTTTTCCCAGGAATATTCTTCTTTTATATTTATTGGTTAATCCTAGGTATATTAATGCAGTTATTTGAGGAAGTGTAGTACATATAACACTGTATAAATTACGTAAGTGATATTTTATGAAATTCTGCAGGTAGTGGACAGTTTTGATGAAGATGGTGTAAGCATTGTAGGAGCTAGGGCTGCACTGGCCAACCCGAAGATTTTCAATGGTCTCACATACATTTCTTAAAATTTGGAACAGCTACCTTCCAAAATAAAGCAGCTGGAAGGCCGTAGGACTGTTCTTGAGGTCGAGGTGACAATGGTTAACCTTAACCCGCCGTTACACGCGCCGCGGAGTGAGAGTCCGCACTTTATTATTCTTTGGTATTGTGGCGGCCTCTAGTATCAATATATGTGTATAAACTCATATATGTGTTATAAACTCCTTGAACTTTGTTAGGGTTTCGAAGACTTTTATATATTGATGTTCTGTGCTTCTAATATTATCTTTATTCTCTCTGATTATTATTCATGTTTTACTTTCGTCCCCACGATAGTTGGAGTGTTAATTAAACACATTAATACACCATCCCTGTTCTATTATTCAAGTACATAATCATCATCAATAACTACATTGGTGACTCCCGACGTGATATTAAAATACGGCGCGGAACACATTTTGTGGTTAGTCAAGTGTGAAAATGACCGATGCCAGCAACGAAACAAATCCACCGCCAACAACAGTATGGAACGAAGCGGGTATTGCTCGCATTTCAGTGAAGATTCCGCCCATCTGGAAGAAAAACATAAAGGTATGGTTTCTTCAAGTTGAAACACAGTTTACTATGTTGGGTATCACTAACGAAACCACGAAATTTAATCATGTTGTTGCGTCATTAGAAGCGGATATTGTAAAATTAATTTCCGACTTTTTATCTCGACTACTATCTACCACTCCGTTCACAGAGCTTAAAGCACGACTAATTCAGGAATTTGTCGTGTCAGAGATTAGGAAAGTGACGAAATTATTAACAGAATTAGAACTAGGTGATAAGAAGCCAACTCAGCTCTTGCATGAGATGCGAACTTTAGCCGTTACGCAAGTCAAGGACGATTTCTTGAAAACCATATTTATGCAGAGGCTTCATGTTACCGCACGTTCTATATTAGCTACGAGTAAAGATGATCTGGACACCATAACTACTATGGCTGACAAAATCGTTGAAATTTCACAACCGATGTTAAATGTTTGTGCTCAAACCGCGCAGGCACCACCCACCATTGCAGTCGATAAAATAAATTATGTCAGTAACGATCCTATCTCAAGACTAGAAATGCAGATCACTGAATTAACACTGGCAATCAATGAATTGAAAACGTTGTCACGTTCTTCAAGAAGTAGCTCACGATCATCTCGTTCTTCACCAAGAAGATCACGAGACAGGTCCCCGTCAGCCCAGTCTTTTAATTCTAATGGAGCACTATGTTGGTATCACTCTAAATATCGCAGCAGGGCAAAGAAATGTCAGAGCCCATGCTCATATCAACCACCTTCCTCTAGAATTCCAACAAGCAGTCAAACTAAAACGCTCCACACTAGCGGCGGCAGGTGATCGGAGTCATTTTTCACGCCGCCTATTTCTCACAGACAGAAGTAGCGGAAGTCGTTTCCTGGTCGATACCGGAGCTGATATTTCTGTGATTCCGCCTTCGGATAGTGATCGCCCAAAAAAGACAGATCGTAAACTTTATGCAGCAAACGGCACTGGTATTAACATTTACGGAGAGCGTCTACTAGTACTCAGTTTGGGCTTACGGCGCAATTTCACATGGAAATTCGTAATTGCAGATGTGCAATCACCGATTATTGGAGCCGACTTCATTCACCATTACAACCTTATCGTAGATCGAAAGAACAGGCGACTTATTGACCCATTAACATCAGCAAAGACACCTGGCACATTGATTAAAGTGTCGGGCATAGAAACAGTTTATGTAATGCCACCTGATCAAAAACATGCTGACATTCTAAAGAAATTTCCCAACTTGCTCCATGAAAACGTCCATTTTGACATCCCAGATACCTCTGTTTATCATACCATTGTCACAGAAGGACATCCTGTAGCAGCAAAGGCACGACGACTACCACCAGATAAACTCAAAGCAGCTAAAGCAGAGTTCCAACAAATGATCGATATGTAAATCTGCCAGCCATCAAAGAGCGCCTGGGCAAGTCCCCTCCACTTAGTTCCCAAGAAAGACGGATCCTGGAGACCTTGCGGAGACTACCGTGCTCTCAACAACATCACCAAGCCTGACTGGTATCCTATTTCTAACCTTCAAGATTTTAACAGCCAACTACATGGAAAACGAATATTTTCAAAAATAGATCTGATCAGAGCTTATCATCACATCCCTGTATATCCGGACGATGTACCTAAGACAGCAGTGATAACTCCATTTGGTTTGTTCGAATTTTTTCGCACCCCATTTGGACTCCGTAACGCGGCTCAAACTTTTCAAAGATATATCGACAGTATACTCAGAGACCTCGATTTCGTGTACTGTTATATAGATGACATCCTAGTGGCATCACAAGATGAAGAAGAGCACAAGAAGCATCTTCAAATGCTTTTCGAACGACTCAGTAAGTTCAACATCAGAATCAATCTGAACAAGTGCATTTTCAGTTCAACAGAAGTACCTTTCCTGGGATATGTGATATCTGCTGAAGGAATCAGACCCCTACCAGAGCGAGTGCAAACCATTGTTGACTATCCGCTACCCTCAACAGTAAAAGAACTGCGCCGGTTTCTTGGCCTCATTAACTTTTACCGAAGAGCACTGCGAAATTCAGCCAGTAAACAAGCAGAGCTTTCGAACCTTCTCCACGGGACTAAGAAAAATGACAACAGAAAAAAATAATTGGACAGAAAACCTTCGACAAGCCTTTAATGACCTAAAAAATAGCTTGGCCGATTCAGCACTTCTAGCTCATCCATCTTCAAATTTACCTCTGATTTGAATGGTAGATGCCTCAGATTATGCTATTGGTGCATCATTGCAACAAATCAAAGACAATAATCTGCAACCACTAGCATTCTTCTCCAAGAAACTGACAAATGCAGAGAGGAATTACTCAACCTACGACAGAGAACTCCTCGCTGCCTACTCAGCTGTGAAGCACTTTCAGTACATGCTTGAAGGACGTGATTTTCCGATTTACACCGACCACAAGCCACTCACCTTCATGTTCAAGCAACGCTCAGACAAAGCTTCTCCACGTCAGATACGACACATTAGTTTCATCGGACAGTTCACCACAGACATACGTTACACTACTGGAAAGTAGAACATTGCAGCTGATGCTTGTTCACGAACTGCTTCAATCACTATACCTCCAACTGTTACCATGGAAGAAATAGCAGAAAGCCAACAATGTGACGAAGAACTTCCACACATTAAGAATACGTCACTTGCACTTCGAACAATAATGTTGCCCAATGGTAAAGAACTCGTTTGCGGCATGACTGAAGATATGATTCGCCCATATGTACCTCGACAACTACGACAGGCAATTTTCAACTCGCTACACAATCTAGCTCACCCTGGTATTCAAGCAACCATTAATTTAGTAAAAAAGCACTTCATTTGGCCATCACTAAGAAAGGACGTAAAGACCTGGACATCAGCATGTATTCCTTGCCAACGAAGTAAAGTCTGGAGACACACCAACTGTGCAGTGGGACAGTATCCTCCAACGGCAGCAAGATTCAGTCACATTAACGTGGACATAATTGGACCACTACGTCCATCACAAGGATATCGCTATTTACTAACAATTATTGATCGTTTCTCCTGATGGCCAGAAGCAGTTCCATTAGCTGACATCACAGCAGAAGCAGTTTCATTCGCCATAGTCTCAACATGGATATCTCGTTTTGGCGTGCCTCATATCATAACTACTGACCGCGGAAGGCAGTTTGATTGCCAACTTTTCAAATGCCTTACAAACACACTGGGCATCGTCCACATTAAAACAACAGCATATCATCCGGCAGCAAATGGAAAAATAGAACGCTGGCACCGTCACTTAAAATCTGCTTTGAAGGCACAGATGTCTGATGATTGGGTTTCGAAGCTTCCCTTGGTCTTGTTAGGACTTCGTTCCTACATAATTCCGCAAGTCAACTCCTCGCCAGTGGAAATGACTTACGGCTCAACAATTAGGCTACCAGGAGTATTTCTCAACGAACAGAAACTAGTAACTGACATCCCAACCTTCGTTTTCAAATTGAAGGAACAGTTAAGGAACCTAAGACCAGTCCCAACAGAACATCACGACCGCAAAAAGATCTTCATTCACCCACGGCTGATGACGAGCAAGTTCGTTTTCGTTCGACACGATGCGGTCAGAACACCTCTTAAATCACCATATGACGGGCCATATCCAGTCCTGTCTCGCAGTGACAAACACTTCGAGGTGGAGATGCCAACAGGGAAACAAACTATTAGCATTGACAGATTGAAATCTGCCTTCCTTCTGGCAGACCAATCATCGGACAACAAGGAAGACATATCTGGAGAAACTACTCTGGACATTCCGTCGAGTTCCATTCCAAAGACTGTCAACGTTCAGAAGAAGACAGGCAGCACTCAATCCAATACACCCGCACCACGGATCACCAGATCAGGTCGAAGGGTCACCTTCCCCCGAAAATACATGGACGCTGTCACTGCCGAGGGAGTGTGTGGCGGCCTCTAGTATCAATATATGTGTATAAACTCATATATGTGTTATAAACTCCTTGAACTTTATTAGGGTTTCGAAGACTTTTATATATTGATGTTCTGTGCTTCTAATATTATCTTTATTCTCTCTGATTATTATTCATGTTTTACTTTCGTCCCCACGACAGTTGGAGTGTTAATTAAACACACTAATACACCATCCCTGTTCTATTATTGAAGTACATAATCATCATCAATAACTACATTATCATTTAAACATATTCTTGGCTTCCCTGAAGGCTATAGACGTATTATTATCAACCCAAAACAAGAGCTAATTCTGATCCGTGATCGCAGTGATTACAGTGCTCTTAAATCAGCAGCGGTAACTGCGGGCTCAAAAATTACCCTTCAACGTATCCTGTGGAGGATTCCACTTGTAACATTATCTGATCGAGAAAAGCTTTGATTGCTCGAGAATGTAGAAAATGATACACCATTACCAATACGGTTTCGAAGTTGGAAGCTGCATGATTATCCAGTGTTACCACATACAAACACGCATAGCTGGGCAGTAAAACATCACGTTTCACTGAAAAACCTCTGTACATTGTTTGTGGATTTGAAGTGGATCGTAAATTCAACCATATGAAATATAGTTCTCAGTTTGATCATTGCAAATTAAGAAATATCAGACTATACCTCTACGGAGTTACTTACCCCTACGAATACATGGATATTAATTTCGAGAAAAATAAGTTAGTCTTGCTCTATGAAAAGTTGGTAAATCTCAATCATCATATTACCAGAAAATGTACCACCCGCTGTTTTCTCCTGAATAATTTAAGAATGAAGCACCGATTGTTGCAATAGGCTACTCTTATCATGAAGGGCCTGTAAAATAATCTCCAGTCGACATTCGTCTAGAATTTGAGACATCTGAAAATATTCCTGCTAACACTACAGCGTATTACTTTTTTTATTCACATGACTGATGTTATTTACCATCCACTATCTAATATCGTCCCATGACTATAAAAGGAATATTTTTACTTCATTATTATTACTGTGTGTATGCTTCTACATCGAGGATCATGGGTAGCAAAGAAGAAAGTAGAGACGAAGAAATAAGAAAAACTTGTGCAAATCTCGCATTGAACATAATGTTACACTAGTAAGAAAGGCTATTATAGATTTTTCATAAATATAAACGCTTCCGCTGCATGCCGCAGCATTTGATTATGTATTTATCATCTGGTTTTCTATCAACGTATAGTGCTTGCGATGTACATTCCGCTTGGGGGATGCTACCTATCCATTGTAAGATGTAGTTAGAAGTAGCTGCATGCAGACAGTTGCCAGCAACGCTACAAGATCCGAGATACAAACGGTAATACCGATTGGGATGGACTAAATCCTATGATTAAAGACTGTAGACTGTGTATGCTTGAATTAAGCCTAGCATTTTAAAGACATGTACTTTCAAAGCTGTACCTCAGATGTGTTAATATATATGTGATAAACTAAAAGTATTATTTATTTATTTAAATCAGTGTATCCATTCATTCACCACTACTAATACCCCAATCTACTTTCATCAACGAACATATGCACAGCTACCCAGTATATTCTTTAACGTGCCGCGGGTAAGTATTATTTATGCTCCAGTTACATGTCCGGATAATGTTGTCCGTATATATCAGGTAAGTCTTAACTTCCCTTGTTAGGTGGCCGGTAAGTAGCGCTAAACAGTATTCGGTTTTAAACACAAGAGTGTGGTTTTCGTTTAATATCAATAATACTTTCGGCTACTATGAGTCTCTAGAGTTTAAATCTATAAACTCTAAATTTCAAATAAAAAATTGAGTGTTCCAGACACTAAAAACGAACAGCGCGTTACGCTCCCTTAAGTCGCTTTAGAACGGAAGGCCCATATGAATAATATACATGCATTAAGCCTTTACACCATCTCCCTAGTCCAACGTGCAGCTGCCATCTTGTTTCTAGTTCAGCTCTGAGCCCCCATATATACCTTCCGATATTACGCCCCAATAAATAAGGCATACGAATTAAGCCTTATAACCGCCAAATTGTTCCACTTTCAACTCCAAGTTCTGAGAGTTTAAGTTAGGTTAACACATGGTCAGCGTAAAGTTAGGCCTGCAGTTAGCCCAGATATCGAACTGGAAGTCTTTTAGGTTAAGCTTCTACATTTATGCCGTTAGCTCCTGTGTTGAACTTTGAGTCTCTTAGGTTAAAGGTTGTACTCTTAGGCTTCGAACTATGTTCTGTACGCTTAACGCCCTTGGGCCTGGAGTCGAACCCGGGGTCTACGAGGTTCATTCTATACACGTTATGGCTCTCAGGTTAAACTCCCCTCCCTTAACCATAATCACGTTGGCTGTTAAGGTATGCGTGCACTTTTTGGCATCGATCTTTGGTCTTAGGCCAGTGAGCCTAGGGTCGAACCCGAGGTCTGCAAGGTTAAGCCTGGACACGTAGGCAGCGTAAGGTCATATATGGTCTAGAGAGGTCATGTGAGGTTAAGCATGTACTCTAAGTCAGCACAGCATCGTCCAGGTGGCCGGAGGTGGATTTGGCGGCATAACCCCAACTTTACACTACCTACTGTCTCTCTTCCATTATTCAAGTTCGTCAAACGTGGCGGACAAATTCATCACGCTACGTTGTGATTTCCAATACCATTAAATTTGTTCAAATGTGAACTTTTCCACTCGTTAGTGAGAAGAAACATATCTGAGGAAGTAAATTTACGTTCGGCCCTCTAGCTTATATAAGCATAACCTCTGCAAGGGTGAGGAAGATTTAAAATGTAATCTTGTATGTATGTTTAGTCCTCAGCCCGAAGGCTGGTTGGATCTTCAACAGTTCCTCCATCAGCTGTCATAGATGGCCTAGGCATCACTGAAGAGGCGTACTAGGGAAATGAGGAGTGAGGTAGTTTCCCGTTGCTTTCCTCACTGAGCCAGAAGTTGCTATTATATATCAGTCTGCCAAGCCCACTGAAATGCATGCACCAACTGATCCTATGAGCAATATTTTCACACCATTCATAGCAGGGACTGGCTGCAGAAGGAATGGCATTACTAGCATCACTCATACCTCAGTCATTTTCATTTTGTCAAAGCTAAGGATAAAGCTGAGACAGATCAATGAAAGTAACAAAATTGCTCTAGCCCATACCAGAAGACATTGTGCACTGTAAACACTAGGTCCCACCAGCAAAGGCACGATGTAATCTTAGGAATTTAAAATGTAAGAGCCAAAATAAATTGAAACCTGTAGTTTTGTTTTTGCATTTGCATCTATATCAATCAACATTCAGTGTTTATTGAAATTTTAAGCCTGTCACCACCGTTATAAGTTATAAATTACGGCTGAGCAGTCCGCATATGACGAACTCACGGATTTGGAACGGAGAGCCTTCCTCGCGAGGGAAACAGGTTATCCAGAAAACGATTGTGGAAAAGGACGTCGAGGACCTCACTCTGTAAGAGTAGGAGTACTGGCTGATGGCTTGCCCTTCGGAGCGCTAGTAGTTTCCATTGCTAGGAGAGTCTGGTGACCCTGGGAAGACGGCAATGACGCGCCTTCACACGAGGTGCGAGTACCTCACTTTCGCGAAAGAGACTGAGATCTACCAACCCTCTTAAATGTGCTCACGTGTGCACTCGACACTCACATCCACACGTCGACGAACCTCGACAACTCATTGGAACTTCTATGTACGGGTGAACAGTCAAACGTTACATATTTTGCAGCAGTTAATAGTCGCGTAAGTCGAGATGAAGAGCTTGTCAGTGACACGCCGCTTAAACCACCTGTGTAATATCAAAAGCTTTTATGAAATCCCTGTGCAGGATAAATTCTTTGCAGGAGTTCAGGGACTTGTGCTTTTTTATGTTTATTGTCACATTCCCGAACTTACTGGTCTCAAGTTTCAGGAAGCACGCACCCTTCACGTAGATTGCGCATGTTGTCCACTTCACCACGAACACTGACCATCAACGCTGGTCAGTTTCACCGACTAGTGCTATAGACTATATTGTTTACCTTCATCGAGGAGCCGATGACCTAAATGTTAGGCTTCTTTGTACAACGAGCATCATCAAGATCAGTCTTTTCTTCTCCTTCTGAGACGCCATTCTGTGGGTGGTACCTTACAAATATAGATGAGAGGGTTCCATTTTCGGGTCAACGAGCAGCAAGGGAGACCTGCAAAGCTCTGCATTTCCAGGTCTGGTAGCCGTTCTGGTGGTGAACCGCTAGCTACTATTCTCCCAGTAGGCATTCACCACTTCGCCGTGACCCAAAGCTCGTGATTGGGGATGTTGAGACCTACCTACACACACACGCACGCACGCACACACGCACGCACTACCCGAGGCAGATAACCAGGTTAGACAGTAAGAAAAATGAAATCAAAATGGCTTAGGATAGAAAAGGATAGAGTAGAAATTAAGGAAAAGAACTCAGAAAGGTCTCAGGCAATTCGGCGGCAGCTTGTACTCCGAAGCCAACCCACCATGGGGAACCAAGAGTTAACACATCTGCTTGGAGTGGTCGTGATCACTGTTTTAACAACATTGGTGGTGATTACTGTTTTGATTCATGTCCAAAACAATGGGAAAAAATTCGTCGTAAGTCGGGTAGCACTACCTCCTCTCTAGGAGGTGGCGCCATGCAGATCATTTTCCATGCGCGCAGTCAACCCCGGGGCCGAACTAAACTTTTGCAACCCCTCTGGACCAAAATTTCTTTGTGCCCTCCCACCTCGTTAAACTTGACCGGGCGAGTTAGCCGTGCGTTTAGGGTCGCGGGAGATACTGATTTCGAACCCCACTGTCGGCAGCCCTGAAGATGGTTTTGCGTGACTTCCCATTTTCACATCAGGCAAATACAGGGGCTGTACCTGAATTAAAGCCACGGCCAATTCTTTCCCAAACCTAGGCCTTTCCTACCCCATCGTCGCCATAAAACCCATTTGTGTTGATGCGACATAAAACACATAATAACTTGACAAGGCAAAATTGCTATTAATATATTAAAAGAGTTTACTAAAAACAGATTTGGCAAATCGGTCCGTCCGTTCTAATGGGCCCATTTGCTTCATTATTGTTTTATTCTCTCCGGAGTTACTTGCCGGATAATCATGAGACGTTGATAGGTTTCTAATATCAACCAATTTTGAGTGATCATAAAACCAAATCATTAAATGATCACTCCAATAATTGCAGGGGGAGGCTTACCCTAACCCGCAATGCACTCTGTACTCAGCAAGTTGCTAAGCGACTAGCACTTTCATTAATATTTTGATATGCGATTTTAATCCTCAGTAATGTCATTGCATGCAGCCAGAGAGTATACACTTCCTCTCATCACGGAAGAGTACTGTTCCCTGCTAGACAGTTGTGCTTGGACCAGCGTGCGTCCAAGTCAGGGCAGCTAGAGAGTGTAAACTTCCTCTCATCACGGAAGAGTACTGTTCCCTGCTAGACAGTTGTGCTTGGACCAGCGTGCGTGCAAGTCAGGGCAGCCAGAGAGTATACACTTCCTCTCATCACGGAAGAGTACTGTTCCCTGCTAGACAGTTGTGCTTGGACCAGCGTGCGTGCAAGTCAGGGCAGCCAGAGAGTATACACTTCCTCTCATCACGGAAGAGTACTGTTCCCTGCTAGACAGTTCTGCTTGGACCAGCGTGCGTGCAAGTCAGGGCAGCCAGAGAGTATACACTTCCTCTCATCACGGAAGAGTACTGTTCCCTGCTAGACAGTTCTGCTTGGACCAGCGTGCGTGCAAGTCAGGGCAGCCAGAGAGTATACACTTCCTCTCATCACGGAAGAGTACTGTTCCCTGCTAGACAGTTGTGCTTGGACCAGCGTGCGTGCAAGTCAGGGCAGCCAGAGAGTATACACTTCCTCTCATCACGGAAGAGTACTGTTCCCTGCTAGACAGTTGTGCTTGGACCAGCGTGCGTGCAAGTCAGGGCACCCAGAGAGTATACACTTCCTCTCATCACGGAAGAGTACTGTTCCCTGCTAGATAGTTCTGCTTGGACCAGCGTGCGTGCAAGTCAGGGCACCCAGAGAGTATACACTTCCTCTCATCACGGACCAGCGTGCGTGCAAGTCATGGCAGCTAGAGAGCTCTCAAACTGTGTGTACGGTCTAACGAGTCTGTTATTACTTGTGTGTGACTACCTGATAAACTCTTGACAGTGGTGACAGATTGGGTTGTTCAAGACATCAATGTGTTCATAGTTAAAATATCATGGTAGTGGAAAGGAAGAACACGATTGTGATCAAATTCATCGAAAGAGACACGCCCCGACCAGCCCAATACCGGTACCAAGTGCATGACTGGATTTTTGACACTTTGCATCTACATGAAAGTGACATCGAGATGTTCCAACTTAATCTTATATCGCGGCAAGTTTACATAAAAAGCAAGAAGAAGGAGACAACTGAAAGACTGCTACAGGATTATACAGGTGAGTACTTCTTCTTACACAGTAATGGATTCCGTAGCAAAGTGAATATTGATTCTGCGGGTCTTGGTACAAAGTTGGTGCGAATTTTTAATCTTCCGATGGAGGTACCTGTAGAACAAGTTAGTAAATATGGGTCCATTTTTTCGATTCAGGATGAAACATGGATTTCATGTTTCTGGTACATGGTTCTTAATGGTGAACGAGCAATTTGATTAAAGTTAAAGCAACATATATCGTCTTACTTAGATATTGGTGGGCATAAAGCCCCGATCAGTTACGAAAATCAGCCTACTACTTGTTTGTCTTGTAATGCAGTGGGCCACTTGCGGGGTCAATGCCCACGACGTAAACAACCTGTCAAGCTAACCGAACAACCTGCTAGTCCCACCTGCGCGACCTTGGCGAGTGGGAAACTGCCGACACAGCGCATTCCACTGCAAGTTATGCAGTTGACTCCTGAAAACAACTCACACACTTCGTCACCTAGTAAATTACACGAAGCTACACAGAAAAAACAAAATGATCACCTGAACACTATGCCGGCCACTTTTGCGACGCACAGGGAGACAGAGATGTTACGTCAACAGGTGGGGGATCAGATAATTCAGAACGACAATTGTGATAATAATTAAATACCGCAACCGGGAAGGCTACCTACGATCGAGACAGATGCATTATTGCCAGCACAGCTTCCACAACAAACAAATCATGATCAGTTACAGACTCCAATAAATCAGAATATGGAAACAGAGGGCGGATATGTATTGACACCACCAACATCCGTCAAAGACAGAAACAAATAGGGAAGAGCACAATATTACACCGACCTTCGAAAACAAGAGACGCCCGTCGGTAGAAGAAATGGAAATTACGGAAACAAAACTACCTCAAGTTAGCCACAGGGTTCCCAGGTTAAAGCGGCCGGTAGATGACACTAACGTTATCAAACATGCTCCGAAGAAATAACTTCAGCACTCGTCTCCATATCCAAACAAATCATTATGTTTGGCGCTGTGTTATTTTCCTTCACCAGTCTATTTCTTCATTCCGTAGCATCAGTTAATGTAAATTGCCTGAGAAGTCATGGCAAGCGGGTACCATTACAAGGATTTATTAGAGATTATGACATCGATATCCTTTTCCTACAAGAAGTTAACATCTTCACTTTGCCTTACGTTGGGAACAATTACCAACATATTGCCAATCCTGGGGAAGACTCGAGAGTTACTGCAATTATATACGGATCTGGATTACACATTAAACTTTGTAAAACACACCCTAGTGGGAGGATCACATCGATATTAACAGAAGATAACACACTGTATATAAACATCTACCTGCATCCTGGAACACATCGTCGTCACGAGCGACATGAATTTCTGACCACACAATTGCCATTCTGTTTACGACATAACTACAAAGACTTAATTTTCGGTGGGGATTTTAATTGTGCTTTACTCTCAAAAGACCAGAAAGGAGAATTCAACCCTCCTCCAGCGCTTGAAAGGACATGTCAAGCCTAAGAGCTTCGTGGTGGATGGGAAAGTAAACACGGCAATTTCTTACAATTTACATTTTCCGCGGAGCATCGGCTTCTAGAATTGATAGATTTTACGTAAACTGAGACATTGCACCGCATGCACATAACATCAGTGTTAAAATAATACCCTTCAGTGATCATCACGCTATCCTACTGAAGATTCGTACCACTAGGAGAATACCTGTCATCGGGAAGGAATATTGCTTGATGACGAGCAAGTGAAAGTCGTCTCACCCAACACGGACCAGATGGAAAACTGAGCACTCTTACTACTCTATACTAACTGACCTTCAGGTGCGTCAACAAGCAAGTTACAACGTAAACAGTCGCATAGCCGCAGTTAAAAGAAGAATAACAGGCATTCAGGAGAACATCCTACACGGTTCTTTAGTTCTTCGTGATCTAATTCACCCTTAGCAGAATAAAAAGCTCAGCTTTATCATGTAGCTCATGAAAAAAGAAATGGGAAGAGCAAAATATTATCTTCTCTTCATACAGATGACAACAGACGACACTTATCTACTGAAGACCGTCTAAATGAAACTGAGAAATACTTTAGAGAAACGTTCCGGGACTGTGAGAAATTCCCGACAGATCAAACCACCATTCTGTCTTTCGTCGAACAACTCAATGGTAATGAGGGCAGCAGCTTCTCCGTCCAATTGAAGAAATTGAACTATTCGATGCCCTACGAATGGCCAGTAACAGATCAGCTCCAGGCCCTCATGGTCTGACTTATTCTTTCTACAAAAAGTACTGGAACATCATGAAAACGACATTTTTAACACTGATGCAAATATTGTTCGCTAATCTACAAGACTGCACAGGCGTTAATGAAGGAATTATAATCCTTATACCCAAAGACTCCTCACCACGAACTGTATCGGATTTCCGCCCTATAATACTCCTCAACACCGATTACGAACTCTTCATGAAAACACTGGCAAAAATAATACAACTCTACCCTAATAACATCATCAAAGTAGGGCAAGCATGTGTTATTCCCGATAGGAAAAATAACCCACATCCTACAAGCAGTGGGAAATGCAGTGTTACACTTTGAAGGAGAACCAACCGAAATGGGCGCGATACTAAACCTGAACTTCCGAAAAGCTTTCGACACAGTGCATCATGGGTACTTGTTAGCAGTGCTGTAACGTTTGGGTCTCCCAACCGCAATATGCAATCTTATTCGAACCCTTTATAGTTCGGCGCATTCTCGAATACTTGTTAATGGACACTTTTCCAGACCAATTCCAATGAAGGTATGTTTTAACGTTTCGAAGGAAAATCCAAAATTCTTAACCGATTTTTTTAGTTTTGTACCATAAAACAAAAAATATTAGACTAAGAGTTTCGTAAAATGCAAACAAAATTTTGTGCCTTATCTTCACCCAAAAATTTAGTTTAATGAAAAAACACATACATTTTCAAAATGTCATAAAATTTCCAAAAATGTTATAATCTTGAAATTGTTTTCACCAAGTTGAAGTATTTCATTCGTAGAATGTTGTGAACTACGATCTTCTAATTATCAAAAACAGAAAGGGATCTAGACATAATTTTTGACAAAAGTTTAAAAATAATTAATCCCCCTTGTTACAATGGATATAAAATTAATAATAACAACAATATTCACAATATTAAGAAAGTACTAGTTTAAAACATTACGACATTCATTAGCTTTAATTTAATCTATCATTGATTTCTCTATCTCAATTTTAAGGATATTTAAATTTATTTGAAATGTGGGAAGGTGTGCAAAAAATTACATTCAAGAAAAACAGCACTGAAGTTTTAGGACTAAGTTATGAACATAACCCACTTATCTGGTCACCTAGAAACTTGCCTGCTCCATAGGTTGGACCTGCCTGAGGGCAACAGTATGCAGTAAAGGGTTAAGGATATTTAAATTTATTTGAAATGTGGGAAGGTGTGCAAAAAATTACATTCAAGAAAAACAGCACTGAAGTTTTAGGACTAAGTTATGAACATAACCCACTTATCTGGTCACCTAGAAACTTGCCTGCTCCATAGGTTGGACCCTCTTTTAGAAGTTTCTTGTCTTCTTTTATTTTTCTTCTGCCTCTCAAGTACTGCCTCCTCTGCTTTTGTTCTGCAGTACTTTGATTTGCACCTTTGTGCAACCGTACTGCATCAGCTTCAAGTACACCAGATGATGTGTACTTGCCAGGAGCAATTCCCATCCTCTTCAGTATTTCTATTTCCACTCCGTTCTCCCAGTTGAAATGGCAAACAGCATCCATCACTCCTAATTTTATGGTATCAAGCCCCACATTTATGTCTCCTTAGGATACCTTCTCCATACCATGGCAATGAATGAATCATTATTTTGAGTCAATCCATGCAAGGACTTAGCATTTCTGGGTCGGTGAGTCGCTCGTATATAGGCTTCACTGCTTGAAGAATGCCAAAGGACAGGCCTGGTTTGAATTAAAATTGTTCTATCTTATTATTCGCTTCAGCTCGCTGATAAGATCACCAGCTGTCAGCTCCTACAGGACACCTATGGTGGGTGGGACGGTCCTTTGTTGCTGTCAAATGGTACAATGTGGCCCATATGCCATTTGGCATGGCGTGAATACAGCTTGTGTTGGAACGTAAAGCAATTCCAAATAATTTTGCATCTTATCGAAGAGTGCTCCTGTCAGTTGCGGAATTCATAATCACAGTCGCTGCAAAACAATGCAAGGGACATTCCCCAACCAAATCTCAGAATTTCTAGGTTTTTTTTACAAAAACTGTATTACAACTGAAGCAACTAGGGCAAGCTAGTGCAGGTAATATATGTGTAAACACTCTATGTCAATAATGATATTGTAAATGTCACTAACACTATCAGATTCAATATTTACAGACGAAAGTTTGGACTGAGAATCACTAGCAAAGGATTCCCTTACAATAGGCCTACCTTCCGTCTCACTATTTATACTGATAGCACAAGCAACACTGACATTCACCTTGCTATGTCTGTTTCCATGAAATTTTCTCTTTTTCTTTGCTCTACATCGGCTTTTAGAACCCATTTTATACACACTCACAGAGAAACAAACTCTTAGGTCACAATGTGAAAGACCACTTGGCCACAAGGAAGGTTTGTTTATATCCGTTGCCTATCAATGGAATAAAAGTCTTTGGAATATACAAGTATTGACATCTGTTAGTCAGAACTATGAACTATGTACTCAGGAGGCATGTCACACCAAAGAGGTAAATTTGAATAAGAAAATCTGACAAGATCTTTACATGTAAGCAGGACACTGCAGCCACGCCCCTTATCACGCGCGCGCGTGGCTATTTAAATCTTATTTTCGGATACATTTTGAAGTAGACACTTCAAGCTTTCATTTCCAGTGAAAAAATTAAAATGGCATTTTTGGGCGAAAAAGGCGATTTCGAACGTTAAAGCATTGGTACGACAAGGATGTCCCCTATCAATGACTTGTTTTGCTTTAAGTATTGAGCCCTTCATTTGGGAAGTCTACTTTCTAATGTGCACGATTTCCAAACCTCAGAGTCTGTTCACGTCACTATATTACTGCAGACACCAACCGATGCCCCACAGTTGAAGAGCATAATAACAACTTACGAGAAAGCCTCTAATGCCCAAGTCAGTTATCAAAAAATCCGAGATATTACCGCTTGGTAGCTGGTCACAAGGGATGACAATAGCGTCCATACGTATTCAAGATAAAATTAAGATTTTGTAATTAGTGTTCATCCCTAATATGGCGCAAACTATTGACATAAACGGGACAACCACAGTTTCAAGGGTACGCGCCATATTGTCAATCAGTTTGAGTCGAAAGCAGAACATCATCCAAAAGGTATGGCATATAAACTTGTTTGCCTTATCTAAATTGTGGTATGTGGCACACATTCTACCCACGCCAGTAAAATTAAGCCAGCGAGTTGAACTATGTATTAGACAAGGATGTATGTTTCGCTTAGCAAGATCACAAGTGAGAAAATCAGTAGCGAAACGAGGACCGAGTCTCATAGGATTCGGCGAAAAGTGCCAAGCGCTTTTAATGCGAGAGTTAATGATTGCAAAGACAGGAGTAGGAACTGCCAATAACAAAGTACACGTCAGCAAAACACAAAGTGCTTAGTGCCGACACGATGTTTTAGAAGAGCGCTGCAAGCGATAGATACGACACGAGTAACAGGAAACAACGTTCATCCTACAAGAGTAATACACGATTATCTACCAGAGGAGATCGAAACACAACCCCAGATCACGCAGAAGTACAAAAATAAAAAATGGAATGAAATCTGGAGAAATTTCAAAGATCCTCATATACCAACTGACTGGAAAGGAGCCGCATATAAAGCTATAAACGAAATTATTTCAACAGAAGGAAAAAATTCCGTCACAACATCACGCAATCTCCACTCTGTAAAAATTGTCTGGAGGTGGACGCACAGAAGCATAAACTTACTACCTGTACAAGAGTCAAACTTGTCTGGAAATCCTACGACAGATGAGAGGATCAGCTAATCATAATGCAGCTTACAGAGCAGCTTTAGAGCTCGATTTCGGTACGCAGCACTTGAAATTTGCGCAAACCTGGCTTGTCATGGGGTATCTTTATTATGTCCAGAAAAACGAACAGTGCTCCCAGAACACGTTCTTCCGACTTCTAAAAGATGCCAAACATCAATTACTGAAACGTGTGCCACCGAGAGAGAAACATCACGTTAAGGAACTCGAGAGTGTTTCATTATAACAGTCGAACGGTCGTGCAGTGTTTTTCATGCAATGTGTTTTGTGCCAATGGTTTTTCTTCTTATCCTTTTTTCTCAGTTGAAATGAATATTCTCTAGAACAGTAAGATACCAGAGAAAATACAACGACAGGAGGACTTGTGACTAGTGAACATTATCGTGTAATAAGAAATTGATTGCTTAGTGCTTCGGTTGTTGTGTTCCTTTTGTATGTTAATACTGTACCCTGTTATTTGTGAGAAATAAAATAATGACATAAAACAGGTAAATGAACGAGTGTCGCCATGCCTTGGGAGTGCTGGGGCTCCAAAGTTACCAAGCCCTCGATGCGATGTATATCGATTACTACAATGTAACGATCACAATTTTAATTTCAGATCTGAATTACGAGTAAAAATTACTAATAAAGTAAACTTTACATGAAATTCAATAACTTGCCATTCTTGGAAGTGCGCTATTCATAAATGTAGTGTTCGTGCTCCTTACAAAGAATGGATTATAACTAGGACGATAGAGCGCGCATGTAAAACAACAGTGAAAATAGAATGCAGTACTCCACACAGGATGAAATGATTCCTTTTAACCCTTGTAATGTTTTAGAAGTTGTGTGATATCTTATGGAACTCGTGTCGGAGTATCTTAAAAGACACCAGCACTGTCCATTGCAGCGTGCAGTAGATCGCAGTTATAAGTAAACAAACGATATTGAATATTCACAGGCCGCGTCTTGGAGCAATGAAGTCATGTCTAGATAAAATAAGGGATTCACTGTGCGTCAGAAGAGACCAAAGTGATATCGGACAGGGAAAGTGGAAATATTAGATGACCCAGCTCGTGACTCCACGGTTGCCATTCTGCTCTAAAACCCCTTGGCTTGGCTGTAATACGAAGCTCATCCTTTTTAAAAGTAGTAAAAAACAACAAGACCGAACGAAATCACTTTGAACGCGGTGTGTTTGGGGGTCGTAAGAAGGGACTTGAAGGGGCGCCTAACTCTATGTATCCACCAAGTTATCCGATTAGTTATGCGACATGTTGAACTCATAGGGGACAGTTGTGCAACAAATCGTCCATCTCTGAATCACATAATATTAAGTAGGAAAAGGAAGAGGTAGCCTCTCCTTGACTCTCCGCTCGGTGACCACAGAACTCGTAGTTGAGTCTGACACACTATCAAGTTATTTGTGTGAGCCTCCTAACTTTCGTCTTCACTCTCCGATCTTCCTTGGTCAACTCCTCATCTTTTCCGACTCTGACGCTATTAGGTTTGTGTCTTCCCTTCCTTTTATCGATAGCTTCATTGTCCTCTGATTGGTGTTAAGAGAGGAAGGTCGTCATCAGTTCTGCAATAATCTGTCCCCGATTCCCTGGTGCTCGGCCATGAGCATAACTCTCTCTTCTTCTCGTTCTACTGATTCTGAAAATCTGGTGCTCACAGCCCACCCATTACCTGTGACTGATCCACGAAGTACCTTCCTTCTATCTCCTTTGTTCATGGATTGGTGTTCGCTAGAGGACCTCTTTTCAAATTCCCATTATTAAGTTCATGATCTGAGCGAGTGTTTCCATTATTCGTGTCAGAAGTGCTTAAAGTCGAGTAATATAACACGAAAATAATCAATGTGGACCATTACGGGGTTTAGATGTTCATCATATCCTAAGTGGTTAAAACAAGCAATTGTTGTAGCTGCTCAATGTCCGCTGTGCTATGAATATCTTGTTATTGCCTTCATTGTGATGTATGACTGCTACTTTCAAGAGATGAGCAGCTCGTGTGTAAAAATGTAACAGAGCTGCAGTTTGTTCAACTGTTGTTACATGAATATATCTGGAGACACTTGGTAGTTCTTATTCCTCTCACGATAAAAACAGATCTACACACTTTTCTTATGTACTTTCTCATTACAGATACCGTAATGTGAGCTACTTTAAGAAGTACAATCACACCCGTGGTGTGGTACTGTTTAACTACCAACGCCTATCATATGAAAACGCTGAGGATATTTTCTAAAATACCTGTTTGCTCTTGTAACTGCTAAAACTGTTAAAAATTCGTTCAGTGTCAAATTATGACGAATAAAATGCAGTTTCAGTGTCTATGAACACCTGTGTTGCCGGTTAGGCACGCGTGTTAAAGCGCCTAACACTTGGATATAACTCATTGTTCGTCCGAGAGAGGTAGAATTATCCTGAATTTACACCAGTCACCTGTCTTCACAGAATTGAGACTCACACTTACTGTAAGACATCCATTTAACGAGGGCAGCATAGCCGAGGTTGCCAACACGTCCTTGATTCTCCTGGATGGGTCTGGGTTCGAGAAACACGAGAAAATAGATTTCATTCTCTGGAGATGCACATGACCCAGAGGTTCACTCAGCCTGCTCCAAAAATGAGTACCAGGTTAATTCATGGGCCCAAAGTGATTTCATTTTTCCTCATAGCTGTACTAAGGAATGCACCCTGCGTTTTGTTCACCTGTAGCCAAATTTCCCTAAGTGATGATGGAGGACATTTATACTCGTATCTCAACGAACAGGAAACATCTAAAAACAATCGGATTCTCATTCAAAGAGAACTGAGGCGTTGTCTCGACTGAAATTAAAATACAATTGATTTAACGCATTACGCAAATGCAGAGACTCAACACTGGTGAAGTGTAATTGGCATTGTTCATTTCTTTGCGCTACAATGTTTACGTTTCCATGGAACTTCCGGTAAGTTGTACGTTCCTAGTAATGGCTGGACTTGATAACGTTACTGAGAATTCCTCGTTCTACTGCTAGTAGTTATCAGAACGAACTGAGTCCTCTCATCTCTGGAGTCAGTTCCTCCAGTGGACAGCAAAGTTCTCCTGACATAAGTCAAGCTGAGCACTTGGCACTAACTGAGTCGGTCATCTGGAAAAGAGGCACGTCCAAAATATTGCATTTAGCAGAAGAGACACAAAATGGAATGAACGAACAAAATTATCGAATTTGCATATAACTACAGTAGTAAAAGGCGATGTATTCCTATAATACGGATTTCAGATTCCATCCCTGAAGGTAAGAAAAATCACATTTTGTTTCCTGGATGTGTAGAGTTTTCCAAAGTGAACTGAATTTTTTTAGAAAATATAAACGAAATTCTCATTCCTGTCCTTTCATTTTGTTTTTAATTCCAGTTTACCATTACAATGTCTCCTTTCAATCAACCTATAACATTTAGAAATCAGAGAATTATGAAGTGATCCCAAACAACGCACACATTATAGTTTTGACAAAAAAATCAGTAATCATGTTCATTCCGTCTTAAAGGATATTACATTTTTCAATGCGGTTGATATTCTGTCATCGAGAACTGACCTTGTAACCACTGTAATGATGTAATGAATATATTTTAGTCCCTGACCGTATGTTAAGGATAGAAAACAAGAACTGCAAGTACCTTAGCTTCTCTGTAAGAGGATCAGAATTCTTCTTCATGCAGAGCTTCCTGCTGAGTTATTGGACAGTTGTTGACATTGCCATGGTAGAAACTGGCATATTATCACCAATATACCGTATAAGTTTACTTATGTCGTTGACCTTATTAATATTAATGGGACTTAGTCTATACTGAGAGAACTAATGGAGAATAACGTAAGATAATTCAAATATTACAAGAAAATTAATCTCCACACTTGACAACTGTTTTGACAACACCAAGTATGTCATATTTTTATAAAAATGGAAGTGTAGATATCACAATTACACCTCCTGTCAGGGCACACTTACATTCGTTGAATTCGTCTATATCAGAAAGTGTACTTTCAGCTTCCGCAGTGGTCTTCAACTTCAAACAATGTGTGAATCAGCGGAGATCTAAGACATTCTTGTTCTTTGCCTTGGAAATCGGGAGTGCAGTGTTGTAAAAATATTCGGATGTAGTTTATTCAATAGAAACGGGTTTGTGTCATCATTCAGTGCGTATTCTGATTTCAGCTGAACTGAAGGATTCACCTGATGAAGAGAAATTTCTGTTTTGATCTCTTGTTCTTCTTCATCCTTGACTAGCTTCAATTTCATTTGTAGAGTTCCACACTTGCGACATGTTTGAAGGATATTCCCTAGAATATAGAGTGCGAACGACAGGGAGTACATAGTGTTCTTCTTGTTGTTCTTCTTGTGTAATGAGAACGAACCTCAGCCACACATCGCATCACCACGTGACTAAATGAAGACATTTCTCAGCTGACGATGTAGGGTTCCCATACTGTGAAAACCATAATAGTAGGCCAATTGTGCCGAGAGTTGAGAGGCTAACGTGTTATATTGTGAGCACTGGAGAGCTCTGTCAAACTACAAAGACAAATAGTACCGAGAGTTGAGGGGCTAACGTGTTATATTGTGAGCACTGGAGAGCTCTGTCAAACTACAAAGACAAATAGTACCGAGAGTTGAGGGGCTAACGTGTTATATTGTGAGCACTGGAGAGCTCTGTCAAACTACAAAGATAAATAGTACCGAGAGTTGAGAGGCTAACGTGTTATATTGTGAGCACTGGAGAGCTCTGTCAAACTACAAAGACAAATAGTACCGAGAGTTGAGGGGCTAACGTGTTATATTGTGAGCACTGGAGAGCTCTGTCAAACTACAAAGACTAATAGTACCGAGAGTTGAGGGGCTAACGTGTTATATTGTGAGCACTGGAGAGCTCTGTCAAACTACAAAGATAAATAGTACCGAGAGTTGAGGGGCTAACGTGTTATATTGTGAGCACTGGAGAGCTCTGTCAAACTACAAAGACTAATAGTACCGAGAGTTGAGGGGCTAACGTGTTATATTGAGAGCTCTGTCAAACTGCAAAGACAAATAGTACCGAGAGTTGAGGGGCTAACGTGTTATATTGTGAGCACTGGAGAGCTCTGTCAAACTACAAAGACTAATAGTACCGAGAGTTGAGGGGCTAACGTGTTATATTGAGAGCTCTGTCAAACTGCAAAGACAAATAGTACCGAGAGTTGAGGGGCTAACGTGTTATATTGAGAGCTCTGTCAAACTGCAAAGACAAATAGTACCGAGAGTTGAGGGGCTAACGTGTTATATTGTGAGCACTGGAGAGCTCTGTCAAACTACAAAGACTAATAGTACCGAGAGTTGAGGGGCTAACGTGTTATATTGAGAGCTCTGTCAAACTGCAAAGACAAATAGTACCGAGAGTTGAGGGGCTAACCTGTTATATTGTGAGCACTGGAGAGCTCTGTCAAACTACAAAGACTAATAGTACCGAGAGTTGAGGGGCTAACGTGTTATATTGAGAGCTCTGTCAAACTGCAAAGACAAATAGTACCGAGAGTTGAGGGGCTAACCTGTTATATTGTGAGCACTGGAGAGCTCTGTCAAACTACAAAGACAAATTTCGAAAGTCACTAAAATCGCTTGGTTCGTTACGCGTTTTCTTTTTTATTCAAATCGTAGCCGAAATAGTATTTCTGTAATACGTTCCTTGGTTCAATACCCTCAGGGATCTTTGATTTGTTGAAAAATATCCGCACCGTAGGCTTAAGTGAAACTCTGCATAGACTCACATTAGTGCTCGTAGTGGTAGACAAAGGCAAACTGCTCATCTACTCGACCGGGTAACGATGATTAAACAAAGTGTTGCAGTTTTATGAATAAATATAGAATATATTCTCATAGTTTATTATATTTTATTTACTTAAAATTCGTAGCTTACATCCGTAGTATATTTCCAGCATTGAGTTGCTTGCCTCAAGGCCTAGAACTGTGGATTTTTCCTCTGTTTTCTTGCTTAATGCCAGATGTAGAAGCACTTGTGTCCATTACTGTCAATGTGTTAATAAAATATCCCATCCACACTCTTACTCATACTACATCTGTCTTAAGATATAAAACGTATGACACAATTCTAAATGTCCCCTTATCAGGATCACCTGTTCAATATCAACATGTGATGTTCTCTTATCTCTGCTGTCAAGATACCAAAATTATTTCCATAATCTTTCTCGTACGTCTTCAAGAAGTCTCTCTTTTCACTTTGCTCGACAGTCTCTAAGTGGTTCCATTACTCTGGCTCTAAAGTGGTATAAGATTTTCTCTGTCTACTGTTTAAACCTGGGAGCAGCATTGCTCTGGCGAGAAAACAGATGGAAAACATTAACATCTTCTCCACTTGAGCTTTCTACTTACACAGGCAGAGAATCTGGATTGTTTCCCTGTTGTCATTCACTTCTTCACTTTCATCTCTGGCCACTGGCTGCAACATGACCATTGTTGTGCTCCTGAGCACGTAAGCCCGTACACTAAGGATGAAACGTTTCTCTGACTCCCCTGTAATGTAACGATAGTGATTTATCGTTACTTTTCTAACTGTTGGGTTTCTATTCAGTGTCGCTAACCATACAGTTTAGGTACTTTCCGATACGACGTCCGGCACGTCGGCACTACACAGTCATGTTTTATTTGGTGAATTGCCACAATTACGTATTGCCACTGCAGTCACTAGTCTTACATTTGCGGGTATAATTGTAAATCTCTTTGGCTAATACCAGGTGGCATTTGATAACGTAGTTTTCGACAAACGACGAACGCAGCACTTTATTAATTTTGGTTTTATTTCTTCCAATACTTACGTACAGAATTCAATTAGGATGTCTAAGGAGCACGAAATGTCATCAAGGACTCCTACGAAATCAAAGCAACGTTACCTCGTTCACAGTTGTCACTCGTAGTGGTACGGTCCTTATGGCAAGAGTTTCACAATTAAGTATGGGAAGTGTTAATTTTAACTTTACTTCTCTGATGAGTTTCTGACAATGGGAATCAGTTGAAATGGAAAATTACTTCGTTATGAACCTAACCTAACCTAATCTAAACAAGTCTTGTCTCGACTTCGATTCTGTTTGCAGACCTAGCCTTTGTGTATTCTCACTGACTCACGACATATGTGTATGCAATATACTTGCTCATGTGTATTATTACAGCGAGGTTACGTTTAGATTTCTATTCTGTTTACTGGGTAACTTCTGCCACCTGGGTGACTGTCCTAAATGCTTCCAGTAACGCTGGGTGGTTTGCACACCATTTCTAGAGGTGAAATCCTCCACTCTCTAGTAAATTAATAGTTTCAAACTGCAACTGAAGAGCATTCTGTATACTGTCACAGTTGCTTATAGGTCATCAGCATAAAAATCTCTGCGAACAAATTGTGCGTCTCTGGGGAACCTGATTCTTCATCTTCAGCAAGCTTGTTCTGAGATCTGGTGGCTATGAAGGCTGCTGCTGCTGTACCATATGTTGCAGTTGTCAGTTCATAGTGGCAGGGTGGGTCCCTACGTGATTCCCTCCAGATAATCCGCTGAACGTTCCCATCATCTGCATGAACCATGACTCGCCGATACATTTCAGCAACATCTGCAGTGAAGGCAAAGGTATGCATTCTAAATCTTAGAACAATAGTGTAAATATCCTCTTGTATTGCTGTTACAACCATTAATATACCATGCAATGAAATACTGTTAGAAGTTTTAGCAGGTGCATCATACACAACCCTTGTTTTTGTAGTTGAGCTGGACGATGACATTGACAATAGCTTCCACCTTCATTCCCTGACCTTAACCATATGTCCCATGACCTCATACCCGTGAAGAAGATAACAGTACTCGTGCTTAGTGGGGGCTGCCTACCGAAACGCCGTTCTAGTTGAGTTAGTCTTGACGAGGGATGACTGAAGGAGTTTCCCAGAACCTCAGGTTTCTGCTTCAGCGATAAGCGATCTATAAATCCACCTGTAGCTTCCCTTGTGGTATTCTCTGTAAAGTGCCTTTCTGTGGCTCTCTCTTCTCTTGTCATGACTGGGGACATAAGCTCTTCTATTTCCCAGAACTGCTGTAGCTGGGTGTCTAACTTGTCCTCGAACTTCATGAAGCGTGTGATTATAGTAAGACATTATTCTCTTCCCTCTGATGGTAGTGTCCAGCAATAATCCATCCTAGTTTAGGGCTTTGAAGAATAGGTTAACCTGGTGATCGAGTCCTGTGAAAGAGTTTCAACAATGAAAAGAAATGTTCTGCGCCTATTAACAACTCATGTCACCTGGCAGGAAGAACATGGGGTCAGCGAGCTTCAAGTCAGTGAGCAAGTTCCAATGTTCATGCTGAATGTAGAGCTAACACTCTACCCCACCAAGTGCCAAAGTTATGGATAGTGGAAGCCTTTACCTTTCACCATTCCAATGGCCCTCATGGCTTGGAAGGAGACGACTTTGCTATTTTGCTTTGTAAATATTAGTACTCATGTTTATTATGTTCGTTTATTCATCCTCCCTGCTTTGTAATTCAGTGGCTATTGAATGACTCTTGATGTTTTAAAATGCAGTATATTTGTTTCTTTTTGCATACTTTTGTTTGTGTTATATTATTACTACATGTCCGTTAAAATGTAAGTAAACTAATATTCAGTATAGTAAATTGTGCTTATCTCTTTGGATTCATTTATTTCTTTGCATATTGTTATTGCTGTGACAACATGACTTCTTTATGATGTATATACAGTATAAAAGTATCTCCTCCCAAATAGATTTGTTATACAACCCCTGTGGGTGAGGGACGCAGGCGAAGAATACACACACGGTATACCCTGCCTGTTGTAAGAGGCGACTAAAAGCGACGACCAAGGGATGATAATGTTAGAACCATGAAACTACTTGTGATTAGTAGCATCATGCGGGGAACACCATGGGTCGCCTTTACTTGCGAGTAGTACCACTATGTTAGGTACACAATAGGTTTAGGACTAGTAGCAACATAAGGTGAGTCTGTATGTGCCCCATTAGGGACTGATCAGTACTACTGTGAGGAACAGCACGGGTCTCGGCGTTGCCTGTGATTAGTGCCCATTATATGAAGAACACCATGGGAATAGCGGCGCCCGTGATAAGTACACCTAGGTGAGGAAAACCATGGGTTTGCGTTTCCTATGAGTAGCGCCATAATGTGAGAAACACCATTGGTCTGCGTTACCTGTGCGAAGTATAATACCTTGAGTAGTACCATAATGGGTGGAACATGGTGAGTTTACGCTTTTTTTGATTAGTACCGCGACATGACAAATACCATTATTTTACTTTAGTAGCGATAAGTATCGTTATGAGGGGCCGTTGACCGGGATTTTGGGTCCCTTTAGACAACAAGCATCCTCGATTCAGGATTGTGCTTTAGAAGCAGTCTCTTGGTCAGTAATACTATCGTTTATGACAGTTTCTGTGTTGGACCCACCGATTGTTTTAAATCCATATCCAGCCATTTATTCTTCATCATCACGTTTTTTATTCTGGTCAGTGTATAATTTAAAACTTTTAAATTGTCATTACATTTTTGTCTCATTTCATACCATTAGGGACTGATGACCTAGATGTTAGGCCACTTTAAACAACAAGCATCATTACTATCATCAGGTTTTTATACCTGCACGAATCAGACTGCAGACTAGGGAAGTCTCTTTTATTACGGTACATAATGTTCTTAGATATATGTATAACTGAAGAACTGAAGATCCATATACAGCTAAGTATATGGTAGAAATCCAAACAGTGTAATTTTGGAGAGAGTCAGCTCGTGTAGTATTGCGCGTCACAAGGAAGTGTGCAGTTCGATCACATTGCTGTGAGCTTGCTTTCGGGAGGTGGTGGATTCGAAACCCACGGTTGGCAGATCTGAAGTTTTTGTTTTTGCGTGGTTCCCTCATTTTCACATCAGGCTAATTCTATGGCTGTACCTGTATTAAGGATAATATCGCTTCCTTTCATTTAAGTTCTAGCCCTCTTTCCTATCCCATTCTTGCCTTGCAACCTGTCTTCAATCAGTGTGATTTCAGCTAAAAAAACAGGGTGAACAAGAATGCCGCACATGGAGGTCGGCATGAGGTTCCTCGTCGAAATTCACGACAAAAGTTTATCTCGCAAAAGCTAGTCCCACCAATAGGTTTAATAGTAATGTGAGTCAGAGACGAGGCTCTGGCAACGCTGTAACGACGTGCAGCTCGCATGAACTCGGCGCTCTGCCGGAGCTGTCTCATTAGCTCATTGAGACGAGGTAATGCCACAAATGCAGGTTGTGCGGACGCGCCGATGTTCGAGTCGCGTTCGTGCCAATTTTTTTTCAGTTAATATATCAAATTACACTGACTGACAGGGCAAATGCAACACCAAGAAGGAGTGGTCAGAACTTTATGCCAATTGCAGGGTAGACTGACGTCACTGAGGAATGCTCATGATGTGAAATGCGCCGCTGTGCTGCGCACGTAGCGAACGATAAATGGGACACGGCGTTGGCGAATAGCCCACTTCGTACCGTGATTTCTCAGCCGACAGTCATTGTAGCACGTGTTGTCGTGTGCCACAGGACACGTGTATAGCTAAGAATGCCAGGCCGACGTCAACGGAGGCATTTCTAGCAGACAGACGACTTTACGAGGGGTATGGTGATCGGGCTGAGAAGAGCAGGTTGGTCGCTTCGTCAAATCGCAGCCGATACCCATAGGGATGTATCCACGGTGCAGCGCCTGTGGCGAAGATGGTTGGCGCAGGGACATGTGGCACGTGCGAGGGGTCCAGGCGCAGCCCGAGTGACGTCAGCACGCGAGGATCGGCGCATCCGCCGCCAAGCGGTGGCAGCCCCGCACGCCACGTCAACCGGCATTCTTCAGCATGTGCAAGACACCCTGGCTGTTCCAATATCGACCAAAACAATTTCCCGTCGATTGGCTGAAGGAGGCCTTCACTCCCGGCGTCCGCTCAGAAGACTACCATTGACTCCACAGCATAGACGTGCACGCCTGGCATGGTGCCGGGCTAGAGCGACTTGGATGAGGGAATGGCGGAACGTCGTGTTCTCCGATGAGTCACGCTTCTGTTCTGTCAGTGATAATCACCGCAGACGAGTGTGGCGTCGGCGTGCAGAAAGGGCAAGTCTGGCAGTAACTGTGGAGCGCCCTACCGCTAGACAACGCGGCATCATGGTTTGTGGCGCTATTGCGTATGATTCCACGTCACCTCTAGTGCTTATTCAAGGCACGTTAAATGCCCACCGCTACGTGCAGCATGTGCTGCGGCCGGTGGCACTCCCGTACCTTCAGGGGCTGTCCAATGCTCTGTTTCAGCAGGATAATGCCCGCCCACACACTGCTCGCATCTCCCAACAGGCTCTACGAGGTGTACAGATGCTTCCGTGGCCAGCGTACTCTCCGGATCTCTCACCAATCGAACACGTGTGGGATCTCATTGGACGCCGTTTGCAAACTCTGCCCCAGCCTCGTACGGACGACCAACTGTGGCAAATGGTTGACAGAGAATGGAGAACCATCCGCACTCTTATTGACTCTGTACCTCGACGTGTTTCTGCGTGCATCGCCGCTCGCGGTGGTCCTACATCCTACTGAGTCGATGCCGTGCGCATTGTGTAACCTGATATCGGTTTGAAATAAACATCAAGTATTCATCCGTGCCGTCTCTGTTTTTTCCCCAACGTTCATCCCTTTCGAACCACTCCTCCTTGGTGTTGCATTGTCACTGTCAGTCAGTGTATATCCATTGTACACCTCCACTATGCAATACACTATGTACTGTCTTACTTTTACAGTTACCTTTATTTAAACATTCAAACATAACATGAACTTCTTACAGACGTAAACGACCACTTTGTATCGTCCATGGCACAAATAAAGCCAATACGTAGAACATAATAGTGGATATATTAACTTCGTCTCTATCGAATTCGGTACAAGGAAACACAATACAGTACAGTAGGTAGGCAACACTGGATTGCCCATTATGCTACGCACAATAATTCCATAGTGTTTGTGTGACTTGCATTCTTATCTTCACAGAGCCGATACGTACACTTACGAGCAAAGTTCACTTCACAGCAGAAGTTCAAAGCGACCACCTTACATTTGCAAACACTTCGCCACTCGCTGGAGCATACTTTGTGGGGCCCTACGCAACACACCTGCATCCAATATTGGCGATACAGCATGCATGCGAGCTATTAGGTCTTATGCATCCATAGCTGGAGTACTATAAACATGTTCCTTTAAGTGTCCCACAAATAAAAATCTAGTGGATTAAGGTCCGGGGAACGTGGAGGTCAGAATATTGGACCACCACGACCAATCTATTTCCCTCGAAACGCTTCATTTAACCAGTTATGCACAGTTATTCCAAGGTGTGGCGGTGCACCATCATGCTGAAACCATAGATGCCGCCGAACACCAAGTGGTAAGTTTTCTAAATCGTCAGGCAAAGTATTGACCAGAAACGTACACTAGCGGGGCGCATTCAACTCGTCCGGCAATAGGTAAGGGTCTAAAAGCACTTCTCCCACGATTCCAGCGCACAGGTTTATGCCAAAGCGTGCCTGAAAGCCACGTTAACGGGTGACATGTTAGTTGTGACCAGACCAATAATGGCTGTTGTGATGGTTGAAAATACCTTCCAGAGGGAAGCTACATTCGTCACTCCATATCATATTCTTTATAAAATGTTCGTTATCTTCAACTTGTCAAAAGCCATTCTCAGAACTGTACTCGTTGAATGCGGTCTTCTGGCCGCTGGCGTTGAGTTAACGTGTAATGATATGGATGCAGTTTTTCGTCATGAAACACGTCAACAACCAGTGTTTAAGATACCTGGAACTGCCTGCAATCTCACGGGTTCTTTGTCGAGGTGATTGGCGAACGGCTTCAAGAATTTCGTCCTATGTTTGTGGAGTATGTCTAGTGGTTGGACGACCTCTGTCCACTACTTCTGGACGAAGATTACTGGTTTCCCGCAGGCGTTGATCAAGGCGACGAAAAACATTCTTATCGAGATGGGTCTTTGAGGGTACCGTGCTCCATAATCACGAGCAGAAGCAGAAGCTTGGTTATCGGATGCACCCAACACTACGTAAAAGCATATCTTCGTATTTGCCGTTTGTGCACTCCATCAGGAAGTCCAACATGCACTTGACAGGACGAGTTATGGTTGTGTACAGCGTGATTAGTCGACTCATGCATTCAGTTGAATGGATCACACTGTCATGTGTTCGACTACTGTCATTTGACAACAGGATGTCATGCCCACAAACGCAGTTACACGACGGGAACTAGGGACCTGACGTCACACACACAAAAGGAAAAAGAACCTGACTCAGATTCGAGCCGTAGCTCTATGGTGCATGTGGGATTGATAACCCAGCAGTCTATTCAGTGAGTTGCGACGGCGGGTACGGTACAGCAGGATGATGTACGTTTCTCTATTACATTCCGATGCGCTGCAGGATGTGACAGTGTTGCCAGCTTCTCGTTTTCGACTTGTTTTCCAACAGTACCAGATCCGATTTGGCTATAGAAACTTTTGTCTTGCAACGGGATGAGGAATCGCGTGCCGACCTCCAAGTGCGGCATTTTTGTTCACCCTGTATATAAAAATCTGGTAATGTTCTTTGACTCTTTAGTGCCCCTGTAGATTTCCTGGTTTCTCTAACGTGCTAAGCTTGAGATACACCAACTTGCTAACTAAAATTATGTTTAAAATGGCCTCCATCCGCTATTGTTTATTGAAGAAAGAAAGAAAAAGAATAGAACAATATCCAAGCAAAGGGAAGGACGTGGTAAGTCTTTGAACTTTCGGAAATTGCTATAAAATGTACAATTAGATCTCTCTCTTTCTCTCTCCCTCCCCCTCCCTTTAGGAACACGGTTATAGTAATGCGTACATCAAAATAAAGGCAAGAAATGTTTAAATTTAATTTAATTTTGGCGGCTGCAGGAGAGAATGTATGATATGCTCAGGTTTATGGGTTCGAATCCGGCGGTATTTGAAGGTACTCAAATACGCCAGTCTCATGTCTGTGGACCTACTGGTACGTAAAAGGACTCCTGTAGGACGAAATTCTGGCACCTCAGCGTTTGCGGATACCATAGATGTAGTTAGTAGAACTAATAACATTATTATTATTATTAATACAGCAGTGAGCTTGAAAGCTGACCAAATTTCCGTTTACATAGCTTAGCACATTAGTTCTCCTATATGTTTCTTGGATAAGCTTCAAGGTATAATCAGCCTGCAAACTGGAAATATGCACAAAATATGTTTTACTAGTTATTGAAGACAGAACGAACAAGTCGAAAGAAAATCAGCTTGATTTGTTCTGGGTGATATCCGAGAAAAGAATAGCGTTACAAAAATGTTGCAAAGTTTGGGCTGGGAAGACTCGGGAGAAAGGAGACGAGCTGCTGGACTAAGTGGTATGTTCCGAGCTGTCGGTGGAGAGATGACGTGGAATGACATCAGTAGACGAATAAGTTTAAGCGGTGTGTTTAAAAGTGGGAAAAGCTGGAATTCAAGAGGACAAATTGGGGGAAATTTTCGTTTATAGGATGGGGAGTTAGGGATTGGAATAACTTACCAAGGGAAATGTTCAATATATTTCCAATTTCTTTGTAATCGTTTCAAAAATGGCTAGCAAAACAATAGATAGGGAATTTGCCACCTGGGCGACTGCCCTAAATGCAGATCAGCAGTGATTGATTGATTGATTGATTGATTGATTGATTGAGGTTCGCGCAAAAGAAAGGAAAGGCACTACGTAATCCCTGAAACTTTCGTAAATCACACTGCAAAGATTTATTAAATGAATTACATCGTTTAATAACCACTATGTTCAAAAATATGGTTATAGTAATGCGCATATCAAAATAAGAGCAGAAATGTGTAACATTAATTTGAGTGAGAGTGAGAAAGTGTAATTATTTCCTTAATTCCTCAATGAGCGTGGGAACCGGCTTAATTAATGAATATATTGATTTATTTATCCTAACTTTTATATTTTACTGCGGTAAGAGAACATTCATTATCGATGCTTACATTCAGGTTAGTTTGTTGTGGTTAGGTCTGGTGATTTTAATATGTAACTAGTCATGTTGCAAGCAGTGATCAGCCTTAAAAAAAGAGAATCAGGCGGCGATATTTACCTTTTGGTGTATGACCTTACGTGGCGATTACTATAACTAGGGCGCCTGGCTGAGTCCTCGCCCTTATTTGCATCTGAAGGCTTAGTCCAGTATAATCTAAGGGTACTATGTCACATAACCAAGAAGGAAGACCATCCTCCAAGGTCCTAAAGAATGCCTCAAAATTGCCTCCGATACTCCAGGCTTCGTGCTCTTCTTTCAAAATTCAGATAACGAACTGTTTACGGTCCTCTTAGATTCTGGATGTAGTGTATTCATTATTTCGATAGAATGGCATTCGAAGCTGAAGTACCGTTGTAAATTTACCGAATATGTTTCTTCTGTATAATGTGTTTCGGCTAACTCTTCTCCCCTAGAAATTTTTGAATTTATCTATGCCAAAATTCGGATTTCAAAATTTACGTGGAAATCTAAGTAATAGGTTGCTAAAAATTTGCCATGCCCTGTGATATTAACAGCAGATTTCTTGTCACATTCCTCCATCGTGCTCGATCTTCAATGTAAATCCTGCATATTCAAATTTGGCAGTAATTTTCATGTAGGGTACCTCTTTTGAAATGTAATTCTGTAGCATCATCTATTATTTCGCCTCTCCAGGGTGAGATGTCGTTTGGTCTTTGGCATCTACGTGAGGATCAGGCTAGTTGCATTCGTAAATTATGTCAGTCATTTCCCGACGTGTTTTCGGAAAATCTAGTTGTGACTGACATAACTGAATACAAGATTGAGGTTACGGATTCGATCCCCATAAGATTTCCTCCCTACTGGTTATCACCGCCGAAAATGGAAGCCCTCAAGGAAATCATCGACCAAATGCTGAGGGATGGTATCATTGGACACTCCAAGTCGGCGTATTCTTCACCCATTTTCCTGGTGTCGAAACCTCAAGGTGGCTTCAGGAAAGTAATTGAATACAGGGCGTTAAATCGTAAGATTGTTCTACAATCAGTACCCCTTCCCTACTTGCTTTCATGCTTCTCTTGGTTTCGGGAGGCTAAGTTCTTCACCATCTTAGATCTCAACCAAGCCTATAATAAGATACGTCTGGTGGAAGAATCAGAACATATGACTGCCTTCGCTACCGACTGGAATCTGTATGAATACAACCGCGTGCCTTTCGTCCTCCCAAAGGGCACGGCGGTTCTTAATCAAAAGATACCTTTTAAAACTTGACCGTCAATCCAGCTTTCCGAAGGCGTTTTAGAGCTTCATCTAGATGAGTTAAGGGTTCTTCAAGGGTCTCAATAAAAATAACAACATCATCTATATAATGGTACAGATATTCAAATTTAGTATCGCAGAAGATCCTACCTAGCAGCCTAGTAACCATCTATGTCCTACTTGGGGCATGTTGTGTCACCTGATGGAGTTTCAGTCGATCATTCAAGAACGCATGCAATCCGTAACTTCAGCCCTTGTAAGGATGTTAAGTGGGTTGCTAGATTTCTTTGGGAAATTCGTCCCCAACTTCAGCAATAGGGCGGCACCCCTAAATTGTCTCCGCAGGAAATCTTTCAAGTTTGAAAGGGGGCCGTCGCAGCAAGCAGCGTTAGAGGTTGCTTCTGTGTAACACCCCGGTCTCGGGTACGCCAGATTTCTCCAAGAAGTTCATTGTACACACAGACGCCTCTTCATCAGTGATCGTTGCGGTTCTAATTCAGCAATCTGAACTAGGAAGGCGGCCAATCGCCTAAACGTCTAGAACCGTGTCACCTCAAGAGGCCAAGTACTTTACATACGACTTAGAAGGACTGGCCGTCTTAGTCCCCTTAGAATATTCCATCTTTACCTTGAGCATGTTTAATTTCAATTAGAGACCGACAGTCAGGATCTGCGCTCGGTTTTGGCTAGTCCCCGTCGTACCGGGCGAATCGCGTTTCAGTTTGACGAGCGACATCCATTGATCTGAAAATGTAGTCGCATATGGATTAAGCCGAATCTCTTCCGGCGATTCTGATGTTGTTAACTCGAAGGAAAGCCGTTTGCCGGCTATTTACACACCTCCAACTATAAGTGCTATTCTAACTAAAGTCCCTTATTTATTTCATGATGTGGCGTAATACCAACGTGAAGATCCTGCGTTCCTATTATGGAAGCCCTTTCTTCTGGGGAACATGTTGTCCCTTGTTTCGATGAATGGGGTTCTGTGTTGCCCTTCGGGGCATGATCAGAAGATGGAAATTGTGGTTCCAGATGTTCTATTTCCTATGATTTTCAAGTATTACCATGAGACCCCATTAGGGGCACATCCAGGCATTTTCAAAACTAGAGAGAAGAGAAGGGAAATATTTATATGGAAGGGTATGGACAGTGAGATTAGGGAACTGGTTAAAGCGTGTAAGTCTTGTTTGATTAGCCATTGTGCATCGATTACGCCGGACACTTCTCTCAATGTAAAGGGAATGGGAATAAATGTATTCTTGTGTGTGTGGATGGTTTTACACGGCTGCATCCGACTAGGATTGCCACTGCTCAGTCCACTATTTATTGTCTCAACACTATTATTCCATCTCTTGGACCCCGTCAATATATTGTTTCTGTTACCGCTAAGGCGTTCCCCTCTAATTTATTTCGTAAGTTCTGTTTTGATCTCTCTGTCTCACACGTCACAACGTCTGCGCACCACCCACAGCCATCTCTAGCTGAGCGGGTTCATCATAATCTTCGAACTTCCCTTATTGTTTTCCACCAAGAAGATCATTCCCGTTGGGACACTTCCTTAAATTGGATATCATTGGCCTTTAACTCGGCCGTTCATGAGTCCCAAAGTTTTTCACCAATTTCTCTTATTTTTAAGTTTGTCCTAAATAAGCCTTTGTCAAATTTTCAGTCGATCAACGAGCTTTTGCGAGAGACAATAGATCCAGAGAGTGTCCGGTATTTGTGGAAAAAGCTAGAAATAACCTAAAGGCCTCTCATCAGAGAGTAAGAATGAGGTATGACCGTGGACAAAGACCCACCAATTTAGAAACTAAATTGGAGGTCAGGTTATGGTAAAATATTTTGTTCCCGCGGGAAATCTTGCCCCAGATTTCATAGACCTTGCATTATACTTGATTTCCTTATTTCTGTCCCCCTTTTGGTGAGTAACCCGAGAAAAGAAAGGATTTTAGGGGTCCACCTGTGTCAAGCAAAACCTGTGTGAAGGATGTTGTTTTTCATTATAAGCCACCAAGTGATGATGTAGCTGACTTATTTAAACTTCTTTCCTTAGCATCTTATTAGTTAAACTTTTATATAAACAAGTTAAAATAAAATGGCATTCTGCCCCTGTGGGTTGAGAAATATTGTATGTATGTAAGTTATATCCAAAGTTAACTTTCACTTTTTGTTTAAATTCCCTTTGCAAACCTTCCCTTCAATGATTTCATTACCATTCTGGCATTAAGGACCCTGACTCCAAATCTGTGTCAGAAACTCACTGCACTCGTCCTCCTCATCTGCACCACATATAACACTGTCTGTGAGTCAGTTACTGTTGCCCCAAAGTTCAATGTTACAGTGTCCTAATTTCATCTGAGGCCACGTCGTGTCAACTAGCGAGAGATGCAGGCGCGGAGTATGGACCCACCTCGTTCCGGCCGAGACACCGTCTAAACTGCCTCCTTTGGGACTATCTTCCTTGGGAGGGGTTTGGTTGCTGGACTTCAACCACCTAATCTATCCTTGGTTCGAACTATTCTACCTGGTACTTTTTAACCATCGCCTTGGTTGCCCATCACAATATACCAGAGGAAGGTTTCTCAGGGTACCCTGGGGTCGGGGCGACCCCATCCTCACATCGCCAGCGGTGGCCACTCTTGTCATCGTCTCCGGGCGCAACAGCACGAACTTTTACTTCTTCGCAAACACTATCTAAACTACTTTACTTCAAAAAATAAACAAGAAAGGACTCTCAAGTGATACTCCAATTTATGTATGTTTTCTCAAAAATAATGTATGGCGAGATTCAAGATTTCAAAGCTGTTCATACCGTTTTCAAACCTTAGGGGGTGGCGGTCAGTACCGGGGGTAAACCTTCTTCGTCCAGTTAAACTGCATGTACCGGGCAAGATGGCCATGTGGTTAGGGTGTGCAGCTGTGAGCTTGCATCCGGGAGATAGTGGGTTGAACCCCTCTGTCGGCAGTCCTAAAGATGGTTTTCCGTGGTTTCCCATTTTCACACCAGGTAAATACCTTATTTTAAGCCACGACCGCTTCCATCCCGTTCCTACACCATCCCTGTCTCATAATACCTATCGTAAATAAATAAATAAATAAATAAATAAATAAATAAACTGCGTTCCTTCAGAATAAATAAATAAACTGCGTTCCTTCTATAAGGCCATCTATGTAATTGAACTTGAAATAGTGTTATGCAAGACACTTGGATTTTCAACTATTAGTTGTCTCTTCCATCGGCCTAAGTGCCCCTCTGCCGGGATTTAGGACAATTAATTCTTAAGGTAAATCTAATTTTCAGAGGTAGCTAACCTTAATTTTGAAGATTGTTTAGTTCTTGTGTCAAGGTTGTCAAGATTTCTGCGCCCCCCCCCCCCTCTCGAACTCTTGTATCTATCAACCAATTAGAAATGTGAATATTTTCTCCACCAAAATAACATTTGGGGTGCGTACAAGCATCCAGCCTAGCTGTAAAGGGCCCAGTAACTTACCCTCGGGATACTATAAACGCTGGGCGCGTTAAGGCCGTATCGTCATTGTCGTGGCTTCAGTTAGTTTGTGCGGCGTATAATAAAGTGGCAGGTGTCGCAGATCGGCGTTCGGAAGGCCCAGCAACACAAGGTAATGGCAGAATTTTCGTAACATGTGATAGCTCCCGGAGATAGCTTGAGGGGAATGTTTCAAAGCTCTTTTATTTCATGGAAATTTCTAAACCTATTGGTTTAAATATAAAATTTTCGCCAGTCTAAGGACCCTGTTTTATTCCCTACTGGGAAATATGTAATGTAAGGGGACAAGAGCGATTACCCTCTGTTGACTACCATTCAACTCGGTATGGGGTGACTAAAGTTTCTTATCCTCCAAAATTAACAGGTTTTGTTATTTAATGTTAATCATTTAGTCGCCCTGGCGCAGAATAGCCTTACCCTATGTATCTTGAGGCCATGAGCCCACTTAAGGTTTTAAAAGTTTTCTAGAAGGAGTGCAGGATTGTCATCTCCCTGCGTTTTGTTTTTGGCCGATCATTATCAACCTTTTCCTTCTTGTATTATGGCCATTTAGTATGGGCACTTATTGCCCCTCTTTTTGTTTTCGGAAAAGAATATGAAAATAAATATTGAATTTTCACGACCGCATTGTAATCGAAACAGACTTTCAACGTATTAGGTGGTGTTACGTACATGTAGTACGTGTTGAAGAGATGTTAAGTACAAAACAAAAATGGCCAGCCCACTGGTGTCCGGCTGGCCATTTTTGTTTTGTACTTAACATCTCTTCAACACGTACTACATGTACGTAACACGACCTAATACGTTGAAAGTCTGTTTCCAATATGAAAATAATTGAGCAGAAGTGACTGTAAATACCTCATTTGAAGATTGCCATTGTATAACCTTGTGCGCTATAAGTAAAGTATGCCTCTGAGAAACTGGACTGTATTGGAGTTTGGAGCTCAGACACTTAGGTTATGGAAGTTAATGGAGCAAACCTGCCCTTATAAAATTCTGTACCTGTTTCAGAGCTAAAAATACTCATCCCTCGTACAACATCATGCTGATAATTCTCTCTAAAATTGTCCCTAATTTTGGATTTTATGTCGTTGTTGTTGGAGCTAACGTGTTCATTATTATATTGTTATTGTTTATTCAGATCTTCTGTGTACCAAGTTTTAAAGAAGGGAAACAAGAAGGAAGGAAACAATTAAAAAATTTAGTGCATTCAATTTTGCTCTTGTCCAGTCCTTGTCCATCCATTCAGCCCAGCACCTTCTTACACTTCTATGATCCACGATATTACAGGAATAATAATAATAATAATAATAATAATAATAATAATAATAATAATAATAATAATAATAACTGATGGTTCATGGTGTGGGTTACTGCAGTCACGACCTAGTTCGTGAACCATGGGCAACGGCTGAGTGGCCTAGTAAGTGGTCCTGAGGGTCGGGATACCAGTTGCTATGGAATGGGAATGGGTTCTTCGACATATTCTGTTTAATGACCCTTCTTGTGCTCAGACGGCTAGGTCTACACAATCCACCGTTAGTCCCTGACCCGTTAGAGGAGAGATCCTCACTTGGATTATGTGTAAGTAGGGTAGCATCCTGCTTCAGGTATTTACCGAGTTCAGAACGTTTTAAGCAAGCCTCGGACCTATGGGAATAATGGAGTCCCACTATCATTTGACAGGCGAGGAACTCCTGAAAACAACTTGGCGAACGAAATGGAATTCGACGGGGTGCTATCAATATTAATTGGGCTTGTGGAAGAAAGAAAGTAGGACTGGATGGTTCACCAAAGAGGATGCATCTGGATGTACTAGGGGTAAGTGATAAGAAGAGATAACGAGGAAGAGACAGAAGATAATAGAGGGTACTTGACGGGTGTTGAAAAGGGAAGGGCAGAGTATGAGGTAGGACTGTTTATCAGGAATACTATTGTACGCAGCATGTTTTCTGTTAGGAACGTAAGTGAGCGAATGATGTGGGTAGATTTGAGTGTTGAAGGATTTAGGACGAGAATTGTCTCATTATAGTCACCATGTGAGGGTGCAGATGAGGATGAAGTTGAAAATTTTTATGAAACATTGAGTGACATCGTAGTCAGGGTCAACAGCAAGGATAGGATAGTGCTAATTGGTGACATCAATACGAGACTTGCAAATAGAACTGAAGTATTCGAAAGGGTGATTGGTGAGTGTGGGGAAGACATGGAAGCTAAAGGGAATGGGAAGCGTTTGCTGGACTTCTGTGCTAGTTTGTGTTTAGCAGTTACGAATACATTCTTCAAGCATAAGGCTATTCACATTTGGGGCTAGGGGTACCAGATCCATAAAATAGACTATATCTTAAGAGGAAGTCTGTAAGTCAGGAAGTCTGTTAGGAATGACTGAGTTTTTCAGGAATTATCCGGTGATAAAGACAACTATCTGACAAAGTGAAATTTTTCTGCAGACGAATAAGTGTAGAAAATCTCCAGGAAAAGGAAATCAGACAGAAGTACACGGATATGATTAGTGAGATGTTTCGAACAGTGGAGGGGCCGATGACCTTCGATGTTAGGCCCCTTAAAACAAAGGGCATCATCATCATCATCGAACAGTGGAGAGTAAAGCAGGTTTAGGATATATAAAGAGAATAAGTGGCATACAGGGATGCTGTACGAGAAACAGCAAGGGAATGCCTAGGAGCGACTGTGTGTAAAGGTGGGGAGAAGCGAATATCTTGGTGGAATGATGAAGTGACAGCAGCTTGTGAACGTAAAAAGAATGCTTATGAGAAATGGCTCCAAACAAGGGCTGATACAGACAGGGAACTGTACGTAAATGAATGAAACAGAGCGAAACAAATAGTTGTTGAATCCAAAAAGAAGTCGTGGGAAGATTTTGGTAATAACTTGGACAGGCTATGTCAAGCAGCAGCGAAACCTTTCTGGCAGTAACAAAGATTCTTAGAAAGTAAAGGAAAAAGGTAATGAACTGTTTTTTGGGTAATTCAGGTGAACTCATAAGAGATCCCATGGAATCCTTGGGCAGGTGAATGGAATATTTTGAAAATCTTCTCAATGTAAAAGGGAATCTTCCTGGTGGTGTCGCGAACATCAAGCTCATGGGCAGGAAGAAAGTGATGTTGGTGAAATTACGCTCCAGGAAGCGGAAAGGATGGTAAATAAACGTCATTGCCATAAGGCAGCAGGAACAGATGAAATTAGACCTGAAACGGTGAAGTATAGTTGGAAGGCAGGGATGAAATGGCTTCATAGAATAATAAGATTAGAATGGAGTGTTTGTAAGGTACCTTTAGAGTGGACAAAAGCAGTAATCGCACCTATCTATCAGCAAGGGAACAGGAAGGATTGCAACAACTATCGAGGTATATTATTGAATAATATACCAGGCAAAGTATTCACTGGCATCTTGGGAGGGAGGGTTAGATCAGTCGTGGAGAGGAAGTTGGATGAAAACCAGTGTGTTACAGACAACAGAGGGGCTGTCAGGACCCTAATTTCAGTATGCACCAGTAAATGAAAAATATTACGAGATGAATAGACAGTTGTATTCACGTTTCGTAGATCTAGAGAAAGCATATAACAGGGTACCGAGGGACAAGATGTTCGCCATACTGGGGAACTATGGTATTAAGGGTAGATTATTAAAATCAACCAAAAGCATTTATGTCGACAATTGTGCTGCGGTGAGAATTGATGGTCGAATGAGTTCTTGGTTCGGGGTACTTAGCCTGCAGGAGTTAGACAAGGCTGTAATCTTTCACCTTTGCTGTTCGTAGTTTACATGGATCATGTGATGAAAGGTATAAAGTGGCAGGGAGGGTTTCAGTTAAGTGGGTATATAGGTACGCAGTCTGGCCCATGCTGACGACTTGGTCTTGATGGCAGATTGTGCCGAAAACCTGCAGTCTACTGTAATATTTTGGAACTTGAAAATAGGTGCAATGTGTATGGTATGAAAATTAGCCTCTCGAAGACTAAATTGATGTCAGTAGGTAAGAAATTCAACAGAACTGAATGTAAGATTGGTGATACAAAGATGGACGAGGTACGGTAGATAATTTTAAGTATTTAGGTTATGTGTTCTCCTAGGATGGTAATATAGTAAGTGAGATTGAATCAAGGTGTAGTAAAGCGAATGATCTGAATTCGCAGTTGCAATCGACAGTGTTCTGTACGAAGGAAGTCGGCTCCGAGACGAAACTATCTTTACATTGGTCTGTTTTCAGACCAACTTTTCTTTACTTAGACAGGAATCAGGATATCTTATTCGTAAGTTAGAAGTGGCGGACATGAAAGTAGCGAGAATGATTGCTGGTACACACATGTGGAAACAATGGCAGGAGGGTACTTGGAATGAGGAGATAAAGGCTAAATTAGGAATAAACTCATTGTATGAAGCTGTACGCATAATCCGGCTACGGTGGTGGGGTCATGTGAGATGGATGGAGGAGGACAAGTTACCTAAGAGAATAATGGACTTTGTTATGGAGGGTAAGAGGAGTTGAAGGAGACCAAGACGACGATGGTTAGACTCAGTTTCTAACGATTTAAGGATAAGAGATATAGAACAAAATGAGGCCACAGCACTATTGCAAAGAGAGGGGATTGTGGCGACGTGCCGGTATAGAGGCTTGTAGACTGAACGCTGAAAGGCATAACGGACTACAATGATAATGCATGTAACCTATATATGTACTAAAAACCGTACCTAAGATTTTACTTCCATTAGTATACGAAGAATTGGATCGTCAAGTTCAGTGAGTTGATCCCTCCTTCCATGGCTGTACACATACGTTAAGACTTATGGACCTGCTTTCATATCCTTTTTTTTTTCTTCTCACTCGGAGATGTTCCTTCTCGCTTATAAATCCTTTGAGCCAGGCATAGCGACACATTGCACCCAGTGCCGCCAGTGCTCTTTTCAGTAAGTGTCGTATACTCTGTAGTTGTCACTAGTAATACATCCTTTCCTAAATTCAGCATGTTCTACTGACTGTTACAAATCAAATATACGGTTTTGTTTCGAAGTGGATGGTATGTTGTTATATAAAGCGCGTATTAGCCAGTTGTACAGCTCACTCCGTTAAGTGCGTTACGGATTGTCTTCATTGAGGATGTGTTATTTCTATCATTTTACACTGTGTCCACAACCTCTACCATATTGTCGGTAATGTTCAAGTTCAATAAATTATTTTTGCGAAATTTGTAATCTCAGTTGAGAACGGCAAGAACTTAATACTAACCCTTCTCAGATTCAGCATTCTACATATTTTTAATATTTAATGTTTTTAATTTTTTAATGAAGCATAAATAATGTATACGCATATAACTAGCTTGTTTTTTTGAGGATTTTTTCTGAAGTACTACGCAGTTGAAGAAATGCGGATGGTTATTTCAGAAAGAAATTACAATATGTAGTATATAATTTTAATTATTGTTTCTGTACCAGCTATACCGGCAATAACCAGCACAAGTTAACAAGCAAAAATAATTAAAATAATTAAACCATTAAAGAGAAAATTTAAAGTGGAAGCAAAATACTTACCCTCAAGAACACGGACTGGACCATTTAACAGAGGCAACACAGATCGTTACTCGCGGTTTTCGCAGTGGTAAATGTCAGAGAACGTGAAAGAAAAACAAACCAAGAATCTTTTTGAACCAATAGAAAGTTTAATTAATAATTATTTTGTAAGAACCTTACAATAATTTGAAAGAATACCTTTTTCAATCTTCCTTAAAGGTACGGTGCACCGTCTAAATCAAATTTAAGTTTAAAAGTTAGAAATTAAATTAAATAAGAATGGATTAAATCAAAATGTTTTCCACTGAGAAGAGGGACACCCTCAAAATTAAAGATAACATTAACATAAAGGATAAAACAATTAAAGAGAAAAATTATTTCCAGGCAGAAAGCCCCTAAAATGAACAGTTTTCCAACAGGTTAATTTTCGAAGTATTACAGGTTTTCTTCTCCTTTAATTAATTATCAGAATTAATTATGAGAAGCCACAGATTCTCCCGAAGAAACCAGAACACAAGGGGGTTCCGGAAAAGATAAAGACAGGGAAAAGGTACTAGTTCAAAACCCGAAAGAAACACCAAAGGTAAGTCAAACAGGTCACTAACAGGACCCAAACTTCACCGCACTTCACCAAAAATGCCAGGTACCACCAATTTTGGGGGACAACCTTCGCAAATTAATCAACAAACCCCGAAGAAATAGGGGTAAAACACATAAACACCAGAAACACGGGTTAAATCTACACAAGCACAAATATCATTAATACAAAGGGAAAGCACTCCAAGTACTTTTTAAAAACAAGAGGAAAAGGCATCAGCTCAAACATGAGGCAACTGCCAAATTATTACTTCAATCACCTCTTTCTCCTTTTTATAATAATCATCAACATCATACCAACAACACATCACTAAGGGCAACGGTTGCCATAGAAACAAACAAGAGCAAGAGTCAAACCCGACCATTTTAATAAATAGAATAAATATAGCTATCAGAAAAGGGGAATAGGAGAATGCAAATTAAAGAATAAAAGGATTCGAGTTTCCTGAGAAAATCGCGTGGTCTCAATTTTACAGCAAATGACTATCAGTTAGTAAATTTACCTTCACTTCAAATTAACAAATTCTTTACATGATGCAAAAATTAAAATTTACAAGGAAGTTGTTTCTCGCAGAATAACGCAGAGATAAATAGGTTTTGATAGAGTTCTTCCCTCAGTACGGAGTCTGAAAAGGTGCTGTAAATACGCCAAACACTTTTCACTTTACCAAATCTCCGAGTCCATACGGTCGAAAAACAAACAGAAAAGTTTTTCGTAGAACAGAATAATATTCCCAAACATAATTAAGATTTTGAAACGAGGTAATCTAATTCCAGGAAAAAGAAAATAATAATATCTTAAAGTAGATAACTTACATTTTTCCCTTGAGTAGAAGAATCTAACTCATGGCGTCAGATGAGATGTTGATTACTTACAAATCCATAGAGATAAAATTAGGTAGAACAAGCAGCGGACGTCCACTCCAGATAAGAATATAAAATTAATAAGCTCTTCAGGGCGTTAGCCCTGATCCTTCACACACTATCCTGGCATGTTGAGATAAATACACGTTCTTCTGAGAAGCCACCACATCAAGCTTCCAACACTCATGGCGGGCGACAATCAACTCGCCTCACGCCAATAAGCAACGCGAAGCAGATCCCGGCAGGACAGCAAACGAGCCCCGGGAGACAGACTCGCTTCAGAACCAGTCCAACACCGGACCAGGTAACAAGAATAGGAGTAGAATACATCGTATATGGACGATAGAGAACAATTCCGCAGACGTAGTAGATGCAATTAAACTTAGCGAAGTAAGTCGTACAGAACATAAAATTAAAAGAGTAGACATAAAATTCTAAAGTGAAACAAATTTCAAAGGTGAGGCACCTAGGCCTAAAATGTAGTAGGGAAAGGCTAAAATCGTGTGCCAACCGGCACAGTTTCGCTGTGTTGTATAACTCCCGAGATGGCTCGCCAGGATAAGTAACATAGTAGCCTAATCATGGCTGACGGTGGGCGAATGGACCCTGCCATTGGTTGAAGATTACGCCAATGAAATATCGTTCCCATAATTCAAGACAGCGAGAAGTTATGACCAACTTACGCGGGATAAAGAGACCTAAGAGAATGAGGCAATGTAAAAGAATAAGCAAATGAAGTAAATAAGAATAACAATATCTCGTTGTCTTGAATTATGGGAGTGACGTTTATAGGGCAAATCTTCGGGCAATAGTAGAGTACATTTGTGCCACCGCCAGTCATGATTATATATGAACACCAAAGAGAAATAGCTCGGACGTAGCATAGAATGCGCCACTTATGCCTTAATACGAATAGGAAATAGAGGCCTAAAGCCGCGCGACTTGTGGTTGAATATTAATAAAAATTAGAAGGCCAAAGCCGCTTCGCGGCCTCTAACGTTTGCTTCTTGGCAGACCAATCGCTTTGTAAATCGAGATTAGAATTCGCGGCTTCTAATTTTTGCTTGTTCACATACCAATGGTTTTATCACTAGCCGGACCTAACGTACCCAGACCAATCGCTTTGTCACTATCCGTGTAGTAATTACAGATCTGAACACTGTAAGGCATATATTCCCCACTTATGTTTAATATTAATAAGAAATAGAGGCCTGAAGCCGCGCGACTAATGGTTGAATTAATAAAAATTAGAAGGGTAAAGCCGCTTCGCGGCTTCTAACCTTTGCTTGTTCAGAGACCAATCGCTTTGAATAATGATATATTTAAATGGTTCAGAGGTAGCGGTACATACTGGTCCAGGGAAAATAAATGCTGGAAAATTATTTCATACACGCACATAAAGAAGGATATGGAAAAAAGGAACATTTATACCGACACTGAACGTACCTTAATTGAGATCACCAGCTGTCGGAAAGACATTGTGAACTCTGTTAGCTCCACAGCGACGTCCATTTTCAACAGTAACTACCACATTTGATTACCATAGCAACGAAAAGAATAATTAAACATTGCGTGCAATCTGTGCCCTCCCCTTCATCGCCCAAGTTGGCCTAAGCCACCATAGCTCAATTGGTAGAGCAACCGACGCGCAATCGGGAGGTTGTGGGTTCGGATCCCACTGGTGTCCGGCTGGCCATTTTTGTTCTGTATTTAACATCTCTTCAACACGTACTACATGTACGTAACACGACCTAATACGTTGAAAGTCTGTTTCGATTACAATGCGGTCGTGAAAAATCAATATTCATTGACATGCCCCACAACGGGCGACTTAAACGCACTCTATAGTGTGCTAGCAGCAATTTGCTCTTGCAAAATTTAAGTCAAGAAATACAAGACGGCATTCATGAAGACACGTTGCAATCCTTGATAAATAAATTGGAAAGGTTATGAAAGGAACTGGCACCGTTGGAGGAAAAATTGTTAGATTTGTTGCTGGAAAGAGAAGGAGACGACGAGTATGAACGTGAGTACGAATCTATAGACAGTTTTAGAGACAAATTAGATGATGCAAGACAAAAATATGCCCTGTGGTTACAAGCTAATAACGCCAATGTGTTGGAAGTAGTGTCAGGTAGATCAACTGTGTCAGCTGAGAGTAAAAACAAAAGGCAGTTGAAATTAGCCAAGATAGAACTCGTGAAATTCGATGGGGAGGTTAGGAATTGGTTGGAAATTTGGGGACAATTTCGGCGCATCCATGAGGACTCTGAAATTGAGGATGAAGATAAATTTCAATACCTAATCCAGTCCACGAAGGTTGATAGCCGAGCTAGAGATTTAGTTACCAGTTTCCCCCCACTGCTGAAAATTACTCTAAGGCTGTAGAATCCCTTAAGGGTAGGTTTGGAAGAGAAGATTTATTGACAGAATTCTATGTCAGGGAGCTCAAAAGTCTTGTAGTAAAAAATGTTTCTCAGACAAGGGAGAAACCTATGCTTGCTAGCTTATACGACAAGTTAGAAACACAGCTGAGAGCTTTAGAATCAATAGGCGTTACTCGAGATAAGTACGGCTCAATGCTCTTTCCGTTAGTAGAATCTTGCTTGCCTGAGGAAGTATTACGTGTCTGGATGAGGAGTTCATCAACGACTAAAACGTATCTGGATAATGGACATGCTGACAAACTGACCGCGTTACTTGGTTTTCTGAAGGGTGAAGTAGAGAGTGAAGAGAGAATTACATTCGCTCAAGCTGGTTTTGGACTATCTAATAAATCGAGGAGTGCTAAGATTAAAGAACGGGAGCGGGAGGAGCAAGGTTTAGCCACTGCTAGTGTACTTTTCGCTGGAAAAGGAAACAATTTGGAGTGTGTCTTCTGTAATAAATCGCATGACAGCAAATGGTGTCATCTGGCTCAAGAATTGAACTTAAGGGATAAACATAAAAGGTTGTCAGAGAATAAAGCTTGTTTTTCATGTCTGAAGGTGGGACATACGGCTGCTAATTGCATTACGAAACTAAAATGTCTCGTGTGCAGTGATAAACATGAGGCTATTATGTGTCCCAAATTAGATGTAAATAAAGGGGGTTATAAGGGTGATGAGAAGAACCAAGAATGGGGTTCAAAGTTGTCAGGTGGCCCAACTCTAACCCTTAACACCCAAACCAGTGATGTTTCGAAAGTACTGTTACAAACTCTTGTAGTTAGGTTAAATCATCAAGGGAAAGAAATAACTGTTCGGGCATTGCTGGATACAGGCTCGCAGAGATCCTATCTGTTGGAGAAAACTGCCGCGGAAATGGGGTATATTCCATCAAAGACAGAAAAATTGAACACAAGCTTTTTGGGGGTGCTTCAATCGGTGCAAACGATCATAACCTGTATAGGAGAGCTATTGTCAACCTACGTCATTCAATTTCTCAAAACATTAGGGTGCTGGGACAAAAGGTAATTTGTGGTACAATCCCACGTTTAAAAAGGGGTCCTTGGATGGATGAGATCAGAGGAAAGAAAATTTGTCTCTCTGATTATGGTCCAGAGTCATCGGAGATTGAGTTACTCATTGGTGCAGACATCGTGGGAAGTTTATTGACTGGGGAAACAATCAATTTGAGGTCTGGTTTGGTTGCTGTTAGGACCACATTTGGTTGGACAGTGATGGGACAGCTCTGGAAGACAACTGAGAACTCTAACACAGTGTCTATGGTGAACTCTCTGTTTGTGAGAACGGCTTCTTTGGGTGGACTGTACTATGGAACTTGGAAAGCATAGGAATTTGTGATCCGACCGAGACGTTGTCGAAGGAGATTGAAATGGCAACATTGAAACATTTCCAAGAAAATGTTAAGATAGATGAGGAAGGACGATATAAAGTCGCGCTTCCATGGAACGAAGATCAGCAGCTATTGTCAGACAACAAGGATGTTGCATTAAAAAGACTGGTTTCTGCAACACACCGCTTAATCAAGGAAGAAAATTTTGAGAAGTACCAGCAGGTGCTCCATGACTGGCAAGATGAAGGGATAATTGAAGAAGTTGGCCAAGAAAGCTCTCAGGATGCTGGGTGCTTTTTACCGCACCGAGGAGTTTTTAAGGAAGGATCGACTACAGCAGTGAGGCCGGTGTTTGATGCTTCATGTAAATCGAAAGGAGGACTTTCACTCAACGACTGTCTGGAGAAGGGACCTAATCTATTAGAAGTAATTCCATCTATTTTGAACCGGTTCCGTTTAAACAGGATTGGCGTGATCTCAGACATAAAGAAGGCCTTTCTTCAAATCGCAGTCGCTGAAGGGGATCGAAACTTTTTGAAATTCCTGTGGTGGGAGAATTTTGCTGAGGGAACTCTTAAAATATACCACCACAAACGGGTTGTTTTTGGAGTTAACTGCAGTCCGCTTCTACTTGGAGCGGTATTGGATCTTCATATAAAGAACAACTCGTGCTTCCGTGAAACCGCAGATAAACTGAGAACATCTCTGTATGTGGACAACTGCGTCACTTCCGTGAGCACAGAAGAAGAACTTAAACAATTTGTGGATGAGTCGAGGGAGCTGTTGCAAGGAAAATTTGACCTAAGAGGGTGGGAGTACACCAGGTTGACTCTGGAGGATGAAGTACCTAAAGTGACACCTGTTTTGGGTTTGTTGTGGGACCCCGTAGCTGATGTTTTGTCATGTAAAATGGTGAAGTTGAATGACTCTGATGTTCTCACAAGGACAGTTTTGTCAATGACTCAAAGTATTTTTGACCCAATTGGTTTTACGTGTCCGGTTTCCATTGTACCTAACGTTTTACTACAGGAAAGTTGGAGAGAGAAAGTAAGTTGGGATAGTCCGTTAAGTGAAGACAACCTAATCAAATTCAATAAGTGGTTGAAGGAGTTGCCATTTGTTGCTGAAATTAAAGGGTCTAGAAGATTTTCTAGTTGTGAGGACAAATCGTCATGGAGTATGCATGTATTTTGTGATGCCAGTCAAGTGGCTTATGCAGCCGTTATTTTTTTAAGATCTTTCAATGGAAAAGAGTTTGAAGTGCGACTGGTCGCAGCAAGATCAAGGGTAGCCCCCTTCAAGAAAATAACGATACCGAGACTGGAGTTATTAGCCTGCACTATAGGCTCACGTCTCGCTTTTTCTGTGAAAGAAAGTTTGAATCTGACGGACATCCCGGAGTACTATTGGAGTGACTCTTCTTCTGTGGTATGTTGGATAAGGAGAGAGGGAGCTTGGCGAGTGTTCGTCACTAACAGAGTGAAAGAAATTAGATTATTATCTAATCCTAAGTCTTGGTTTCATCTACCAGGCACAGACAAGCCAGCAGACCTACCTTCGAGAGGTTGCTCTACTTCGCAGCTGATTTCTTCTCGTTGGTGGGAGGGACCCGCTTGGTTAAAGTTGGAAGAGAGCAGTTGGCCATCGCGCGTTGTAGAAATTAATGAAGAGAAGGTCAGTGCAGAAAGAAAAAAGGCCTTGTTACGACTACTATGCTTGTCTCCCAGGGAAAGCAGTGGTATTGAAATTTTTTTTCTCAGTATTCAAGAATCGTCAGAATGGTGGCCTGGATGCTGCGGTTCATCAACAATGCAAAAAAGGACGTAGAGCAGAATGTTTCTTCTGAATTGGGTTGTTTGGAAATTTCAATGGCGGAGAGACGACTGTTGAAAATTGTTCAAGAAGAGAACTTTACTGAAAGGGACAACCAACAAACATTGTGCCTTTTCAACGACCAGCTGGGCCTCGTCAGGGTTAAGACAAAAATCACCAACAGGAAGGATGAATACGATTTCCGTACACCTGTTTTATTGCCATCAAATCATCCTCTGACTGAGGTGATAATCAGAGAACACTATTTGAGAGCTTCTCATGCTGGTGTTCAGATTTTACTCGCTATACTGCGGGAGCACTACTGGATACCAAAGGGAAGAAGAACAATTCGCAAAGTCATCAGGAAATGTATACAATGTAGAAGATTCGAAATGAAAAAATCAGTTCCTGAAACGCCAGCCCTTCCAGAAGATCGTGTGAGAGATGCAGGTGTATTTGAAGTGGTAGGAGTCGATCTTGCTGGACCAGTATTTCTAAAATCCAAAGACAAGGCTTGGATTGTGATATTTACATGTGCAGTTGTTACAGCAGTCCATTTTGAACTAGTAATGACTTTGTCGACTATAGGGTTTTTTCTAGCCCTTAGGCGCTTCATAGCCCGACGAGGCAGGCCTCGTGTGATTTATAGTGACAATGGGACAAACTCTGCTTGGGCTAACAAATTGTTTGGCATCACTGATTGGAAAAAAATAGGTGCGAAAACATCGGTTACTAGAATTGAGTGGAAATTTAGTCCTCCTTCAGCTGCTTGATGGGGTGGATTCTGGGAGCGCATTGTGCAAATGGTCAAGAAACTATTAAGGCATGTTTTAGGCAAGGCTATCTTGACATATAAGGAACTGTTGACTGTTATTGCTGATTGTGAATCTGTAATTAACTCCAGACCTCTCACCTACATTTCAGAAAGTCGTGATGAATTGGTACCTCTAACTCCGTTAATGTTTCTTCAGGACATTCCCATGGTTGCTACTCCAGATTTAGACAAACTAGATCAGGTCAGTCTCTCAAGAAGATTTCAGTACCTTCAACAGCTGAGGAATGAACTGAGGAGAAGATTCCGCCTGGAATATCTGGGTAGCCTTCTGTGCTGTCCATCGGGCAAGGAGCCTGATCGACATTGGAAGGTAGGATATGTGGTCATCATTGGTAGTGATGACAAGAGAAGAATCGACTGGCCCCTGGGGAGAGTGACAGCTATATTTCCAGGTAAAGACAAGGTGACCAGGGTAGCTGGGGTGAAGACATCCTCAGGAGAACTCATCCGTCCTACGAGGCACCTTTATCCATTGGAAGTTGAAGGTGGGAGAGAGGAGATGGCCTTACCCAGTGATACGGTTCCTGAGACATTAAGTCTCGGCAGCCGAAACTTCACCAGGAGTGGAAGAAGAGTTAAAATACCTTCTCGCCTCTGTCTGTAAACATTGTGTTTTGATTGGTATCAAAAGGTGGGAGTATGTCATGTTTACACTATGAGTGTTTGGCTGTTGTTATGGTGATTTTTGAAAAAAAAACAAGTATGGCGGAGGGACTGTAATGTGTGAAATTGTATTTTCGTAATATAGTGTTTATTTTATAGCAGTTGTGAGTGTTTATTATGTGATCAATTGGTTATACCTATACCGGGTAGGCATAGGTCCCTAACACTTATGGAAACGATGAGAATGGGAAGGCCTACGATGTGGAAGGAAGCGACCGTGGCTTTAATTACGGTACAGCCCCAGCATTTGCCTGGTGTGAAAATGGTATTACCACAAATATGTATAATGAACTACCTGTATATAGACAAAGGAACTCAAGTTTAACATGTTTATTAAGTGTGGACACAATGTTAAATGAAACAGTATTTAGCACTTAACATTTAATATGTTGATGGTGTCACCAGTTAATATTTAACATGTTGTTAAATGTTAATCAGTGGAGACCGGCCTTTACGGTAAATTTGTAGAGAAAGGATGCCTTTCCATCTGATGTAAAAACTCGGAGATCTGTCCCCTTGATTGTTTGTTAAAGGGAGCAGTTGTACTGGTGTAAAATTTGTAAAAAAAAAAAAAAAAAAAAAAAAAAAAAGGAACTTCTGGCTCATGATGTAAATTGATTTTCTCTCTAATTCTCTTACGCAAGCTCTCGAGCTAGAATTGTACCTCATCTGTTGTTAATTACTTGGCAAAGTATTAAGCTTGTGATAGAAAGCTTAAGAAAATAAATAAAACTGCCAATTTTAAAGTTTAAAATCATGCTTTCGATTTCCGTATATCCACCCATTCACGCCCGCACCTTCCTTCAGCTCCGTCATCCACACAATTCCTGGAACAATAATGACAGTTAAATCCCAGATCCATGCTGTTCCTTGGAACGCAAACCAATGGTGTTCCTCACACAGTGGTACTAATCACAGAAACCAGTACTGCCGTGGTGTTCCTCACGTACCGGTACTAATGACAGGTAAAACCCATGGGGCTCCTCGGATGCAAGCCCATTGTGTTCAACACATAGTGGTACTAATCAGAGGGACCCATACAATCCCGCGGTGTTCCTCGGAATGCAAACCCATGGTGTTCTTCACATCGTTGTAAAAATCTCGGGGACCCATACTATACCGTGGAGTTCCTCACATAGTTGGTCCCAATCACAGGTAAAACCCAGGCCCGTGGTATTCCATGGCACGCGGACCCATGATGTTCCTCACATAGTGGTCCTAATGTCAGGTAAACCCCAGACCCGTTCTGTTCCTTTCAGAGAAAGCCCAGGGTGTTCGTCACGTAGTTGTACAAGTCTGAGGAACCCGTACTGGTGTACCTCAGTTAATGGTACTAATGAGAGGTAAACCCAGACCCGTAGTTTCCTCACATAGTGGTACTAAACACAGGGACCTCTACTATCCCATGGTGTTCCTCGCAGAGCAAACACATGGTGTTCTTCAAGTAGTTGTACAAGTCTCAGGGACCCATACTATACCGTGGTGTTCCACACATAGTGAGTACTAATCACAGGTAAAACCCAGACCCGTGCTGTTCCTCGGAACGCAAAGCCATGGCGTTCCTCATATAGTGGTACTAATCACAGGGACCCGTACTATCACGTGGTGTTCCTCACATAGTTGTACAAATCACAGCACCCCGTTCCATCCCGTGGCGTTAATCGGAACGCAGACCTATGATGTCCACAACCAGATGTTGAAACACCCGAGCGAGGTTAGCCTCTTTCTTTCTCCCCGGGATTCTCCAACCGAATTGGGGCAAAGTGTTAGCCCCTGTCATAGTGGTGGGTACTATACTTGGGTACTTTAAACACATAGTGATCCTCCAACAGACAAATGGTATTCCTCAGTTTATGGTACTAATTACAAGGACAATGGAACTAAACACATGTTATTTGGTTCAAAATTCAGCATTCATCGGCCTTGTCCCCCACCTATAGAGGTTTGCGTGATTGGTCCGCGAGAGCTATTTTATTTCGCTCATGTCGGCCGGCAAATCAGGTAGGACCCACCTACCCGCCTCCTGGGACGCAGTACGTGGGAGTAACACCTCTCCCCCCGCTACGACAGCGAAATAGGTTCGTGGTTAATCTGCTGTAATGTGATGTCGTCCATCCCTCCTGGCTTACAGCTCTTACAACAGTCAATGGCTGCCATGCAGAAGAGCCGCATAAGATGACTAGACTCTAATTCTTCTGACCGTAAAATTTTGAAGACTGATGGCGAGATTTACCATTCTCCACGAGCTGGCGGGCAATCTGTTTAGCTGTTACATTTGCATGACTCTCTCCAGCTGTTGGGTCATAACTGAGACGGTTAAAAAACCTCCAGGCTTGCTGGCTACACTTAGATCTGCCTGCCCAATCGCTCCTGTTATTACATATCGATTTTAAGAAATCTTCCCCAGCTTTGACGGTATTGGAGCTCAAACAATCGTTGTCAAATAGATCGCGAGTGTTTCTCAATATTTCCCTACATTCTGCATATTGTGTGCAGCCTCAGGGATTTGTGATACGAGAACAATGCTTCACGATATATGATTCAGGAAAAGGCTCTATATTCAGAATGTTCTCGTCAAGTGAAGTCACAGTCTGCCTTCTTAAAATGATGTATTATTCGAACAGGAACTCAGATTCTAACAATTCAAAGATAAGGCGTATAGAACCAAGACGGGGCCACAAAACTAGTTTCAAATAGAAGATTGTGGCGGTGTTTAGTAAATTCCCAGTGGGTCGCAGACTGAACGCTGAAAGGCATAACAGTCTGTAATGAAGACGTATGTATGAAAAGGAACTGTCTCCGGTCAGATTGCAGCATATATCTGGCATATAACAGGACGATGCTGGATTGCTTTTCCCACTGATTTCGATGATAACTGAGAAAAGTGTTTGCTTACGCAGATACTGTAAGTTAATATCTGGATTATATCCATGCCTCCATCTCGCACTGTTGAATGACACTGGACGTTTGTTATCATGCTGTAGAAATAGATCACACGAATCTGCACATTCCACCTCAGCCTCTCCGCTCTTGTAGGTACTGAGTGGCCGGGTGTTGTATTATGACTGTTGATATCACCACCACAAACTTCACATAATGATGGTGGAAGACTTCACCAGTCTAAATATAGTACCTGGTGGCTAACTAATTGCGCTCTACTGTCAGAGTTTCAATGTCATCACGGGAGAGGATCCGGATATTGGATAGCACTGAGGGTGTTCAACCACTAAACGCATACACTTGATTTTTGGACGGCGAAGATTCTAGTTTCGATGAGTTTCCTGAATGCATTTTATTAGCGTATGGAGAAAATTGTGAGGGTATATATTTCTTGTTGTCTCTCATATTCTTAGAATTAAGTCAATAATACGGTCTAGAAAGCCAAGAATAACGGCCGAAAGGATTCGTCATGCTAACCACACGACACCTCGTAATCTGCAGGCCTTCGGGCTGAGCAGCGGTCGCTTGGTAGGCCAAGGCCCTTCAAGGGCTGTAGTGCCGTGGGGTTAGGTTTGTTTTTTAAGTCAATAATAGAAATAAAATAATCAAAATGCAAAATATTATTATGCAAACTTGCGTAATATAAACCACTAAACCCATACATACTGAAACAGGAGCGCCCGTACTTCAGTTTTGTGGAGAGCATGGATAACGCCAAGGCGTGTACGGTTCATGTTTTAGAGAGTACGAGAGAAGGGTAGTGAAATGAGTTCATGTTTAAAGTGGAACTTGCAGTTTATTTTAAAAATGCATAGAAATTATATCACCTTTTACAGACGAATAGTTGGAATGTCCTGGAAGATATGGAGAAGGCGTCGTTCTGCGGCGTCAGCGTCGGCGTCGTACCCACGTTGTCGGCGTCGTCCCACGGCGGTTGTTAGCCCTTGATGTTGAAGGAGACTCGAACCTGGGGCGGTCGTCTGATGATAGTGCAGCGTGGAATATTTGTTGAGTTTTGTATTCCACTAAGTCCTATTAAAGGAGCAGAGAAATGTAATACTGTCGCACAGAATGTCAATGGAATCTGACACGACACTTCTCTACCGCACTGCACTGCAAATTATGGCGAGACACTGTTTACTGGTCGAACATGTTCCACCGGGAATGGTGTTGGACGCACATTTGAAAAAAGAGATGAATTCAAAACCACAGTTCAATGAAAATGATAAATATTGTTCGTGCAATAGTCACTGTCGAACGTAAAGTGATAGATAATGAAAATAAACTGGAATCTTCTGAGATACAACTGTTTACCGCTTCACGTAATCTCAGTGCAAAAGGAAATAAATTAAGTCCTCACGGACACAGTCTTTGTACTGTTTGTAATGAGCACATCCAATGTTCTAGCACACGCACATGTAGAAATAAGTTAAAGTTTCTGCGAAGACAGAAAGAAAACAATTCATGACACAGTCTTGTGAAAGAGAACCAAGTTCTATTACGGCGCAGTCTTAACAAAAATCACGTTATTTCTCAGAGATAACTTTTCTACTGAGGCACAATATTACACGTAAATGTAGACACAGTCTTTATTAGGGGAATTAACAGTCCCTTGACAAGAAATAAAGGTACCGTATTCCACGAATCAGCTCTGTCCTTGAAAGGAAATATCGGCACAGTCTTATGAAAGTAAATGTTCGCACAGTTCTGTGAAATGGATTGACACATTTTTTTGAAAATGAAGGTTGGCACAGTTTTATGAAAGGAATATTTCGACACTGTTTTCTCACGGAGAAATTGACACAGTCTTTGAAAGAAATGTAGGCACTCTCATTTACGAAACAAAGTGACACTGTACATAAAAAGAATCGTTCTTTTATTAGGGAACAATTTTACGAAATAACCTAACACAGTCTCTTGCAGAGGAAACAACGAAAGCACAGTCTTTATGCCCTAAGTCCTTTAAGCACAGTTTCAAAATATCAAGTGATAACTGTACAGTCTCTCTGCTCGACAGACCGATATTATCACTGAATAGTCTTTCACTTACACGCGAAGTTAGAAACACTCGTATTGCGTACTTTCAAACCCCTGTCCTTAACCGGACAGAGTAACGAGCTGTATCATAACAGCGAGACGACTGGTTCATGACAAAGTATTGTGACACACTGACACACTCTGATCTCTTCGAGGCTGGCGACCCCCTAATACTACTCAAGGTGGGACGGCGAGACTGGAAATATGAGATTCAAAATTTCATATCCCGGGCATCCTTCCGCCGATTTTAATGAAATTTTGGATATAGCATTTGCTGACCAGGCCCGCAAGGTGACGTTCTCGAAATTACGTTTTAACCTTCCGTTCGTGATGAAATGCCACAGAATCGAAGAGAACTTTAGGTATGACGTCGCTTGGCCTTGGCAGGCACTCTGTAGCAGCGCTTCCTTGCATGCTGTCACCCATGATGCCCGCGCACTCCCTGCTCGTTTTGAATCCATACAGTCGGGTGTTAGTGCGTTCTTCTCAGGAAATACATGAACGCGAATGCTCGCAGGGCATTCCCGTTTCAATACAGAGGATGATAACGAGCAGAAAATGAGAGCTGTTAAATAATCTCTGCGTATTCCAGTAACATCTACAATGTATTCCGGTGTATTTTGCTATGTGTAGGGCAGATTTGACCTTGTAATATTTTAAGGGAAGTTTACCACAGTTTCAAATATTAATTTTTGTGCTGAGAAGACATGAGGCGAAATATACGATGCTTGCGTGTGTTAGAAGTGTCAATTTGTTATAACAGGAATTTTGTCATACTTTCCCTCAGGATGGGACGTTAAATTTATAGCATTTTTCATCAAATATTTTCAGACGTAATGAGGAATATGTTAGCAGTAGAGCAGCGAAATTTAGAGGAATTTCATGCACGTTAATTTCGGAGATTTCATGTCTACTTACGTAGAATCAGTTGTGTATGCAAATTGGAAAGGTTTGGTCAAATTGTAATATGTAAATGTCAATAATTAAATTAATTATTTATTTATTTGGCGCATGGCTACATCACTAAAAACAATTAATATTTTCGACTCGCCAGGTGCAGGTCTTTCTATTTGACACCCGTAGGTGACCTGCGCGTCGTGGTGAGGATGAAATGATGAAGAAGTCAACACATACACCCAGCCCCCGTGCCATTGGAATTAACCAATTAAGGTTAAAATCCCCGACCCGGCCGGGAATCGAACCCGGGACCCTCTGAACCGAAGGCCAGTACGCTGACCGTTCAGCCAACGAGTCCGACAATATTTAGAATAATTATCTCATACTAATAACAATAATAATTGATTCCATCCAGCTAGTAAGTTGAAGACAGGATAGAGTTCGATTTTAATCCACCGCAGCAGTATAACTAAGTATTTAGCATTAGAGGTTGCCTCAAGACATTTTCTGGCAAGCCACTTAATCATAAAATTCATATCAAATGTTTGGCCTTGAGAGACAGTCTACTTATTTCATCCAATAATAGGAAAGAATGAATTCTGTCCCTGGAAAAACTTCAAGCAATTGCATCTAAAATGAATCCAAATCTCATATAAGAAAACCTGATACATGGAAAGAACTCCTCGATACTTACACAAACAAAATCTTGCAACTGAGTTTGGTAAAATTACTGAGGTAAATAATTTCAAATACTTGGGGTAATCATCCAACCATCTTTATTAACAGAGACAGATTTCTATATTACATGTAAGCCATAGAATCATGTGGAAAATGTACAACAAAAAATCAATATCCTGGAACGCAAGATTAAAAATTTATAACACCGTAATTAATCCTGAAGCATTACACACATCAGAAACCAGCATCATTGGAGAAAGATCACTATCTAAAATAATTCGAAAAGAAGAAAGAGAAGTCCTCAGGGAAATCTTTGGCCCAGTAAGCATGGATGAATAGGAGGTCTCCGGAATTATACAAACATACTGAGATAATATCAGACACAACTGGAAAAAGGCGATTGAAATTTGATGGCCATATTCATAGAATGGATAATGAAAGACCCACTAGAAAAATATTTAATAATGCCTCCTCACTAAAAGTCAAGAATAACTGGGTATTCAAAGTAGAAAAAAGACCTTTCAAGTAATCAGCAAACCAGATAAAATTATATGGGACACGCCTAACTTTAGAACGTTAGTGAACATATACATTTTTGCTAAAAACCCAAGATGAGAACACCACTGCATGGATGGAAGAACGGATGAAAAACACAGCAAGGGAAGAAGAGAATCTGGGTAGAGAAGAAAGTACACTCATCTGCAAAATAAGTACAGTCGCGCTCCTTATTTGGGCACAACATTATGAAATAATAATGAGCAATGGAATGAGTAATAGTTACTATTCATGTGGTATGCTTTGTTTTGTGAAAGGTCAGTCTGCTATACATTTGACAGAAGGTGATAGCACGTTGTTTGGTCTAATGAGGTTTGAGGTCGATGTTGAAGTCGGTGTCATATGCGTCTAGAGTACTGTATTTCCAAGTGAAGTGAGAAACTTCATAACTGTCCATAACTGTCGGTGGTAGATACGGTCTATTTTTCCATGAAGTTATGAAACCATGTGATCCAGTTAGTGAGACATGTTCCTAGTAGATATTCCAGAGTTAATAGTGAAGAATGCTCGAGGGAAAACCGTCAGGACAGAATGTTTTGAAATATGGTAAGGTCCATGGTTTGAACACTGAATTGGGTCCTATATCCACAGGGATCATTTGTTCACCTAATAACTCCATTAATACCAGTGACACTCATATCATATTCTACAGATCCCATTAGACTCGAGTTCAATCGTGATGACAATGATGTTGACCGATATATTGCCTGATAATACAAGGATTAGGATGTAGATTTGTGCTGTAGTAAAACACCGTCAGTGGCGAGATTTGTTTGCTCAATTCTAAGCCAGTAGAGCGCAGCAGGTATAAACCTGTTTCATGAGATAATAGGTGTCCGCATTTATATGAGGCGGAAGCTGTTTGGAAAAAGGGGCGTGTTACAACATGATTGACGTTAAAGTAAACGGGGAGTTATTTGAATTTCAATTCTATTGCATAGGAAAATTATAGAGTGGATTCTCAGTAACAGTTCTGAACATTTGACTTTTTTATTCCAGTTTCGATGTTTCCATAACACACTCATAGTTCATATTCCCACTGAGCATTTAAATAATTATTTTGGTGTCAGAAGGATGTCCTTAAAAATTTACGATTTCCACTTTTTATATGTTCGTAGTGCAGCTATGTGTTAAGGATTGTCGATGGTGTGTCCTCCAGTGGAAACGTAGGATGGCGGGTGAAGTGCTTGGAAGGGATTCTTGGAATTGCTCGGCCATGCTAGGGCCCCACCTCAATGAGAGGTGAGTATTCTAGTTCGAGAAAGAGGCAGTACCACATGGTGTTCCATAAGATGTTGTAGCACTCTGTCATTAGTGCATGGGATATCCATGATTTATGGCCATGTTGTTCATAGAGAATTTGTAATATTTCGCATGTTTATATTTTAGTAGGACTATATAATTGGACGTAGTTGAACTCCGTGACCAATATTGTTTAAGGGTCAGCCATGAGTCGACTTTATTTTGGAATTTGTTTGAACGTTATAACAAAATGATAGCATGGGTGAAATTGTAGTAGTATAGGATTACTTTTCACAGGTTTTCATAGATTTGTTCCAATCACCGACTTTAACCTGTTGTTTTGGTTTGTGTTATAACTTCATACATTTAATATAAGTAATACTATTTTATGCTGTGTAATATTACACCCTTAATTCACTGGCACTTGAAGTCCTCCAATTTTGGAGGGACACTTTGGTCATCAGGCACATTCAATTAACTTCAGTGAAGGGTCACTTTCGTCATCAGCCACATTCAATTAACTTCAATGTGGGGTCACTTTGGCCATCAGGCACATTTCCTTAACCTTAAACATTTACTTTATTGGATGACCACGATAGCTCACTGATTGAATTGGAGGTTACTCAGATTTAATTGAGGGTCCAGGTAACTCATCATATGCTGATGGTCAGTTAGTGGTCAGCCTACATTAAAAATGATCTGGAGATCACTTCCTGATATTTAGGCGATCGAGATATAGGAAGCATATTGCACAATTATTTATAGAGCTGAGTAAATTGAATCTCATGCTGTTGTTTTCTATTTCTCCACAAAGTGGTTTTCTGTAAATAGCCCTTCATGCTTTGTTTGTGGTGGATATAAATTTCATCCTGAAATCGTCAAGCTGCAGTGTATTATTAATGTCATGTTCTGCAGACAACTGTTCATGGCCATATTTATAAACACACCCGCCATCATATTTCGTTACTTTTGATTGAGTAAACACAGTCAGATTACGTAAGCTTTTAATTTAAGTAAGTAGGCCTTCCTTCATTCCGGATAGTCATGTCTGGAAGTGACCAAGTTTCATTAAAATCCCCTGAAACACAAGAGTTAATGATTCATGCTGAAGATATGGAACAGGCAAATAACAGTTTGACATGACTCGCTACGTCTCTTCAACACTTGCAACGTTTAGTTGTAAGAGATTTTTAGTGACTCATGTGAGGTTTGATTAGAGAAAATTGAGTGGCCATATCTCGGCCACTCAGTAAACGAAAACGAGAAACGTTTGCAAGAGTATACCACAGTTGTCGACATACGAGTCCTTACTTACAGACGCCTCCTCGAAAAATACGTGATCTTAATGAATAGCTACCGACACTGAAGTTGAACTTTCAATTTGCATTCAGAACAGGTTTGCAGACACAATATTATCGTAACAAGAGCCGAAGGAGCAGGTACAGTTTTGAGCTACTGGTCTACTCATAATTAAAGTAACACACCAGTGACATGTGGGAAGGGGAGCACAGGTGTGCTCAGTCTTCAGCAACAATTTCTTCAACTGCATACAATATTTGAAATGGTTCGGTACTTATTTATTCCCTTGAATTGCTTATTCAAACATTTTAATTTTTATCCTGCACTTCTGGTCTTTTACCACTCGCCTTTGTCATATGGTTCTTCTGTGTTCAGCCGGAATACATCTTAACCGCGCATGTGGACGTCTCCTCAATGTGTGTTACTGAGCACACTTCTACTGACGTCCGAAAACAGAATGTCATCCATGGCTTAGAACAAGCGGGTGTCACATATCTGTGATTGATGAGGAGATAACTCCTGAAATATCCTCTGCTCTTTTCGCACACGGACCTGACATTATGTTACCTGAAGATTCTCTCAGAGAAAATGGCAAAGAGGGAAGGACCACACTCCGGTGTACATCACGAGTTGTGCCGAAAAAGTTCCGTTCTGGCTGAAGAACTTACTACTTCTCTGTTGTTTGCGATCACATGTGCCTGGCTACATCTCCAGAATGAGAAGGTCTCGTAGAACTCCGAACACTCGTGCAGTAGTTAATGGGACATGAAGCAAAATTACATTATTACTTAAACCCGTGCGCCTTCATCCCGGCGTCACGTAACGCTGGTGCGCTGTCTCGCCCGTGTGTACCGACAGCTTGGTGCTCCGTGCGAACGATTTGCCACAAAACACGGAGCAGTGCTCCATCTCCCCCGTGAGTTTCACTTGTGCACAGGTAAGTTAGAATATTCCTTAAACATTTTATCGCATTAATGAGCACCTGTGTGCATTGATGGATAGTCGTTCTGGTTGAAGACTTGCCAATACATTCTAACAATAGGCTACTCGTCTGTATGCGTCTGCTTGTGTTTCGAGAGTGCAATTCTCCCGGAAAAGTGCTTAATAAAAATACTGAGCTGTGTGACTACTTGCCCATGTGATATGCTAGGGTGTCTTTCTGGATAAAGGACTTGCCACAGATTTTGCAACAGACGTCTTGTCGCCCATGTGACTCCGCAGGTGACGTGTTAAGTGCGATTGTGTGCTGAATGAGTTTCCACAGACATTGCAGCAGTATGGCTTCTCACCTGTGTGAGAGAGCATGTGACGAGCTACATGGCCTTTCTGGGTGAAGGATTTGCCACAGACATTGCAGCAGTATGGCTTCTTAGCTGTGTGAGAGAGCATGTGCCGAGCTACATGGCCTTTCCGGATGAAGGATTTGCCACAGACAATACAGCGGAAAGGCTTCTCACCTGTGTGAGAGCGCATGTGATCAACTAGAGTGCCTTTGTGTTTAAAGGATTTGCCACAGATACTGCAACAGTATGGCTTTTCTTGTGTGTGTGTCCGCACGTGTTTCAGCAGCGTGCTTTTATCGTTCAAGAGTTTTCCACAGATATTGCACCGGAACGGTTTCTCGCCTGTGTGAGAGCGCGTGTGAACTGCAAGTGTGCTTTTCAGGAAGAAAGATTTCCCGCAGACAATGCAACAGAATGGCTTCTCACCTGTATGAGAACGCATGTGACGCACTAGAGTGCCTTTCAGGTTGAAGGATTTGTCACAGATTATGCAATAGTACATCTTGTTGTCCGTGTGACCAAGCAGGTGACTTGTTAGGTAGGATTTGCTGCTGTACGACTTTCCACAGACAATGCAGCAGTACAGCTTCTCACCTGTGTGAGAGCGCATGTGACAAGCTACATGGCCTTTCTGGGTGAAGGATTTGCCACATACATTGCACCAGTATGGCTTCTCTTGTGTGTGTGTCCGCACGTGTTTCGGGAGAGTGCTTTTATCGTTGAAGGATTTTCCACAGATATTGCAACAGAACGGTTTCTCGCCTGTGTGAGTCCGCGTGTGAACTGCTAAGTTGTCTTTCCGCCTAAAGGATTTGCCACAGACATTGCATCTAAAACAACGTGCTCCGCCATCAGAAGGATGATGATCTGCGTGGCTCACATCGGGTCTCGATCTACAGTGACAAAATAAAAACAACATGACCAAAAGTTCAACAATCAACTCCACTACAACTCTCACACAAAGGAATTGCTACTGAACATTACTCTCACTGCTAACCCATCAGAGAGTTCCTTACTAATGAACATCACATTCCTGAGTGTAAACCTCATCTGAGGTCAAATTCAGAGTATAATCTTAAATTTTGAAAGCTCTCATTTGTTACGAGAATGTGGTGAGTCTTTTCTCTCGAATCACGATATCCTGCGAAAGAAACTTCTGACGATTTTGGAATGTGCGAGCTCATAGACAACCTCAATTAAAGAATGCATGAGAAGTGGTCCAGCCTAAAAAGGAGAAATGCAAGCTCTTTATTCTGGCACACATTTATCTCTTGAAATCTGAATACATCTGTTATCCTGCATAAAGTACGGCATATGGTTTGGAGTTTTGATCTCCTTCAACCACTCTGCGCTTTGTGGCAAGCAAGTAATAATTTTTGTAAATACCATTGTTGCTGAGGTAGTTTTAGAGAATCAGTATTGTAGATATTAATAAAATTGAGACCATTGTTAGCCAAGAGTCAGCAAGATCTGCTGAACCATGGCTAACTTTTATGAATGTTATTTACAGTCACGGAAACATACATTTTTATTTGTACATTTTTATGATATCAGTGAAGCATTATATTACATCACAGTGTGGTTATTTCTAATTACATAGCTTTGATGTGCAATCAACTGAGCGGACCTACAACTAGGATGGCTTTGTTAGTAGTGTTTTATTACAATGTTCTGATATCCCGAATTTGAACCCAAATGCAAACTGTCATGTCACCGAATATTCAAATAGTGTTCCTTTAACACTACAGCTGGAAGGAGCATGAAAATCAAGGCTAGAGTTAAAATTCGAGAGGACAGGACGTTGAATTTCACCACAGTGAATATTGGGGTTTTGTGAAAGAAGGAAAGAGATTCCTTTTATTTGAAAAGTTCATGGACAAAATGATTATTTTGAGTGGAATGATAACATCATAGGATAGCATCCAACCCTGTGCCTGTCTCCCCACCACAGATTGGTTCTATATACTTTTGGAAAGAAGAGCAAGAAATACAAATTTCTTGGTTAAAAGTGAGATCAGGAACATGGGGAAAGTCGATCACGCAGGGCAAAATACTTTGTAACATGAAGTGGCACTTCCCAATTTATGCTGTATGAACTGAGTTCGCATGGCCCAGTCGAATGCATGGCTTCCTCACAAGCAAAGTAGTGGGAGGCTTCACCATGTGTTGTTACTGCACTCTTAGGAGAAAATAAGTGGACAAATAAAAGTAGGACAATGATTCCAGATACGACAGGCTAGACCTTTTGTTCACCTAACAAGATATTGATGTTGACATCTTTAGACAACAGAAGGCAGAAAAGATGACACTGGATTGTATTGGCATATCACGCCAAGCAAATGGTGCAAATGTCTGTGGCCATTGTTCTTTACGCGACTATGTGATTTTTGTCACAAGTGATTTATCAGGTTCACAGTTAGTTTTTCAATAAAATGGTATTTCACTTTGCCCTGATAATCATTCCACACGAACCAGCTATACTGCTGAAACACGTGGCGCGTCCCAGGTGACGGATACGGGTTCCCCACAGGCCTGCCGGCAGACTCCAGTGAAATATAATAGCTCTCGCGGACCAAACACGCACAAAGTCCTCAATGGTAACTTTGGCGGACATCGAGACGTTCGATATGAAGCAGTTGGCAGAAAAAAGGTACTGTGCCTTTTTGGAAGTTAATGCAGAAAGGAGCGTAGTGTTTCTTCTCTAGAGGAGCGGCTACAAAAGCGTCTGTTCCCCATGTCCGGAGTGGTGTAACTACCTGCTGTCAAGAGCTCTAAAATGCTTCAAAGCAAGCCGGTCGTAAAATAGTATTGACAGATGATTACAGAAATATGTCTCATAGAATCAGAACCATGGTTAGGGCGTCCTCTTGAAGGGATGCGCGTTGGCAGTGCCCAGTCAGCATGAAAAGTATGCAAGGGTTACCGTCACACGGGCTGTGACGGCTAAGAAAGCGAGTACCCCCATTCTGTATCCCATCACTGAACTATACCTGGATGAAGTAGCAAATTAGCCACAGCACTCGAGAGAAGGCATATAGGCATCTGTGAGGAGCAGGAAAAAGATGGAGTGGTGAAAAGTCATGCGAAATGGGGTGCGATTACTAACGGATCTACAACGGAAGCCAAAGAACAAATAATGGTGTTGGTATTGTTACATCAGCAAAATTTGACGTTTCAGTCTCCGTGGTTCATAAGTATGACAATCGCTTGATGTAACTCGTCTACAATGGGGAGAGAAAGAAATGCTAATTTTTCAGTGGAACGCTCCAAACTGGCCAGAGCGCGGAAACCAAAGATGCCTTCTGGGCACTACCTGACAAGAAGACCGCTGACTCTCTTATCGTTGCTGGTGAAATGAATGGACATGTCGGACGGAGGAAAGAATAACACACCGTCCATGGCGCAAATAGATATGGACAGAGGAACGACGATGGCCAAAAATTCCCGGTTATGCAGAACATCATAATCACAAACACACGGTTCAAAAATCGTGATATTCATCTAGTTGCGTACTACAGTGGCTTCCATCCAACTCACATGGACTACATCCACGTCAGACGAAGGAATCTCAGGGATGTTCTAGAGACAACAGTTGTTCCTTACGAAACCAATGTGATGAAACCTCTACCTGTCACCTGCAACCTGTGGATAACGTTACCAACAGCCCTATACTTCGCTGGAAATGGACCAAATGGGATCAAATGGTGGTGCCTAAAGAAGGAGGCCATCGTTGTTGCAAAAGTTACAATGCCACAAATCACCGTAGATGAAATGAGCCTGACTAAACTGAAAGACGCCGCACTCTCTATTCCTGGTAAAACTAAGTCAGGGAGACGACAACGAAGGATTAACTATGACACGTGGCTTCGGAATGACGATGTTAATTGTGCAGCACAGTTGAAGAAACAGCTGTACCACGAGTCCCTTGCTTGTCGGAATGCCTACAAAGCAGCCACTAGTAAAATGAGGGAGATTGTTGCTGTAACAAAAGCAAACCGGTAAGAAGGACTATATGAGAAACCTGACATGCACGGAATCGAGCGGAATATTTAACAGCTAGTCAAACCGAGGCATCGCAAAATGGAAGAAGTCCAACGTTCTTACGGCATCAAAGAGGAAACAGACGATTTGCTATTCGACTGGCGGGAAGCGCGAGTACACTGGCGGAATTATTTTGACAAAATTTAAATCCTGGGATTTCCATATTTACCAATCCCCATCACCTCCGCTGTTGAAGGGCCAATGTAGGAATTTGACGTCACCGCTGAAAGAAAAGAAACCAGGGAAACCCATCTGTCCCGATTATCTATGGCAGAGTTTTGTTTCTCTAAATGGGGGGAAGCAGCAGTGTGGTTAAAGCAAGGTTTCCAACCAGATCATCAAAGAAGGTCAAAAAATCAACAGACTGGCGACGGAGTAGCCATTCAAAGTAACGAAAGCCCTGCCGATTTTTCTAATTACCACCCGATCATACTTCTGAGCTACGCAATGACAGATTTCGAACAAATCTTCGACAAAAGGATTTGCAATTTAGCCAAACATACAACAAGCCAACCGGAATTTGTGTAAAATTGTGGCGTAATAGGAGCAACCCACGCTGCTGGGCTGTTACTTGAGATACGCTGTGAAAAAAATAAGAGGCTTCATCATGACTTTCTGGACCCTGAAATGGCCTTCCATCGGGTACCTCATAACCTAATCAGTCAGCGCTACAAGAACATGGGCATTCCAGAGCACCTTGTTGAGAGGGTATAACTGCTCTACGAAGAAACAAGGAGTTATGTCCAGCTGCCGCAGGAGCGTCTAATGAATTCTGCATAACTGTAAGATTCCACCAAGGCCCTGCCTTACCACCATTGCTGTTCATTCTTGTGATTAACTCCATTATATCAGACCTGCGCAGTCCAATACCATGGACATTTCTCTATGCAAATAATGCCATTTTGGCTGCAAGGAACAAGCTTGATCTCCAGCGCCAAGCAGAAGACTGGAACAATCGAACAGCGCAATATGTCCTGCGCCTCAACAAAAAGAAGACAGAATACATGACATTAAATCGTCGAGAAGTTGGAACCATGCATGTTGACGGTGAAGATATAGCACAAGCAGAGAAATTTAAGTATCATGGCTCCACAATCTCTGATGATGGCCGACTTACTGATGAAGTCAATTTAAGGATATACAAAGCCTGTTTGAAGTGGAGAATGACAACGGGTGCCCTTGCGACCGTCGAATGAAGGACCATCTAAAATCTAAGATCTACCGAACTTATCCGTCTTGTAGTCTTCTACGGCAAACAATGCGTGGCCAGCTAAATAGGTACAACGCCAACTAAGCATCATGGATACGAAGATGCTTAAGAGGAAGGCTGACATAACAAGAGTGGATCACATTTCAAATGATGTTACAGTAAAACCTCGTTAGTTCGAAGCCGTTGGGATGCAAAAATCGGACTTCAAATTATGCGATTTCGAATTAACCACCAAGTTACAGTTTAGATATGCCAACCCTTGGCGCGACACCAAGTATTCTTACGACCTGTTACTGCATGCAATTAACTTTGATACACAGTTTAAATGTTTCAAATGCCATTGAAAAAATGATTTCTAAAATATATACAACAAGGTGCATTTACAGTATTCAAACAACGCTCTTGGACAACTCACTGACAAACATAAACTCATGCAATGAAAGGAAAAATAGTATGATTCAAAGACGAGAAGAAATCTATGCTAGCTCCCCTGTCCTCTATTCATTGAATTACTGTGCTGTATGCATTTTAGATGTCCTGTACTTGCATGGAAAGTACATACCCGATGTCCTCAAAACACTGTGGCTTATCGAACTTTTCTATGACGACGGGAGAATGTTTCTCGCTTCAGTCTGCATTACAAGTTTACAACACAGTACATTGACGCTATCCTTTTACGATTTCCCGCTATGGCATCTCTCTTGAAATTCTTCCAGTAATTGCCGCGTCACAAAGTATTATCAGACCCATTAATGCATGCAATCACTTTGATTCACAATTTAAAACTTTAATATGTCATGGAAGAAGCTATTTCCAAAAAGTATCCAAAAAGGTGCATTTAGGTTATTCAAATAATGCACTTGGATAAATCACTGGCAAACATAACCTTACACAACAAAGGAAAAATACATACGATTCAAAGAAGAGCACTTATTATGCTGGCTCCGTTGTGCAAATGTTTTATTTTTAGGTTTACTGTACTGTTTGCATTTGTAGATGCCTTGTGCTAGCACGGGAAGTGCCCGACGCCCTCAAAACATCGTAGCTTATCGAACTTTGCTATGACCAGGAAAGAAAGTCTGTCGCTACAAGCGCGTTGCAACACAGTACAATGACCCCCACCCTTGTACGATTTCCCGGCTTGCACCCTCTCCTTTAAAACCAAGTCCATTTGAGTTCGGCATTAAAAATGCAGTTTCATTGGCATTTACAATATTGTTCGGTGCGTATGAACTGCTTATACGCACGCTTTTTCGCCAACTGTTAGCACCGCCAGTGTTCGCGGATTCTACTTTTCCGCACACTGCCTGCTACGTAATATTGTGGCGTTCCTTAAAACGCTGAATACAAAAGAATTACGATTTTACTCAAACTTACCTAATATGAAGCACACTGTGATCAAACCGAAGTGTTTGAAAGTATGGAAAACTACCCCATCAGGTACAGGAAGACGCATTCTATCAAGACCGGGATAAATTTTGAATTTAACCCTTACCACTCGTCTGTCGGGTGAGGCCCTACATTACGATATTCCCGTTCCGGTCGCATGTCGGGCGAGACCCGACATGGCATTGTATCGCCCACCGCTCGTCTGCCGTTTCTTAGCCGACGAAATAAATGATGCTATACTGTACTGCTATCTTTTGGTTCAGCGTGGAACTTTGTAGAATCCTGATATTATTTGACAGTTAGTCAGTAATCTATTATTTAGAGGGCAGTGTCGCCGTCAGCTGTCCACTCACGCACACGAAAGGTCGAGCGATAGTAAACAAACATGGTCGCCATGTGCTCTTCTAGTCACATATAGTTTACTGTTCAAAGTTGTATATGTCGTGTAACACAAGAAACCACAGTATTTTCGCACGTATTCACCTTCCTTGTACCCTAAAAGTGAACTGGCGAGGTTCGGCTTGGGTACCGTAACCCAACATGTGCATGATGCTGACGACTGGCACAATCATAAATCAACTGATCCCGATTTCAAGAAATCGCCGTTTAGCCTACAAAATACCGTGAGGTATGAAACCAGTTGCTTTTTACCGATAATTTGTTCAGTAAAATTATTAACGAAACCATTCGGTATGCGATAACGATAATAATAATAATAATAATAATAATAATAATAATAATAATAATAATAATAATAATAATAATAATAATAATAATAATTTGTCTTAAATTGCACATATTGCTTTTATTTGCTCTAGTATAGCTTGCTTGAAACGTGTATAGCCTACATACATCATTTAAAAGCAAATGATATCTCCAAAATCGTGAAAGTTGAATACAGGTCATAGAAGATAAAAATTCACATTTAAAATACGAGTAGCAGAGACAACACAGAGAACTTTAATTCGAGGGGTAAGGGTTAAAATATTCTGAAAAATCTTAATTTTCTTAAACATTGAGGCAGTTTTGAATTAAAAGTCTGAATTTCGGTAATGGGGAACGACACTGTTCTTCGAATTACGAATTTTCCGTATTTCGAATTAAGGGTTTAAATAACATGCAAAACACCTCATGTTTCTGGGAAAGGGATATGCTTTGAATTAGGTGGGATTTTGAATTAACCGATTTTGAATTATCGAGGTTCTGCAGTATTAGAAAACATTTTGGCATTTGAAGGAAGGTATGTGCGCTGGTTTGGGCATGTGTTGCGTGCCGAGGACGATATATTGGGAAAGTCAGCGTATATACAGAAAGTCGGTGAAAAGAGGTGCAAGCGACGAACAAGAGAGCATAGGACAGATAAAGTGCACAACGACCTGGAAGCTGTGAAACTACATACAGACATGGCCCGAGACCGAACTGGAGAGAATGAATCACAACACCGGACCCTGCCACCAGGCAGGGCTAACACTAAAGAAGCAGAATAAAAAGAAGCAGATTGATGAATATTCTGTTATAAAAATGAATACAATTGATATTTTACACATCCTATCATTCAACTGAGTATGTTCTAATTCTCTCCCCTAAAGCCTATGTCCAATACCTAAAAAGACTTCTTATCACAAAAAACAGTAGTGTTCGAATGCCGAACGCTTCTCGATTTTGTGCATAAGTGACTCCTATAAATGCATTATAAAGAAATATATATATAACTCAACAAAATCAAAATTTCAGGATTAGCTGTATTAATCAGGAGTGACAGTTGGAATATCCGGTGAAATTCCATGAGTACCAACAAGAGGGGAGTCCATCAGTTAATTCTACCCTGAATGGAATTTTGCAATTCATATTTCTGCATACATCCGTCGTAGATAGCAGACGATCAGAATAATCAATGTGTTATTTTCACACCAATCAAGTCTATAAATATGAAGACCATGGAGGAGTGGCACAAAGTGGTCAGCTCAGGGCCATGAGACACTCGACACTCTACAAGTGGAAGGAAACAGCAACACTAAGTGGTTAGCTCAAGACCATGTATCCCTACCCAAACAGAAGTTAGCCTCATCACTAATTATATAGCTCAGGGTGATGTGCCTCTCTAGTAATGTAAGGTAATCTCATCACTAATTGGTAAGCTCAGAAGTATGTATCTTTCCACAAGTCAGCAATTAAGAAGTTTTCTGAATCTTAAAACCTGTTCTTACATAACGCAGTACCAAATTAACATGGCAAATCTTTTAGACATTTTATAAGAGATCATTTAAATTGCTGAATGATATTTGTAGACTGCTGAAATGAGAGTCCGGATAACATAGCACCTGAGGTAAGATATAAAACAAAGTGGGAAGCAGTAGATAAGATCCGGTCGACTGAATACTTCAGAAGCATCTAAAATCTACGATACACAATGGACTATGCTATAAAGACAATGGAAAGTCTTCTGCCTTGCATAACAAAGAAAAAGAAAACACACAGAAATCTTGTTGCTTTGCTGGTTCGACAGTGCCTCTGCGCAAGATATGCTTAGGAAGAAGAAAGCTAATTTAAACTCCATTCAAAAGTAGAAATGTGCATTTTGTGTGTGAAAAGTATTCATAAGCAACATTTTTATTGGTGGTCATAACACAAGATTGTTCTCTAACATAGCCTATTGTGTCCTGCTACACAAGAATTACAAAGCAACAGCACAATTTAAACCTCTAAGAGTTGACGTATTTGGGCGATCTTCAGTTGTGTGCATAGTTCTATTCTGACTAATTACAGAGTGTAAGCTGGTACTGGGCAGTTCTGAGGACTAAAATGAATAATTCTTGCCACAAGTTGTGAATGTACAGTAGGAACAAGTCAATGCATCAGATAACAGTAGAGAAGACTCTAACCACCCACAAAATCAGATGAACCTTTCAGAATTCATAGTTTCCACCACTAATCTGGTTTGAAGTCAAACCTTAGGCTATGACTAGTCATTGCAGGACCTGCCGACACAAGGGCTCGGTTGAGAGCACCAATCCAAGATTATACAATCATTTCCCAGGGATTATCAATGATCGTTTCATACAGTAACCAACAAACGTGTGAGAGTAAAAAAGTAATTAGCAAGTAGTCCAATGGCACACCTACAGTTCAAAAAACATTATCACATTATATGTTTGAAAACAGGACATACACCTGTGCTCCTTTCTAATGTCAGTGATAACAATTACAATTTTGAAATAATATTATATCATTACATTATGTCCGACTCCTTGGCTGAACGGCCAACGTACTGGCCTTCGGTCCAGAGGGTCCCGGGTTCGATTCCCGGCCGGGTCGGGGATTGTAACCTTAATTGGTTAATTCCAGTGGCACGGGGGCTGGGTGTATGTGTTATCTTTATCATCATTTCATCCTCATCACGAAGCGCAGATCGCCTGCGGGCGTCAAATAGAAAGACCTGCACCTGGCGAGCCGAACCCGTCCTGGGATATCCCGGCACTAAAAGCCATACGACATTTCATTTCATTTTATTACATTATTATTTACCTACTCTTACAAGATAATAAATTCACTTACTTGACAAAATATGAATTTTTTTAGGCAAACTGCACAAATTAAAACTTCACTTTTAGCTGTCCATTTTATTAGTTTATACTAATTGTGTAAATATGTTTGCAATCAACACACTACAAGCACTTGACTGACAATGAGCACTAAAATGAATAGTGGGAATTAGCAACAATCAGCAAGTGTGACCACAACACTGGAACAAACATAAATTCAATAGCATGGTATTTTTAATGCTTACAAAAATGTTGAACTTTTATTTGAAAACTATGATATGTAAGATGTAGCACTACTGATCTGAACATTTCATTTCTACAACACATTATCTGCTTTGGCGTCCACAAATAGAGGAATCTAACTTAACACACAAGAAAAGATCTAACCAAATAAATAATTTAAATATGATATTTTTTGGACTTATCACAGTATTGAACTCAGCCATCATTATACTGATCAGTGAACCTGATTATGTTAGTTTGAAATTATTATATTGTTTACAATGTACATAATACATAGCATTTTTGTATTTGTAGATTTAGTTCATAATCTACATACATGGCTTTTTCTGTGTGTCACTGTTGGTATGAAGTACAAAATTACTGAGAATATCTGGAGCTAATAGTTGCAGAGAGCATTTCAGATGATAAGAATGTGATGAACAAATGATGCAGTGACAGAGAAAGAAAGAACACATTTTCATGGTTGCTTAAAGGTATTGTAAACAAAAACTCTTCAAAAATATCTAGCATTACCAAAGATTCTTTTTGCAGATATATATTCAATAAATCAACATGATGGAACATTAAATATGAATTTCAAGTTAGATAATATTAACCAGTAGAAATTTAAGATATTAGTGTTCCTTAAAAAAAAGGATTAAACTGATGAATATGGCCACGTTTTGGAGATAAACCAACCACCACTGAACACTACTATGAGTAGGTACAACTTATTCCATACTGTATAGGATTTGTAGTGTACATACTTTGTTTCTTCTTTGATGTATGGCAACAGTTGATCATCAGCATGGTCTTCTATGAATATTTCCTCCTTAATATCTTCAGAAGGCTAAAAGTAAGAATAAAGAAGGGAATAAAAATATATAGGCCTAAACATGAAACAGCTGAGAAAATAATTTTCATAGTGGCACAAGAAGAGTATAATTAATTTATCTCCCATTTTAAAAATATAAGAATGGAAAGAAACAATCAAATTAAAAATACTTTAAATGCAAAAGAGGTGTATACCTTGTTGGCAAATGGCACACAAAATACTTTATTATCAAGCACTAAATATTAAATGAACAGAGAAGATAACAATTTCATAAAATAGAGTATTAAACAATAAACATTTTTTTTCCTACAAAACACACAGCTCATTCTTTATGAATTTATTTTATTTACAAAATTCTACTCATAATACCTTCTGTATTTACAAACATAATCAACTCATATACAACAGGTTACTTCAAATAATACTATATAACTGCTATTAGATTAAAATTTGCATTGCATTATTTAATTATATTTTTTATCCTTCTTGGATTCCAACTTGTATAACGACCTGCTGCTTCTTAACATGAGTCCCTTTCCCTACTGCTTTTCAGACAACTGATAACAGAGATAAGAATGTGAAAAGGAACACACTGCAGGATAGCAGTAGACAAGGTAGCAATAGAAAAGGAGGAGCCTTTGTAAATATGAAAACTAAAAATTGCCTACATATTTGTGAATATTCAGCAGAGTATACGTACACATACATGTGGGGATAGAGGCACAACTGTGTGTGTGTATATGTACGATTTAAGGAAAATAAATAATAATAAACACTATCTCCAAATATTACCCAATACTATTTCTTGCTTCTGTTTCTCTTTCTGTGATCCCCATTTCCACAAAGACTAGCTATTTTCTTCATCCTCTTATATTCACATTTCCCTGTTCCCATCTTTCTATACATGACTTGTTTTGTCACCTCTTTGCTCGTTTCCATGTTCCTATATGCTTTCTTTCCCAAAACACTTCAAAGTAATGTCAAATAATCCCACATTATTCCTAGCACTTTCCCAAAAATTATAAAATGCTTATATCATAAGCATAGAAATACCCATCATCCGCCTTTGTACATCACATTAAGACCAAAAAAGATAAATCAATCGACGTCTCAATGAATGAATGAATTAATTAATTAATTAATCAATCAATCAATCAACAGCATTTATGTCTGTCGGTTGTTTAGGTTGAAAAGGATTGTTGAAATGTATCAAACAACTCCCTTGGCAAATTATTTCAATCACTAAATCATCTTCGAATAAGTGAATATTTACCAGAATTGGTCCCCTTGAATTCCAACATATCTTCATGTTGTTAAATTTCCAACATTTAATACAGAACATGACGTAAATGTATTCACCAACTAATGTCATTCCAAGCCATCTTTCCAATGACATCTCAGAATATACTGCTTAATCAAACAGCTTGTCTCCTTTCCCCAAGTCTTCCCAGCCGAAACTTTGCAACATCTCTATAACACAACTTTTTCATCTTTCCTGTTCTCTAATCAAGTAATACTGGTGACGGCCTCATATTCTCATTGTGGCCTTAGTGGAGATTCATATGCTCTCTCCTTTACAACCCGTAAATACCCTCATAATCATATTAAGAGATCTGTAAATTTTATTCTCAATCCTGTTTATGTGATTACCACAGTGAAGATCTATCCTTATTATGAGTACCTACAAACTTATAGAGATTCGCACGTGGAACTTTCACCCCATCACCACAATAATTAAACCAGATTGTGAAACACACAACCTGGCTTTTCACCCCGTTTATCATCAAAATATTGCCTGATATACATCTTACAATATTGTCACGGTCTTTTTGCAGTCACTCACAATCCTGAAACTTATTTTTTACAAAGAGCCTTATCTCTGATTCCAGTTCATTATTCATATTATTCATATCCACTATGTGATCAAAAGTATCCGGACACCTTTTTGAACATGACGTGCAAGTTCGTTGCACCGTCCATCGTAATGCTGGAATTCAGTATGGTGTTGGCCCACACTTAGCCTTAATTACAGCTTCCACTCTCGCAGGCATACGTTCAATCAGGTGCTGGAAGGTTGCTTGGGGAATGGCAGCCCATTCTTCACGGAGCGCTGCACTGAGGAGAGGTAGCGATGCCGGTCGGTAGGCCTGGCACGAAGTCGGCGTTCCAAACCATCCCAAAGGTGTTCTATAGGATTCAGATCAGGACTCTGTGCAGGCCAGTCCATGACAGGGATGTTATTGTCGTGTAACTACTCCGCCACAGGCCGTACGTTATGAACACGTGCTCGAAAGTGTTGAAAGATGCAATTGCCATCCCTGAAGTGCTCTTCAAAAGTGGGAAGCAAGAAGGTGCTTAAAACATCAATGTAAGCCTGTGCTATTATAGTGCCACGCAAAACAAGGGGTGCAAGCCCCTTCCATGAAAAGCACGACCACACCATAACACCACCGCCTACGAATTTTACTGTTGGCACTACACACGCTTGCAGATGACGTTCACCGGACATTCGCCATACCTACACCCTGCCATCGGATCGCCACATTGTGTACCGTGATTCGCCACTCGACACAACGTTTTTCCACTGTTCAATTATCCAATGCTTACGTTCCTTACACCAAGCGAGGCGTCGTTTGGCATTGACCTGCGTGATGTGTGGCTTATGGGCAGCCGCTCGACCATGATCCAAGTTTTCGCACCTCCCGCCGAACTTGGAGTGGATCCTGATGCAGTTTGGAATTCGTGTGTAAGGGTCTGGATAGATGCCTGCCTATTACACTTTACGACCCTCTTCAACTGTCGGCGGTCTCTGTCAGTCAACAGACGAGGTCGGCCTGTAAGCTTTCGTGCTGTACGTGTCCCTTCACGTTTCCACTTCACTATCACATCAGAAACAGTGGACCTAGGGATGTTTAGGTGTGGAAATCTCGCGTACAGGCTTCTGACACAAGTGACACGTTCGAAGCCTGTGAGTTCCGCGGAGCTCCCCATTCTGCTCTCTCACAATGTCTAATGACTACTGAGGTCGCTGCTATGGAGTACTTGGCAGGATGTGGCAGCACAATGCACCTAAGATGAAAAACGAATCTCTTTGGGGGTGTCCGGGTACTTTTGATTACGTAGTGTATATCAGATAATAAAGGTCTCATAATACCGTGCTGTGGGACCCAATCCATAATTGTTACAGGATCAAATAAAGGTTCACCTCCTCTAATGGTCTGAGTTCTATTTTATAGAAATATACCAGATGTGGAAAAATTATTAGGGCAAAAAATATATTTCTCTCTTCATGTATATTATTGACCTTTATAGCCTAATCCTTGAAGATGGTTGGTTGTAAAGTTACCACTTGGCATATCCCTGTCCTCACTAATGCATTTTTCACAATGTATTTCATTATTTAGATGGTTTTGTATCATTTTTGTTAGTGCTCATGTTCTATTGTTTGTTGTCTATATCTGCATATTGTTTGCTGTATGGAAGTAAATAATGCGACCTATTGTTAATACTGTGCATTCTATAAGTTACATGCATTATTGATGCTATTTAGGATTTCAGCTGATATTTTTAAGAGTAGTTCTAGATAACTGTCAAATTTTGATGTTATGGGGAGACGAAAGGCCTTTTCGCCAAGAAAGATACGCACTGTCAGAGAGCTTCTTGTTGAGAAATGTTATTCACAGCAAGAGCTAACTTCTAGATTGCAAATATCACAGCAATCTGTTAGTAGAATTATAAAATGTGAAGATAAGAGGAAGACAAACTGTCAACAACGTGTTGGTTACTGTGGGCAAAAGAAGAAACTAACCCCAAGGAGTAAGCAAAACTCATTAATTTGTCAGTTAACAATCACAAGTCTACTAGTTCGGATTTACATAAGAAATTAGAAGAGTATGGGTCATTCGTATCAGCCAGGACTGTGCGACGAGAGCTGTTTAATGCTGGAATGAAAGCGAGGCAACATTGAATAAAAGCAAAGATTACTCCTGCTATGGCTGCAAAGAGGTTTCAGTAGGCCAAGAATCTCCAGAACTGGTCATCTGATGACTGGAAAAAGGCAAGTGCATGAGAAGAATATTAATTCATAAATTATCACTCATTAATTCCATTTTAACCCAATCTAACTGATGTAACCATACAGTATGATACAAGTATAATTTTATTTCTATGAAACTGTACAGCTTATTGCATATAATGCTAGGCTTATTTCTTTTATTTATTTCAGGTTTGTGTTGGTGACGAATCAGTATTTATTGTCGAAGAAGAGACAAGTCATTACGTCAGCAGAAAAGAAGAAGCATTCCATCCAGATTGTGTGAAGCAGAGAGTGAAGCATCCAACTTCAGTGACGATCTGGAGTGTGTTTTCTTGGTACAGCTGAGGACAATAACATATTGTCGAAGGAACTATGAGACGTGAACAGTATAGTATTAAGAACCCGTCTGCTAACTCAGGTGCAAGAGTGTTTTGGCCAATGTGAATTTATTTTTCCACAAAGTCAAAAAAGCAATGAAATGTTTAAAAGAAAACTATGTAAAACTGCTTGATTGGCCTAGAAACAGTTCAGTCATGAACCCCGTATAAATACTTGGACGACAGCAAATAAAAAAACGAATACGAAAAAATTTGGCTTGATTGAGAAGCTCGGTCAAATCTCGTTTCATGATGACGATTTTAAGAGTCAGTGTAGAATACGAATCAAGTCACTCATGAAAGCTAAGGCGATGCATACCAAGTACTAAAGTCATAAACTTAAAAATTGGTAACGTATTATGTGTTCCATCCTCAATTTCTTAGTGTTTACTCTAATAATTTGGCCACAAATTTATAGCCACTCATTTAGTCACTATTTTATCTAGCCCAACTGCACTAATTTTCGTCAGTAGTCTCCCAAGATCTACCCTATCAAAAGCCTTAGATATGTGAATCGTGATACATTTGACCTCCTGAATCTAATATATCTTGCTGGAATGCACCAGATGAGCTTCAGTGGAATAATGATTCCTAAACCTGAACTACCTTCTATCGAACCAGTTGGTAATTTTGTATATGTGTATAATATAACCAGAAAGAATGCATTCCAAGTGCTGACATGCAACACCAGTCAAGATGTCTAGTGTGTAATTATTGGCTTTATATGTATCACATTTTCTTTATACGCAAGGTGATAGTTCACTAATCCTTCATTCATCTGCTATAGCTGCTTCATACATACACTAATCAATTAAGTACTACAGATCTGGTTCTATATCTCAACGAACTGACTTTCCTATATGCCAAGGAATTTCACCAATCCCAGAAGCATTTCTAGTTTTAAACTTTTGTATCTTCATTTTTAATGTATAATTTGTACTGTAGGTGCATGTGGATATTGCAAAGTACTCGTAATTTCAAAAGATTGGGTGAAATTGTCAACTGCGTCAGGTACTGCAGAAGGACATGACCATACCATTTTTGACATATTTTATGCCTCATGATTGACGGGTGCGATGCTCATTTGCTTGTGAACAGTGTCTTCTTTATGTGATGCAAGACTGCGATGCCCATCGACTAAGGGAGTATACACATTCCCATGTTGTATAATTGCTACTCCATACCGTTCTGAGTCTGTCGACAATCAACAACGTACACAGCAACATGACGTAGTACCATGCCGTATATTCTGGACTTCAGATGTAGTGGTAATCTTCAGTCACAGAGTGTGCCTGTGAATTCCCTTCATCTCATCCTTGCTGCTATTATCATAATTCGCACTTCAACAACGACCCCACTATCAGTCTGTAGGCAAGATCCTAGATACCTGAATCAACTTGGATGGAGCCATTAGATGGATGGTTCGGATGACTCCAGGTATTCACTCTTATCTTTGTTCATGCTAAGGTTGTATTGTGAGAAACAGGTATACCAATCCTCATCTTGATGCCGCAGTCCCATTCTGGGTCTGTCAGCAAGTGCAACATCATCTGCATATAAGAGAGTCTTAAGAACACTTCCTTGCAGGTCCCATGTGGTGGTGTCCATGCTGATGACAAAGGGTATTGGGGAAAGAGTGGAACATTGGTGTACACACCAACATTCATTGGGAAGCTCTCAGAGATGTTGACAACGCAACATACATAACCTCTGGTATTCGTGTAGAACATCTTGATCCAAATTTTACGCATTTCTGATACACCATGGTCACGAGTGCAGACCAAATGACACGGTGTGGAACACGGTCGAAAGTCATTTCAATATCAAGGAAAGCAATGTAGGCTGCCTGCTGGTGCTCTTAGTGCTTTCAATTAGCATTCTGGCTTAATGAAGATGCACTGGTTAGCAATAATGCCGACGATTTCACCCAGTAAATAATGAAGGATACTTTCAAAGTTCTTCTCATGTGCAATTAGGGGCAAATTGAACGGTAATGTGCACATTCCCCTGGATTGTCATTTTGCTTAAAATAGGTACAAGGGTGTTTGTACCCAATGAGTGGGAACAGAGCCAGAGTCAACCCTCGCACTGAACAAACTTATCAGCCAGTTGATAACGAGTTCTTTAAATTGCTACAACTTCCAGAAGTATGCTGGATGGTCATCTGGTCCTGGCGCTTTTTGGTTCTTCATATTCCTAATGGCACTGTCGACTTCCTTTGACATGATGCATAAGATGGGGCTAACCATCTATAACAGGGTGATGTGGGAATTCAGTGCAGCAAATCTCTACAAATGTTTTTACCAATGTTAGGGGATTTCTTGTTTGTCCTGTAATCACTGGTCATCTCTGCCTCTAATGCACACAGAGTGCTCAATACTTAAGTCAATTTAGGTCAGTTAGAAAATAGTGTTTTCTCCTTTCTTTCAGTTCAGTGGTGTACAGTGTTTATCAAAACTATACAGACAAAAACAAGTATGCCTTTCGTGTTATGTTAGGAACAATGGTTCAATCAGGTTGGCGGGGGAAATTATTCTTTTTGAGAAAATAAGGTTAAATTGTTACTTGCGGGTGCACGATTCAAACTGATGAGCTGCTGCCGTGTTTCACGGAAGACAAGGGTAGGAAGGGGCTGTGGAGTGTATGATGCAGTTTCCTCATACGACTTTGGTAGGATTGTCTCTAACATGCAATATCCACAGTTCATTTATTAAACAGCCGTGACTGCACACACAGTTAAAGAACACACTGTATTTAAGACACACTTGTCGGTCAAGGAAAGCACCAGATTGTTTCTCCTCTCATCTGTTTATCGCAGTAATATTCTATGCTAATTAACATGCTCGAAGAAGTAACGCTGACGCGTCGCGATTGTGTATTCCTTCACATACAACATTTTCTTTAAATAATATTTTTCGTGGCGCCGACCTCTAGAGTTCTTTTGCCACTACTTACACCATATGATATGAACCTGCGTGTAATTCGAATTGCGGAAGTCTAGAGTGTTGAATGTGAGGAAAGAAACGTTCAGGACGACACAAACACCCAGTCTCCAGGCCTGGGCTGTTAATCATTTACAATGAAAAATTCCTGACCCGGCCGGGAATCGAACTCGGGGCCGCCGGGTGATAGGTGGACGCGTCGCACCCTGCACCGCGGGGCCGGTCTTCACTCACAACATTGTAATTTCAAAGAAATACTGAACGAAGGAATCAATACGCCTGGTGGTTTGATTACAGCAGATGTTCAATACGGCCCCCTCCTACTTTGGTGCATAGTTCACAGTGGTGTAGTAGTGAGTGACTTTGGACTCTGTCCAGGATGTGTAATGTGTGGCGAACGGCTTGGAAAGCTGTCTGTGTTCTCGGTACAAGTATGTCTTCTCTTCCTATGGGGTTCACATAGTAGTCAATTTATGTAGAACAAACTGTCCACTCCTACCGGCGCCCGGAAGCGACTATGCGAAATGAACTTGTGGATTTGCATCGAACATTACCTCTGCCTCCCTCTTTTCATTTCCCCTCCCTTCCCTCTTCTGACGCACAGCGGCTGTCTCTCTGACATAGCAAATACGGCAAGTTCGTCAATTTGATCTGCACGCCCTGAAGTAACAAGGTCACTTCATTTCCTCAAAAAGAAACATTTCCCCGGCAATCCGACTGAGCCATCATTCACAACATCATACGAAAAGCGTGTCTGATTCCTTTCTCAGTACAGTTCTGATACATCTTGTACGCAGGTCATTACAGTGAGTGCGCCTCGATTCAACGACAGATTTCTTAGGCACACGTTCGGCAAAGACAATTCTTTCCCTTTGTTCTGAAGTCTTTTGTGAAAGCCTTTGTCTTTTCCTACACATTTTCGTGGACTGGAATCATTGATTTTCAATACAGTACGAACTAGGTTATGTCGTACCCAAGTTTATTGTGAAGGTTCCAGTGGAAGATCTGTAGAATGTGTCTACATGTTGTCAATTGCATTCAGGTCAACGAGAGGAAAATATATGCTGTCCGCTAGGGTATTCTTCTAGTATTTAAACTTCCACCACTTGATATTCTCGGGGGCATTTTTCCCTCCACCTCTATAATGCATTCAATCCGCTATGACTACCTTATGCTGAGGTGGTATACAGTAATATTAATCGGAGATCACGGTGCCGAACGATAAGGTCAATTTGGTTGCTGCAAGTAGTATAATTGGATGGTTCTGCCGCCGCCTCCTCCTCCGGGCTCCCAGGGGCCCGTCAGCCTCCCGCGGAAAATTTGAATTTTGGCGGGAAATTTGAATTTTGGCGCGAGATTTGAATTTGTAAACCAAGCCACGTGCTTATTGACAGCTGTCACCGACAACAACGCATCGCTAACCTCACTGCTGCCATCTTCACGGGCCTAAACCTCAGTGGTACCAACTTAACGTAACTAGCGCGAGGTAAACAAAGCCACGTGTTTTATGACAGCCACGTGCTTTTTGACAGACAACAACGCTTCGCTAACTTCACTGCTGCCATCTTGACGGGCCTAAACCTCAGTAGTACCAACTTAACCTCACAAGCGCGAGATAAAAAAAGCCACGTGCTTTTTGACGGTCACGTGCTTTTTTGACAGCTGTCATCCGCCATCTTTAAAATACAGAGCACCGTGCTGCCCTCTTTATCGCAGTAGCTGCAAATTCGTCACCTGTCATAGGCAGTGCTGCCATCTTGGCGGCCATAAACCTTTGTGCTACCAACTTAACCTAACTAGCGCGAGATAAACAAAGCCACGTGCAGCTGTCATCCACCATCTTTAATCTATAGAACAGTGCTGCCCTCTTTAGCTAGATACCTGTGGTGGCAAGCAATTCTACGTGACAACAGCCATCTTTGAGCACCGTGCTGCCCTCTATGTGGTGGCGGCAAATTCTACATGCTCTTGTTTGGAAACAAACCCACGCGCTTTTTTGGACAGCCATCATCCGCCATCTTTAAGCAACAGAGTACAGTGCTACCCTCTTTGTGGTGACGGCAAATTCCACGTGCTCTTGTTTGGAAACAAAGCCACATGCTTTTTTGACAGCTGTCACCCGCCATCTTTAACCAACAGAGCACTATGCTACCCTCATGCGGGGCAATTTCGTTAGCTGTCATCCGCCATCTTTAATGAACAGAGCACCGTGCTGCCCTCATGCGGGGCAATTTCGTTAGCTGTCATCCGCCATCTTTAATGAACAGAGCACTGTGCTGCCCTCATGCGGAGCAATTTCGTTAGCTGTCATCCGCCATCTTTAATGAACATTTAACTCTTCTTCAGTAAAAGTGTTTAGTTTCTTTTTGCATGCATAAAACTTTACGATCGCCTTTTCAACTGCGTTACACTTAGTATCTGTTAGAAATGACATGATGTCTTTACTCTACTCTACTGTATCGTGAACTATTGTTTTACAGCCGGATGCCCTTCCTGACGCAAAACTAAGATTTTAATTCGCAAGAATTTGTGTTAAGACTAGTTGCCCTTCCTGACGCAAAACTAGCAGTATCTAACCTCTTACATCATACACTATTGTTTTCGACCGGTTGCCCTTACTGACGTCAAAGAACTCGGATTAAGAATCTGTTTTACAACTAGATGCTCTTTTTAACACGAGAATCGGGGTTTTACAGCAAGATGCACTTCTTAGAATTGAAATCGCTGTATCATGAACTATTGTTTTACAACCGGATGCCCTTCCTGACGCAAAACTAAGATTTTAAATCGCAAGAATTTGTTTTAAGACTAGTTGCCATTCCTGACGCAAAACTAGCAGTATCTATCCTCTTACATCATACACTATTGTTTTCGACCAGTTGCCCTTCCTGACGTCAAAGAACACGGATTAAGAATCTGTTTTTCAACTACTTACCCTTTCTAACACAAAAATCGGGATTTTACAGCTAGATGCACTTCTTAGATATTAAATCGCTGTATCACGATCTATTGTTTTACAGGCGGATGCCCTTCCTGACGCAAAACTAACATTTTAAATCGCAAGAATTTGTTTTAAGACTAGTTGCCCTTCCTGACGCAAAACTGGCAGTATCTAGCCTCTTACATCATACACTATTGTTTTCGACCGGTTGCCCTTCCTGACGTCAAAGAACTCGGATTAAGAATCTTTTTTTCAACTAGTTACCCTTTCTAACACGAGAATCGGGGATTTACCGCTAGATGCTCTTCTTAGATTTTAAATTGCTGTATCATGAACTATTGTTTTACAGCCGGATGCCCTTCCTGACGCAAAACTAAGATTTTAAATCAGAAGAATTTGTTTTAAGACTAGTTGCCCTTCCTGACGCAAAACTGGCAGTATCTAGCCTCTTACATCATACACTATTGTTTTCGACCGGTTGCCTTTCCTGACGTCAAAGAACTGGGATTAAGAATGTTTTACAACAAGTTGCTCTTTTTAACATGAGAATCGGGGATTTACAGCTAGATGCTCGCCGGATGCCCTTCCTGACGGCATAAGTTGCCAGGATTTGAATCGCGGTATCCATCATTGTGTCTGACTTAGGTGTATGCAAGCTCACGCGTGTTTTTTTGCTCAGATATCATGCTACTTCCGATCGCCAGCTATAGCGGAAACTCGCAGTACTGCGTCTATTTCGTCTTACAACTTGGAGGAGACAACATGTGTACATATAATTTATGATCTTTCACCCCCAATATTTTTTTTAAAAAAACATGTAAGTATGTAGTATCTCGCAACATTCTTATCCGTGTGTGTATCAGTGTTCTAGTCGTGTTGCAATTACTAAGCGAGTGACCCGAGCGAGTTGGCTACGCAGTGTGCTTTCTTGATTTTCGTATGACATATATCAGTGTATTTGCAATTACTAAGCGTCTTAGCAGTGCGATGAACGAGTTAGCTACACGGTATAGATTTTTTATTTTCGTACTAAGCAAATCATTTGAAGTGTTGCCGAGTTAGCTATGC